>NC_040903.2:13298061-13601091 GCF_004126475.2 Phyllostomus discolor
GTGTGGGAATAGATTTATATGTTAATTTTCTGATTAGTAGTATAATTGATTTTAAATAATTATGTCATCCTCATGAGACATTTGCCACTTTCTTTCCTTCATCAAAAAAATGTAAAGTCTTACACACATTAGATAGGAAATCACGTGCCAAGGAACAAAATTAAAATTGGAGAGGAAATTAAGATGTCCATTGTGGTATTATTTATATTAAAAACTTAAAAATCGAATAAATGTTTAGCTATAATTAGAATGATTAAATGTGACATTATTCACTGAACAAAATACTGTGTAGCCATTAAAATGTGCTGATAAATTATTTTTAAACCTGTGAATAAGTGGAGAGTGAACTTATATAATATTAATTCAGATAAGTAGAATTAAAGAGTATATTTGGATATAAGACCTTAACTATCAGAAATCAGACATTCTGAGACAAACTACTGGAATGCAATCACGCACTGGGGGATTGTGGTTATTTCCCAGTGATAGGCGGATAGGTGGTTTCCTATTTTCTAATATATTTTTTTAAAGATTTTTTTAAAGATTTTATTTATTTGTTCTTAGAGACAGAAGGGAGGGAGAAAGAGAGAGAGAGAGAAACATCAATGTGCGGTTGCTGGGGGCCGTGGCCTGCAACCCAGGTATGTAGCTATTTTTCTAATATTTTAAAAAATATTTTCTTTGTTTTTTACCCCTTGAGTCTGTACAACTTTTGTAACAGGAAAAAAATTCCATACTTACATATGCTTCAGTGTTCTTATCTGCAAAATGGGGATATCAATAATGTCTATCTCCTATCATTGTCCTGGTAATCACATGAGGATATGCTCACGAAGCCCCTGGCACAGTGGTTAGCACGTAGAACTACTCAAATAATAACCGATTTTCTTCTTCATTTTAAAGAAAGTATAGTGTGATTTAGCATATAAAATTGCACTTTCTCCTCTTAAGGTATAATTTGTAGAAAACATGACCATTTCTAAGGCTTTGTGATATACTAGGGAAAAAGAACACAACTTTTGCATATTCTGTTCCATAAAACAGTGATGGCAATCCTGGGCAATAGGATTTGGGGTTGGAAACAGAAGGCATCAGCAGATGACAGAAATATACAGACACACACAATATAAACACGTGCGGGTGCACACTACACCCCACACGTGCACCCAGCACAGACACACGAAACACGATGTACCACACACACATCCAAAAACAGTGCAGAACTTCAGTATCAGGGAAGAGACTACAGAGAATTTACTCCTGCCTTTTGCTGCCCAAACCCGCACCCCTTAATTCAGAAACTGTCTCCTGCATTAAAAATTAAATAATAAGATAAATTCTGTATTCAAATATTCCCTCTAATAAAATAATGGTTCAACCCAGTGTGCCTACAGTTTGCATTTACTTCCATTTTGAGCTCTGCATTATGGATTCCTCCTTCCACGTACAATAAAATCCGTACCTAGGTCTGCATAGTTAGACTTGAAAAATTGCTTGCGTCCACAAAAGTACAGCTCGAAGTCAGTTTCATTCGACCTGCGCAAAGTGTATCCATTTTCAAGAGCAGCAAAAGCATCACAGGTGTAACGGTAGGTAATGAAACCATAGCTGTCTCTGCAATGGACAAAGAGAAGTTCAAAGCTAGCGAGGAGGCATTAGCATATATGACTAGCACCCTTTCTACTTCAGGAGACTCCGCTGGTGCCAACGTCTAAACCACTGTATCCATTTATCAGTGTGATTGTCCTGTCAAGCAGCTAAATACTTATTTCTGGGACAGAAAATCTCAACTAGAAAGATTAATAAATAGGGATGAAAGAAAATAAATAAGGTTCTGAACTCAACATGTCATCTGTCAAAGCATCCCCATCCTAGTAATCTTATGGCCATAATTTTTTACATATGTCAGCTTCTAAACAAGAAATAATCTTGAAGATTCTCACCCATCATCCCGCAGATTTACTGTGCACTCCTCAATTTCACCAAAAACTTCAAAGCGGTCCCTCAGTTCTGTCCGTGTAGTGTCAGCTCTGATTTTGCCGACATAAATCACACGGCGTTCTTCCTGGGGGCGGGGGGAGGAAAGAGAGGCTTGCTCATTCTGGAGATAGGAGAGAAGTTGAACCTCTAGAAACATTCATAAAGGTACAGTCATGCATAAGAAGAACCCACAAAGCGTGCCAGTTAAAGCAAGACACACAGTAAAACTGAATGAAAGGCTACACTTGAATCGAGTTTTAATTTTCATTTCATCGATAGCACTTTCTGCCCTTACATGCTCTCTCTGTTCGGCACCTCGTCATTCACCGCTACATTTTTTTTGCCATCTCTGTATTTCAGTCACATGAGCTTTTACATGTTAGAAAAGAAATGTGTGTGATGTGATCGTCTTATCATGGAATAACGGACCAAAAATACCTATTAAATATTTTATGATTAATCCTCAAAATTGGTAAGAGACAGACCTGGCTTGGAAAACTGTTTAATTTCTCATTAACTCAGAATTCTAATAAGAAGATGTATAATTTCTCCAGTTTTATTAAGAAATAATGGACATAAATCACTGTACAAGTTTAAGGTATGTGGCATGGCGATTTGAGACACAACTTTTGACGTAGCTAGCTCAAAAGAGAGATTCTTGAACTCTAGTGTAAGTAAATATTACCTGAGATGCTTATTAAAAATGCAAGTTATTAGGATTTATGTCAGATGTACTAAAAATATTTGGAAGGTAAGGTTCAACAATCTTCATTTTTAACAAGCACATCCAAGTGATTGTGATACAGGTGATCCAAAGACAAATAATTTGAAAAAATACAGTCTTAAAATAAAGACTATTTTAAGCCCTGTGTCTCCAAAGGCTAAGAGCTATAAAAAGCATTATAAACTTCACTTTGTCAATGAACCTTATTTTAGAAACAGGCTGGAAGGGTGTGGCCTCATTTTCACCAGTGGCATCAATATCATCATCATCAGCAATTTACAACCTTCAAAATACAAGAAGAATATTCTGTAGCCTGAGGATGTATTTCTTAAAAAATATAGAAGAAACAATCCTATAAATCTTGTTCTAAAAAAGACAGGACAAAGGTGATGATGTCTCTCAAAAGGGAGAAAAGGCAAGAATGGAAGGAGTTAATATAACGAAAGTGCTTACCAACTAGGCTACACGTCTATCAAAGACGAACAAGAATGGAACGGACTTCAGGATGCTGATGTTTAAGTTAGATGGAAGCAAAGACCAGGAAGCACAGGACTAAGGTATAAATTTCGCTTGCCTAAGAGTTTTCTCTGGATGTACTGAGAGTATCCTGTCTTGGATGATGTGAAAAGTAATTTGGGCCTGAGGCAAAGAGATGTGTTATTTACTGAACATCTTTCCTTTTCATGTGCCCAGTGTTCGGCAAAGTGCCTGGCAAGGACCGGGCACTCAGTAAGCACTTGTGAAATATAACTGAACAATTCACAGACTCAACAATAGATATTATCCTAGGTGCTCTAATCATTCACATCTCATCTTCTTTTACCTTTATGCAACCTTCCCCTTCCTATTTTCATCAGGGAAGTTCCTCTGAGCTTCAGACTCAAATAACCATCTATTTGACATCTGAGGTTAGCTGTTCCCTTGGCATCTCAAACTAGCCCAACATTCCCCAAACAAAACTCCCCAGTTCCACCCTCTCCCCAGAGGGTGTTTCCCAGTGTGCTTGTATCATTGAAATTAACATCATCTAGCCAGATATTCAGGACAAAAACCGAGTGCCTTCCCTCACATCTCATCACCCATGATGCCTTGTTGATTTGTGCCTCCTAAATCACTCTCTAGTCCGGCTCCTTTATTCTGTCTCCCCTAAACCAACCTGCCAGCATCTCCTTCCAGACCAGTATAACTTGGGTTCTGTGTCTGTACTTCTCCTCTTCCACTCTATTCTTTCTCTCAGGCACGAGTAGTCTTTGTTAAGGGAGCAGGTATCTGACCGTGCCATTTACTGTCCAACACATTCTGATGGATTCTCCTAACTTGTAAGGCAAGCCCTAAATCACTAACAGGACCTGTCATGGTCTGGACCTGTCATCATCATGGGCTTTATCGCCACACATCGCATTCTTTCCGTTACTCTGTTTTCCAGCCATGTTGAGCTTCTATCAGTCCTTAGTGTACACGGTGTTCCTTCCTTTCCCAGAGCCTTTGAGCAAGATGTTACCCTGCTACTTGGAACATCCTTTCTACACTGCCCCTCCCTCCCCTCCACCGACATACACAGACTGCCTAGAATTACATTAAATTCAACAATCATTTCCTTTCAGAGACTTGAAATGAGGTCACGATTCCTATTAGTTGCTCTTAAAGAATACTCTATTTATCCTTTGTAGTTCTATGCCCAATTGTAATTAAATAATTAATAGTTCATTTATTGTTTAATG
The DNA here is from genome assembly GCF_004126475.2 of Phyllostomus discolor. Taxonomy (NCBI): domain Eukaryota; kingdom Metazoa; phylum Chordata; class Mammalia; order Chiroptera; family Phyllostomidae; genus Phyllostomus; species Phyllostomus discolor. The sequence goes on from NC_040903.2 coordinate 13,302,487, forward strand.
TCCATCTCCCCCTACAATGAAAGTTTCATGAAAGCAGAGACCATATCTGTGCTATTGACAACCATGTTCTACGGATACCTGAAAGATAAAGTCTCAATAAATATTTGTTGAAAAATCAATCAATCAATCAATTAATAAATTAATTATTTTTAACACTTACTCCATACCACTCATTACATCAAAGATGCCTAAGTGTATCCTAAGATAAGGGAGAAAGAAAGCCAGGTTTAGCAGTCTATCATAGGAAAAAACTTGCCTAGGTAGCTCAGCTAAGAGACTTAACAAAGGTTTTCATGATTTGTTTTTACAAGTTTAAGTGCAAGAATTGTGGAACAGCTACAAGTTTGCAGGACTCTCACGTTTAAAAATCACCTGTGACAACCAGAGGTAGGGCTTTGCTGCAACTGTTGGTAAAACACGATCCCCCTGACATCAGCTACCGAGCCTAAATAACTGCCCAGATGATGTACAGCAAACAGAGCAGGCTGCCTGATTCACTTCCATGTAGATTGTATGTCTCAATTGAAGGCTGTAATTGTGTTGCTCCGGAGCACCCAGCACATTCAGGAGGTCAATAAATATAAATGGGTGGTGAGGCTCATCCTGGGACAGTGCTATACACTCGGGCAGCGGAATCATAACATCACATTCCATTCTATTTATGCAGCCGACTCAAGTCAAACAGCCGAATGTGATGGAACCGCTATCTAAACTTCCTGGTGCCTGCCTGCATGGATGTTAGGGATTTTCTTTTTTTAATGAGCCTTTTTAGAAAGGTTCCTACTATATAGAGGGAAAGGAGGGGGCAATACAGAAGAGAGAGAAAGAAATTGAACCATCACAAGGAAATTGTTCAACTACCATTACAGGAACACACACAGCCTATGTATTCAAGTAACTTCGAAGTTAAAGCTAAAATCTACCATATGCACGTCCATATGCAGACATATTGGGACAGCCTCTGAATTGCTTCTTTATACGAAGCTGAATGCAACAACGATCCCACAAAGGAGATAAACCAGAGGACCTTTTATATCAGATACTGATACATTCTGCAGTAAAAAAGAAGACACAGTCTAGATGCGAGGAACAGAAACCCAAAGGGGTGTGCACAGTCACCTAAACCACCTATTGGTCTATCATCTCCGTTCATAAAACACAGGACTGGGGCCACATCTTGGTACCTTACAAACACTAGAGATTGAAGACATGTTAAAGTTATCATTTGAGAAAATGATTAGAATGCTCAGTTTTCCCGGTGCTAAAACTGAAACTAAAAGGCAGCTGAAGGTCTAAAAAAGCAAAGACAAAAAATCTTTCCAAGATTGGCCAAAATGTCTAACAGAGAACCGATTATTTTTAACATGTTGCAGTTTTATTAGACAGATGAATAGATTCCATATCTTTAAAAAACCTTAACATTTGCAGCCAATTTTTCAAGACATTAATTTCTAAACAGGAGATGAAAGGAAAAGAAATCAAAATGCTTAATAACATTTCCAACTTCTTAAAGGCTTGGAGGAACTCTAAACCTTTGGCAAAAGCTTTTGAAAAATTATTTTCAGACCAGTTTTCACTATTGAGGAAGATGGAGCATTTATCAAATATCTTTTAGCTTCAAGTTTCACAAAAGCTAGTTTGCTGACGGGGTAGATAATAAAATTGGAGATTTATGTTGCATTAACAGGTATGGTAAATCCTCATTATATCAAAACACAGGGGATAAATAAAGAAAAAAAAACAGACTGAATTAACTGACTTCGCATTATCAAAATAGTTATCAGAAAGTGTATAGAGTCTCCCAAGTTAGCTGAAGAAAATGCCATGTTTCTCATCAAATAATAATCCTGGTGAAAGGGGTTTGATGAAGAAGAAAACAAAATTAATAAGGAAATTATCATTTATTGTCTACAATATATCAAGTGCTATGGTTAATATTTTTATGTGTTATCTCACCAAAATGCTCTGCAAAGCTGGGTAACAACAAGGAATAGCCTAATAGAATTTGGATTCTTAGAACTTTTAGTCAACGTTCCCAAAGTAGAATAATTTTTAAAAGCCTACTCCTATGGCTAAGGAAACTGCATGTCAACTTTGGCAGTAAAAGACTTGTGCACAATGTCAGGTTAGCTACAGCCTGACTTCTTCAGAAATTCCAGGTATACTACAAATACTATAGATGAGATGAATGAATAATCCCATGCAGTGTCCAGAGTGAATGGCCTAGTTAGGTCCTCTAATAAAAGAATAAACTGGGGGTGGGGGTCCATAAAAAGATGTGAATGGGCAGAAAGAAATGCTGAAACACTGACAAAATCCAAAAACAAAAGGATATTTTTCTTTTGCCTTTAATATTGATTACACTCATTTAATCCAGTAGTCATTCAATAAGTTCCTATTACTGGGGGGTCACTCTTAGGGAGGAACCCAAACTACAGCATTCAATTTGCCAGAGTTATCACAGTAATGCTCAGACATGCTCCTCCTTAGTGTCAGAGGCTGGATAAACGTGAATAAATCCAGGTCAGTCTACTTAACAGGCCATATGCAAGTAGGAGCTAAGATGCAGGCAAACCCAATGGTAAGTCAGAAAACATCAGAACTATAGACCAAGGGTATATGTAACTACTTCTGATAAAACTGCCAGTTGCTAAACAGTGAGCTCAGAGCTCATCCTAAGATATATTCACTCCCACGAAATAGCTCTTTAAAAGGGCTTGAATAGAAAACTACTTAATTTTTTTCCAAAAAGAGTAACTATGAGAGATGACACAATTTTTTGTTCATTCAGAAGAAGCCAATCATTATCAGTGATGACGCGCTGTTCCTGGCTCCCAGGATGCATACTAACCAATGGCGGTGGGGGGCGGAGAGAAACGAAATGCCACCGCCATTGCGCCAGCACATCTGGTTTTGGTTTTGAGCACTGAGCCATATCATAATATCTAGATTTTCCCTGTTAATTAACATCCCATTATCACGTTTCCTGGCAGGAAACTGTATAGATTGCAAATGGAGTTGGACTTAGAAGTCCACAAGAAATTAGAGCAGTGACAGTTGAGATATTAAGTACTAAACCCTGGCTTGCACGGTTCCAACAGCACCTGAATTATTTCAAGCCTACGAGACCGAGAAAGGCAGAGGGTGAATTGGTTTTTGAGAAAAAAGAGTTCGGGTGGAAATCGGAGGGAAGTAGCAACTGAAACAATAGCAATATTCAACCACAATGAATGATTCTGGGTTAGTAATTACTAATCACTACTCTTCTCTGAACTCTCTTATTTGGTGCACTCAAGTTGATTTGGATAGGGGCTTGCAGAGGCATTACTGTGAGAACTTCATAGACTTTCCAAGCCATCCCCTTATGGAGCTCAACACAACAGCAATACAGACCACAAAATGATTTTCATTTTGTAAAATATTAATTATTATATAATTTTAATATTACTTTTATTTCCTTATGGAACCTCTGCTTTGTTGGTCTCCTAATTATATAACTGATCTGAACTAATGCAAAATCCAGCACTGCACCCCAAGCATCCCAAATATAATTTGCTACTTATTCATTCCCCTAAGAGTGTCTCAGAAATCTGAATGGAAATCACCTACCCCACCAACCTGGGAAGTCTCTTCTAGTTCCTTTAGCTGTTTTGTGAATGACTTTCCAAGCTCATCTAGCCAAATGAATCAAAAATCATTGCATGTGTCCCTGTGCCCAAGTTCATAAAAATAAACTTTGCAAAATGCATTTTGGCATAAGAAAGCAGATCATTTTTGAGGAAGGAAATCAATCAGAAAATCTTCCTGTGGGTAAACTCATTAAATAGTTCCGCTAAGCCTCCAAGACAGACTTCAAAATCTATATCATGACTTACAGGGCCCTTCAAAGATCGGGCTTTCATGAAGCCTTCCAGACTTATTTCTTGCAGCTCCACACTTCAGTATTCCAGCTAAATGACTAGCCGTTTCCCAGTCTACCTTGCTTCTCTTCCCCCAGAGACTTATTATGAGCTACCGCTTCTGACTAGAACAGCAATGTCCAAGAAAAATATAATTTGGTTTATGTAATTTAAAAAAATGTAGGAGCTCCATTTTAAAAGTAAAAAAGAGCCAGAAAATTAATTCTAACAATATATTTATTTAGCTCCATACATCTAAAATATTGTTTCAACTTGTCATTGATCTAAAATAAAGTATTGTACCCTCTTTTTTTGCACGGTCTTCAAAATCCAATCACACTTGCAGTGCATCTGAATTTGGAAGTAGCTGAATTAGCCACTTGGCGAATGGCTACCTTGTTGGACAGCAGAGGTTTAGAAAACCTTTGCCTTCCACCCCTCTTGGTTTCAGATCAATCTCACTCTCTTCAGGAATGACTTCCGTCATTCCCAGATCTGAGTGCCCACCACAAAGCCTTAGATGTATCTCCTACAATAGCACTTAACACACCCCACTGCCCATTTAGCTTTACCTCCCAGTAGACGTGAAGCTCCCTGGCTATAGCGGACCAGGTCTCACCTACTTTTGTATCCCAAGCACCTAGCAAATGTTTGTCACATAAAGAGACATGAGTTTGCACTTATGTTAAGGAGAAATAGCATAGGATTGTTGAAGTGGGCACTGGTTTAACAATAAATTCCAAATCTTTATACTAAGTTCTTACTACTTATAGGTCACTGTGTTAGTAAACAACCTCTAGGTCATAGTTCTCTTTTTTTCAATCTGCTTTTCAAAAACAGAAAAGCTCAATGTCAGAGTTCTCACAAATGCCTAGTTATTTTATAATAATTTAATATAAGCCAAGCTGACATTTGGACTACATAAGCCATCTTTCAAAGAGAATTGATACAAGATTGTCCTAATCAAAACATTAACTAAGGAATGGTCAACATTTGAGACACAAGGAGAAGGCAGGGTGACATCAGCTTCCAAACAGATGAATGACTTCAAGGGCGTTTGGGGGTTAGGCATCAGCTAGTGATCTATTTAGAAAGAACCAAACTAGCAAAGAGGCACCTCTTCCCTGCCTTGACTCTCGTTAAGTATCTGACCCTAAATTATCTTTGGAAGGAATAAAATAAGCATGTCTTTATCTATATTTATTTATGCAGCTTTGGTTGTGGTTATGTTTTATTTTTCCCAAATGAACAAATATATTAGGAAAGAATTAATCTCTCTCTTTAATGGCATATTTCTGGGGAGAAACATGAAAGATTTTATAAAATGTGAATTTGCAAACACTGAAATCACTATTTTTCCTACATGCTTATCCAACCTGATTCTCTTTTGTAAAGATTAACTGTAATGTGCCATATTAAAAGTCTTTATAAACTACATGGCACTCTATAAATGTGAGTTATTATAATTATTGAATAGGCTATTAATTAAAAATAGTAAAATTAGAAATATTGAATTTTTAATTTTCATTAGTCTTCTTAAGTGTTAACTAATGACACTCTGTCAGAGCTTAATATCACAGCTCATTTGAAAGTTGAGGAAAAAATGAGGTAAAGTGTTATAATTTGCAAAAGGCCCAGGATTTAGTCTTAGGTACATTCAAAGTTAAGCGAGTGACAACAAACACCCTAGACCTTTAGCCCAAGTATTCAATGACTTATCCCTTCTTTCCCCTTCAGTGCCTACAAGTAACAGACTCCTCGGGTAACCTTTTTCCTCCAGCCGATCACTGTGGGCCAGTGCTTGATTTTGACTTTATTAATCAGCTCTTTGCTGTGGGTTTTTCAAGACTTTGTTGATGGTAGTGGGTTTTCTTAAAGAACCATATACATCTAACTTTTAAAATCCCTTTCCCTAAGTCTTAGTATGCTTATATTCAAGATATGTCAACAGCCGATCTTCAGGGAAATGAGTCTCGGAAGCTAGCAGAATCAGGCAGTGGCTGCAGTGAACAATAGCAGTACCATTTCTAACTGATTAGCCATGGCTCCTTGGAGCACCCTGCTGGGAAACACCCAGGGCCTCTGTGGTGGCTCAGAAGTAGTGTGCCACAATCGATCAGGAATGTCACCATGGGCAGGTACTAGATGCCGACAACTGGAGTATCTCATATTTGCCTCCCAAGGTCTAGGTTGACAAGCATTGGGTGGGAGCCAGGTAAAGTCTACCCGTTAGCAAGCAGCTGCTGAAAAAGTACTGAACTACAGAGAAAAAAATTGGTTTTAATATCATCTGAATCTTTCCATCAAAGGGTCAGTATGGTCTATATGTCAAAGAAATGTAACACCCTGCTATAAGTGCTGCCAAAATACGTAATGGGTTATTGACAAGTAGTTCCTAAGAAATGTGATGCATCCACAGCTGCCTGGTTAGGTGTTGACCCAGCATAAGTAAGAAGTGATGACTTCCTTAGCAAATCTTCCTCTCCTGACTCCTTTAAATCTAACTTGGACCCAGTCTCTTCATGGGCAATTCAATCCTCACATCTGCCAAAAAGATGGAACAGTAATACCTGCTCATTTTCCACGCAAAGAAAAAAGCAGCTGAGAACAATAAGAAGAACGTATCTTTTGACCAGATGGAACCACTATCTGACTGAGTAACTCTCCATTCCTCCCATTTTTAAAAACAGTAATGAGCTTCAAAATGAATGAGAAACATACTGATTTCACATTTAGTTTTCTAATAGTCCATGTAAAGAGGGATTGGGGACACAACTGATGTTTTAATGTCAAAAGGGTGAATCTTGCATATTCTAACAAAGCCTTAGATTTAGTTTATTTTCTAATCTACGAGAGAGAGAGAGGGGGGGGGCAGAATAAAAGAAAAAGGAAACAAAAAAGAAACCCTCCTTTGAAATGAAAGTTAGCTCCAAGCTGCTTACAATTGCCTTCTGCCTCTGCCTCTCCCTCTGTTTGGCCCTTTCGGATTCCCGCTTCTCGTATTCTCTGCGGTATTCTTCCCTCTTCAGCCTTTCGTGCTGATATTCCTCGTAGCTGTCATACCTGAGAAACACAACTTCATCATTAAGTCAACCACCTCCAATGACACGAGCAAAATACATTATAAACTGGGGAGGGGCAGGGTTTTAGATGGCATCTTGTCGTGGGAAGGCCAGGATGAGAGGAGCCCAGGGAACGTGACATGCATCGTTACCTGGGCCTACGGCTGTAGGGTGATCTTGAACGTGATCTTGAGCACAAGGGGGAATTTCGGTGTGCACGGTGTCTGCAGTGGCTTGACTCATAGTAGTAGCAAGATCTAGGGGAGAGGAGAAAAACAGAAAGGCGTTTGCAACTACTACCACTTAACCCCCGTGGACTGGCACAACTGAACACCCCTGGAACACTGTATTACATAAACTGGCTTTTTCTTCCTGGAAACTAGTGAGATTTGCCCAGTGACAGTTTCTGATCATCTAGTCAGCTTAGAGGTCTGGGAGGGATGTGTTCTCTCCAGCGTCTCTTATTGATGTTAACGCCAAGCGCCAGTCTGGTACACTGTCAGCTTTATCTTGCATGGATCTCAACTATCCTGGCACAGGGCAGCTCTCCAGGTAATGGAAAAAGTTAGATGAGCAAGTTTCTTACAAATTGCTCTCTCTGTGATCTGACTGGCTCAAGGCACTCTGCTCAAGGCTGACAGATTTAAGAAAAGATGAGGAGCGATGTATGTGTGACAACAATCTCATTAGTTCCGTGGCACCCGGAATGCAGTTGTGAGGGGCTGGGCTGCCTGCGGGTTTGAATGTTTTCAGTTTGTTTGGTCTTTCTTTCTTTCTTTTCTTTTCCTTTTTTCTTTCTTTTTTCTTTTCTTTTTTTTTTTTTTTTTGACTTCCTGGAAATGCCTTATGCTCTGGGTGGGTTGTAACAAGGTTTACCTTGAAGAGGATCTACTGCCTGGGGACCTTGATCTTGACCTGGAATATGGTGATCGGGAACACGACCTGTGTCGAGAAAAGGACCTTGAACGAGAGCGCATCCTTTGGGGTCTTTGAGAAAATAAGGATTTGGGTGGTGACACAGAATCTCTACACGGCGAGTTAAAAGAAGAGCAGGAAGGGGACACATCGAACAATGAATAGGACTGCGTGCCGTCCCAAGGGTAGTTCAGTTTATCACTTTCATCTTCGCTGTCATCAAACAGGCCATCCATGGCTAATCCTGAATTGATAAACACAGGTAGTTTGGAGAATTGTTCGTTACTGAAATCACTGTCCCTCAGTTCACTGGTCTTGTCTGCTTCGTCGTCAAAAACAGCTTGACTGGGATGGCCGAAGTGCTTGTTCAGCTCGGCTCGGATTTCCTGGTCTTGGAGCTGTTTCCTGGTGCTACAGGGAGAGACCTGCTTGCTCACCTCTGGAGTCTCTCTCATGTAGCACTTGTCTGAATCCGTGGAGGAGCAAATCTGCCCCTGCCAACTGGAGGGAGCATCTTTATATTCTAGTTGTCTAGAGTCTTGGAGCTCCTGTGATAGATTAATGAGTATTTCCGTTTTGGAATTGACCGACTGGCAATAGTCATGGTCACCAAACAGCCGTAGACTGGGCCGTTTGGCCTTCCTTTCCTCGTGTCCACTGGGGAGCACTGAGGTCTTGCTGAGCTGTGCGTACAGCTCAGACTGCTCAGGCCCTTTCTTGGTGGAGTTGTTGCCTTGGGTACCAGGACACTCGCTGTACCGGGGCTTCTTTGATGGCGGAGGTACCACAGTCTTGCAAGAGGACTTCAGCTTTGGAGAAGCCCTGAAAGGGTTGTCTTGGTTGGCTTTGTGAGGAGGAGTCGTGGGTGGAGTTAGGCCTAAGGCAAAAAAACAAACAAAAAAAAGGAGATAGGAAAAGAAAGAGAGAAGAGACAACATTCTTAAATGCCAGGATACGTTTTTCTAATGTTTCCGAGATTTCAGACAATGGTTAAAACTGAGTGAAAAAGAAGGAAACTAAATGCATGACAACACCTGACAAAGTGACTCTCCGCCCCTAAGCCTCTGTCACCAAGAAAAGATCGATCAGCCACGCCAGGCAGCTGAGCGTGATATTTTGTATTTTGAACACCAGTGCTAACAAACCTACCTCTGAGAAAACATTAACACGCCCCTCCCGGCCTCCACGACACCAGGCATCACCAAAGGTCAGATTTTCAAGGGAACCATATCATCCGTGTTATGGAAAATGAATGCGGTGGGGCTCAAGGGCATCATAAAACGACTTTGGTAGCTTTAGTCTACAAAGAACGCTACTGAGAATACAAGTGGTCCAGGGTTTTTTGGTCCAATCAAGAAAATTTACCCTTGGAACCAAAGAATTAGGCAACTTCAAAAAAAAAAATAGATGGGATGATGGCAAATGTAGGGATGACATAAGAGCCGTTGGTACGAGTTCAGCAAAACAACGCTTGAATGCGGGGAACTAGACAACTCTACGACGTGATGGCTACGGTTTTGTCGCCACAGTTCATTAACTTAGTAAACCGTGGCTAATGTAGGTATAATACATTCTTGTAAGCATAACTAATACATTCTGTCTAAAATATGGTTCTGCGACAGGAACCAAAGTGAACAGTAACAGGGATTATTGCAGTGATGGGACCATTTCATTAGAGCACAACATTAGCGCAGGTTAGGAGGCCGAAGGATTGAAAGGAATCCAAGCTTCTGCAATTAATTTCAATTAAAAAAAAAGGAATAATGGGGAAAACCCATCCATTGTTGCCTCTGTGGATTTCTACAGAGGGGCAGAAAACGCCATCAGAAGTCACAGCGGGACAGTCTGTGAAGATGCCTCCGCGAAGCGTCAGCCCTGAGTAGGTGCGGCTCCTCCCCTTGGGCCGAGGACAAGTAACTGTGACATGGCTTCTGAGTCCGAGGGGCTTTGAAGAAGGGAAGGCTGGAGTTCAAATGACTTTATGCTTACAAGTGAACATTTTGGTTTATAATACACTTTCTATTTAGGAGGACGGGTGAATGCTATTCAGCAAAAAAAAGAACTTCAAGTCTGCTAACAAGCCTGGGGTTAGACTTCAGGCAACGGCACGTTTCAAGGAAAGGCAGAGAAATCCTACCTTGTTAGAAATGTATATAAATATATATTTGTCGAGAGAAAACCAAGTAGGTCACAGAAAGCCACATGAAATGTTGGTATGAACAGGAAGGCGCTGCTTCTCTCTCCTACTTGACAATAAAGAGATGGAGAAAAATTGGTATTTTTCCCTAAAATGAAATACGTTATGCCACTCTGGCCACTTTTATTATGCATGACTGATTTTCCCTTCATGAGGAAAGAAAAGAAAGAAAGATGCACAGTGGTTTGCCTTTGCAAATCCATCCCAGAAAAGTTCATAAAGACGGGGAAATGCAAACACGATGAGAAAAAAACATTGACTCTCAAAAAAGCCTCTTTAGTAGCAGCCTATGGCACGCCTACCCTTCTTTGCTAATAGATAATAAGGAGGTGACATAGTATTGAATGAGTCATCTGTGTCACTGAGGCAGACTCTCTTTGTCCCTCTTTCCTGGACAAATATGTCTTTTACTCAACATGTGGTCACTCTCTTCTTCTCTCTCTTTTTTCTTTTTTTTTTCTTGTTTTATTACCTTCTGCACTGCCAATATATACATACTGATTTCTACCACTATCTTCTATTACCATTACAACACATTCAAGCTAACGCCCAGCAAAGAAATGACAAGTTCTCAAAGATTTCTCATAGGAAGTAAAGATGCTCAAAGAAATGATGAGGAATAATCTCTTTGCCGAGTGAGTAAGTGTCAAATATTCCCAATAACAGAGCCCTCACGTCGGGGGAAATGACATCAACATCCTAAAACCTAGCTCTGTAAATCTTTTCATGACGCCCCAAAATAAGGTAATTTTTACTTTTCCAATAAGTTACTGCCAGGCTCAATCACTTGATACTTATTCGATATAGTTATATGGCTCTGTGTGTACATTAGATTCCGTGTATGAGTGAGATCACAGGGTATTTTTCTTTCACTGCCTGGCTTATTTCACTTAGCATAATGTTCTCCAGGTCCATCCACACTGTCATGACAGGTAAAGTTTTCTCCTTTCTTATAGCTGGGTAGTGTTCCATTGTGTCAATGTCCACAGAGGTCATGGACACGGACACCAGGGTGGTGATGGCTGTGTGGGGGGAGCGTGTATAAGGGGATGAAATGGTAACAGAAAAAACACAACAAAGATTAAATTTTAAAAAATTAAATATAGCTTATAGGGTCTTGCTTAGCTTTTCTGAATGTGAATTATCTCTTGTTTCTTCAAGTAGATCATAAACTCTTAGTGGGATGTTGTTTGGTCTTGTTTTTGAAAAAACTTTGTACTCATTTTTGTTTTTATTTTTCCAGGTCCTCCTTCATTACTTGATATCACATTTCAGTGGCCCAAGGATCCTTTGGGAAGCTGGTTAAACATTTTTTAAATTATTTATCTATCTATCTATCTATCTATCTATCATCTATTTATTTATTTTTAGAGAGGGGGAGAAAGAGAAGGAGAGAAATGAAATATCAGTCTGTTGCTTCTCATCTAAACCCTGACTGGGGACAGAACCTACAACCCAGACATGTGCCCCAACTGGGAATCGAACCGGCAACCTTTCACTTTGACCGACAGCACTCCAACCAACTGAGCCACAGCAGTCAGGGCTGGTTAAACATCTTTAGTAAGATGATTCACGGAGCTCCTGTGAAGAGCCACTGTCCTACAGATCCCATGTGGCACGTTGCCTTCTACTCGGGTATATGTGTTTTGACAGACATTGTAGACTTATGAAAAGAAACCCTAAACTTCAGAAACACCAAATTAGGCCACTATTAAAGAGAGACTAGTTCTATAAATAACTTAGCTATCTAGGGATTTTAAATATAGAAATTCTTTTCAGTCTCGAACATGTGAAACCCTTGTCCTAGTACCTAAGCTCATTATCACTTAAATAACTGATTCTCAAGTTGCTCTTGGGACTGACGGCACCTCGATTGTAGTTTCTTTGAGTTAAAAACAGAGCCTTCCACCTCCTTCACATATCGGGCAGCCTGCGGCAATGAACAGACAGTCACTGCACTCCTACTATGTGCCAGATGCCACCCACGCCAGCGGCTGGAGTTGCAGGGATTCAGCCCCAGGGAGTTCACAGTTCTTTTTAAATTAAGAGACGAGCCTTTAACATTTGAAGTAAGTGTATTTTCTTACACATATGCTTAAGATGTACAGATGCTCTCGGAGATAACCAAATATACCCAGGGAGTGAAATTATCAAGGCAATAAATTTCTGTCAGCACTACTTGTTAAAACAAATCAAGAATTCTTGCTTAGTGGATGGAAGTTACTTTAGCATTACTGAGTAGGTGGGTCTGGGGAAATAATTCAGATAACTCCCTAAACTTTTTTACTGTTTACTGAAACATCTTTAATCAGACAGTACCTTCAAGCAAGACTGAGAAATCTCAAGAATCGCAAGACCTCGAACCACCAGTGCCTAATTGAAAATCTATTTCCAGAGATAGTTGAGACCCAAAGCAAAACAGCGATGTAAGAAGCATTTTCTTTTCTTTTAACACTGTCAAACTTTTAAGAGCTGCCAATGGGACGGGGACCCCTGGCTGCACCCGAACTAATTGGATTTCTCTAACCCCATCTCTCCTACCCAGATTTCTTCCCCCTGCGGTAGGAAGACAGTCAATACCAATTCCGTCATGCCGCTACCTTTGCTCATCCTCCCACGAATCGCCAGGCCCTCGATTCCATCCCGCAAGCCTGAACCAACAGTGCTAATGCCGCCCATCACCTCCGGATTATTTCCTGCGTGTTGATTTTCTGGGGAATGTGTACATTTTGGTGTTGACAGTACAAGGTATATTCCATGCTCTCTCTTGAACTTAGCAGGTTTTGACAGATTTATGGGAGGACAGATGGCCATTACGGGCTGAAGGCTGACAAGAGGCAGTTCAGAGCATTGTTAACACACTTGCACAAACTCTCAGCAGTGCAGCTCTGTGCAGAATGTAATTCAGACTATAGCTTTTTTATTGCTGCCTATTTTCTTTTGTCAAAAGAGCCTGCTGTGCAGAGCAACAAATGGCTGCTATTACCCAGAATGTAATGGGTGTCAGACAAATCACGTAACACAAACAATCAAGAGTATGTAGGTCATATTTCAACAGAGCACAACCTTAGCAATATTTATGATTACTGCATTGAAATGTGCTCTATAATAAACAAGTACCTCTACATCACTCACACTTATGCACTTCTGCACAGCAAATCTGGGAGAAGTGGTGCACACTCTACAGTCATCTTTTTAAACAGCCCTTTTATTTTTTTTTAAAAAAAAGTCAGAGACAAGTTTTGTTTTGTTTTGTTTTTTCATTATGTGCGTGCTATAAAACGATTTTCTTGGAGAAGTTCTCTTTTGGGTTTCTCTGTTTAATTGGATGGCTCTGGGAAATGGTGAGTCCTTTGCTCTGTCTTCTGTGCTCCACTCTCCACCCACTGACTTCAGGAGGATCTTTACTTTAATAGTTTCTAACATTTTACAGAACCTCCTGCCAAATCTGTGACTTGCTTTGGAGTTTCCTTGACAGTGAGATTTTTCTTCTGTTACATGCCAATTCAGATGTTGCTTAAGGAAAAACAGCAAGAGGATGAGTTTATAACATGTTTAAAAACTCACCGGCAAAGGAAGACTGGGCCAAGAGAAGGGTGTGACTTGTCCTACTCGCAGATTTTTGGCCCCAAGAACTCGGAGGAGGCGTCAAGAGGGCATAGGAAGAAGGGCTGATACTCAGCATGAGCAGCTACACCAGTTACTAGAGTATTTCGTGGATCAAAGCTCCCCTACTGCCCTCAGCCCACCCTCAGCTTCCCCAGGACTCAGAGTGGCTCCACGGAGCCAGCAACCAAAGCGTTAATAGTTGTCATGGAGGGGCCTCCCACACCTATCTGTGGCCAAGAGACCCTCTGCCTCTATTACTTTTTAAGTATTTCGATGGCACCTTTGATTATAAAGAACAAACTGGCCTTGCAGAAAAGCCTCAGAACATTCCTGTGACATGTGACTAATTCCCCAACTCTCGCTCCAGGAAGATGAAGATCTTATCAAGTGGCCCTCGCGCACTCTCGCACACAGCCGGGGCTGGAAAGGGGAGTGGGCTGAGGGCGAGCAGGACCTGGCTTTCCAGGTGGCTACCCCCAAAGCCTCCCAAGCTCATACAGGAGAGTACATTGCTTTGTTATTCTTGGCTTGAAAAAAAAAGATACCGAACAGTACCATTTCCAGAGAAGAAAACTGAGAAACAAAGGAATGACCTTTCCCCATGTTGGGTCAAGAAGAATGAGACTACAAACAGAAAAATGAAGGACACGCTTGAAGCATGGCAGAAATCCATGGCAGTACGAGGCACCAGCCACTGCAGCACGCCGCTGCAAAGAGCATTCGCTGGGTCTCTCCCCCTCGCCTTCTTCGGGCACAAGAATGGGTTATGTGACCTGTCAAAATCACTTTCCAGTTCTCTGCCGCTGGGGTTTTCCTTTGAAAACTACTGACTGCTGCTCATATTCTGCTTTGCTCCAGTTCCCCGAAGAGGAGGCACACGCAAAAGAAGTAGATACCAAAAGGGTTGAGCAGATGCATTCTGTTTGTCAATGTTCCATCGAGCACAATGAACTTTTAAATGGGAAGTCCAAGAAAGAAAATATAAAACTCCACATAAAGAAGATTGAGAAGTTACAAATTGATTGGCTAATGAGTGTTTGTTTTTTTAAATACACATTCATGGATGCTCACTTGGAATGACTGCCCATTTAAATCAAGGGAAAACATTCAGTGAAAAACAAATGACACAGAATCCCGTGTCCACTACCATCACGGCCATGACGGGGAGGGGGATATATCAGGGCTATAGACCTAGTGTGTCACAGTGATGAGACTGTTGATTATTCTGCTTTTCTCATTTCCCTAAAATTAGTTACATTGCTTTTTATCACTTTGAGAGTACTAACAATAAAAATAATCTGCATATCCCTAGCCATATATACATGCATATACATATCCATGAAATGCGGGGGTCAGTCACTGGTCCCTAACCAAATGTCTTCATGTCTTCTGGTGCAAACCATCCTCTTATTCAGCTGACATTGCTTTGCCATTCCCATTTGGGAAACAAAAAGTCTCGCGCTCTGAAAAATCTCCATATGCAATAGATTGGAACGCCTTCTGCCAAAAGAGCATTCTCCTTCCTCTCATCTTGCTTTACTAACAGCTATTTTGAAATCAAATTAGTTTTTACACCTGTAAAAGAGAAGTGTTTTTTTACCAGCCAGAATGAGCTAGTTTGGGACAATCACGAAGTCAGAGCAGCTGGCAATCCCTAATAAAGCAAACTTCCTATCTCATCCCTCCTGTCTCCCAAAGACACTGCAGATGGGACAGAGGGATCATTCTGGAGGTCTTAGAATTTTGTTGACTCTTTATATTTCCACTTAAGTGTTTGGAAAAATTTCAAGAACATGTGTGAGAGTAAAGAAAAGCAAGACCCCAGAAAGGCCTGGGCAACAGCTAGATACTATTCTTTGGCCACGACCAAACAGAGTAAGTGTGTGTACATCAAGGATCCACAAACCAACAGCGTGAACCCTACCCCGTCCACCACCACCCTGCTGCACTTGTGGCAGACATCACTAATTGATCATGACATTCCTACTGAGCACAGACTTGGCCTTCAGAACTCTTCTTGACACAATGCTCCTGGCAGCCGATACCAGTCAATGACACTCCACAAGTGAAATGAAACCTGTTTAACATAACAGATGCCTACTGCTATCTTTAAATTTCAGGCTTTAGGAAAGAAACAAAATGTCCAGCCAGACAGACCTGCTTTGAACCCAGGGTTCACCACAGAGCTAAAATCAACATACAACTTTTTTCTTAACAATGGAATGGGCAGGGAGTCAGAAAAGTGAGGTGCTATTAGGGAGTGCCTAACCTCCAAAATCTGTAGTAATCGCAGATGGAGCTGTTGCAGAAGGAATATCAAAGGGGAGATTTTTCTGCCCTTATTTGGTGAATCTCACACCCACACCCACACCAAAAAGAGTGTATGTTCAATTTCATGGAGAATTCAGGGAACTTTGCCACACACACACACACACACACACACAAGAATATATAATTTCATATATGAGACTGCCAAAGAGGAGATAACATTAATTTAATGAAAGGGAACAGGTAAAGATAATCAAAAGCTGAGAAGATGAACAACAAGGTGCAATGACCTTAGTAGGTAAAGTTAACATAGAAGTAGTAGTTGAAAAGCTATTATTTATTAAACACATATATGCTGATACTGGACTGAGACTTTCTCATGTTTTACCTCATTTAATCCTCATGGTGACTCAAGAAACTGCAGATGTGGCTATTACCTTTATTTGATGCATAAGGACCCTGAGTCTCACTGAAGTTTATTAAGTTGGCCAAAAGCCAGACAACTAGGTAGGGGTAGACCAGAACTTGAACTTAGACTAGTCCAGTATCCCAGCCAAGGTTCCTCACAACTTCACTAAGCTATGCTGTCTGTTTTTTAAAATTCACAATAAATTACTTTTATTTGGAGTGCTGCTGCTTATAAAGTGTATTGGCTCAAGTTAAACCACACAAAATTGCCATTTTTGTATGTCCAGAATGGCTGAATGCTGATGATTTTATGTTTCAACCTATAATTTAGTCCTTTGAGTCAAACAATAATTGCATTTGGGAATTGTAAGTAGGGTTTTAGAATTGAGGAATCTGAGACCCAGATGAGATTAAGGATATTGAGAAGGAGCCCCAGAAAGAAAGAGATGAAGGAGGGAAAGTATTTGTGTTACCTTGCATAGTTCTCTACCGATTGCACTGCCCACGCCAAATTCCTTCTCACCTAAACTTCTCACCTAAACTTCTCTTGGATTTCCTGCTTCCTTGCTCCTGCTCCAGCAATACCTTCTCCCCTTCCCACCCGTACACTTCAAAACCTGATGCCCGTGTTTTTCTCTCCTAAGGCTCCCCACCTTACCCTGTGGAGAACCCAATTTCTTCCAAACTCTTTTCTGTGGATCACCTCACTCACTCACTCACTCACTCACTGCAGGATGGTATTTGTCTTAATGTTTCTTTCAGTCCTGAACTGTCTTCATATTTTTTTTCAATCTTCTGCAATCATTGTACAGAACTTGAAGCCTTGTTACAGGTTCCCTTTGATAACTTCTTTCCTCCCTTTGGTGATTCTCTGAGGCATAATTAGTGTCTACTATGCAACGCATTTGACTCAAGATTTCCAGAGGAAATGGAGATCATAAGCATCACACATTTCAAACCCTTGTAATATTTCTACGAAAAAAGCAAAATAAAACTCTCCTCCCCCCTCCTCCTCCTCCAGGCACCGCCCTCCAGGCAACTTCCAAACTTCGCCCAGCTTTCTGGCGCATCCTCCAAGTTTCTCCTCTTCCCCTGCTTCCCGATAGCTTCCAATTCCTTCTCTTCTTCCAGGCAACGGGGCCCTGCCTCAGTTTCTCTCATTTGCAGCTTCACACTTACAACCACCTTGCTCAGCAAACTCAAAACCAGCCTACATGCCAACATTCTTATCAGGTAACCAAATGTCATAAACAATAAATAATATTTTCCCTTTGTACTTCTTACGGAAAGTGTTCTTTTCTCCCAACAGCCTACAAGACCACATATTAAACACAGTATCATTTACTTAGCAGCTACTATAGGCCAAGTACTATGCTCCACAGATTAATCTCTATGCCTGACTCTTGTTGCACTCTATCCAGCAAGACCTAGCATTTTGCAAGAATGGGTAATGTGAAAAATATGTTGTTCAATTGTTTTCCATTGTACCAAATAATCTTTTAAAGCACCAAGAAAAAAGGATTTAAACTAGTAAGGTGAGTTCTGGTTCTCTGACAGAAATAAATCTGTATATATGTTTAAAGATTATAAGTATTTTTAAAGGATTTTCTATAAATCTTTACTTGCCTTTCAATAGTGTAGACCACTACTTATCAAAATTATAACTAAATTATTGAAAATGATGTATTATCAATAAAAGAACTATTAAAACTTCTGGCAAAAATATATCAAAGTAAGTCTTTTTTATAACAACATAATCTCATTAAGAAATGACATGCAATTTAAATGATGTGTTCATACACACAAATTAACAAAACATTTTAAAAATGAAGACACCCAATGGTAGCAAGGATGAAATAAAGCAAGTATATCCACAGAGTACTAATAGGACTATCAATGGAAATGCCCCTTTTGGAAAGCAGTGTGGCAATATGCATCACAAAACCCCCAAGATATGAATGACCTTATATTCAGTATGAATAACTACTAGAAATTTATTTTGAGAAAAATAATAAAAAATTTTATGAATGAAGATTTCCACTGCAATGCTATTTCAAATTGGTAACAACCTAAACATGTAACAGTAGGAGTATGAATAAGTAAATTTAGAAATACCTACTCAAACTAAGGTTACACAGTATTCTAAAAGCCTAATAATAAAGGGCTGTGATAATACAAATTCCTTTTTAAAATGTTAATGGAAAAGTCTGGATGTAAAATATTATATATATATATATATATATGTACAAAATGATCACAGATATATTAAAATATCTATAGAAAACAATGGTGTAAATATCTTTGCATCTTAGGACTCTGAATAACTTTTCTACCAGCCTGTATTAGTGACATTTTCATAGGAAACTTCATTATTTATAATCAGAACAATAAAAAGTGCTTCTTTAAAACAAAGCTTCATTTTACCATATCCCATGGAAGCTTTCTCAGTCCTCTCTAACCTGACTAATACAACAGTGACTGACCAATACAACATTCTGAACATTCCTAGTTAATACATTCCTTTCGGTGAGCTTGTTCCTCCTATAAGTCACAGTAGGGCATTTTCCCAAACCAGTCAACAGCCATTATACTGGAACTAAAATTATGTAAGAGAATAAAATATTATGTAAATTAATAAAAGTGTCAGTGAGGCAAATGTCGTTTCAATAAAAGAACCCGATAAGAACTAAAAGAAGGGCTGACAATTTGGTTGCAGATGAGTGCTGATAGAAAACGCTGAGGAAACATGGGAATTACGGTGTAATTTCCACAAAAATCACAAAACTCTAGGATGATCCTGTACTCAGACTACCACACAAATGTCTTTAAAACTTTCCTTTCAAAGAACGAGAAACAAAAAGTGGGGCCTTCTATAATGCAGTCAGTGAAGTTCGTGCCGAAAAAGATGAATGAATCCCAGTCAGCACACTTAAGCTCCAAGTAAAGATCTGTCTTTTACCAAAAATGTTATATTTTAATGTGTGTTTAGGTTTTAAGCAAAAGTAAAATGACAAAATAGTATATACTTACATCAGCTTTTTAGATAAACCCACCAAATACTCATTCTCATTGGTCAGGTGTGACGGTCTCTACTACACATACCATATACACCCACAAGTAACTTATGATCATATATGTAAATGGTAATTTATTTAAATTATGTATGTGCTTATAAGCAAATATATATGTGTATGCATATATATGCACATAAAGATATATGGACATATATGTATGTATATGAGTCTACACACACACACATAAAACATATATAAATACCATGACATTACCTACTCTACTGCTTTACCAAATCATGCAATCATGCAATAGACCTTTCATAAGAAGGTAATTTAGCAAACTCAAAGTGTGAAATTAAACTCGGTGACAATGACCATGGTGCATGCAGGCACCACGGTTCTGGTTGAAAGCATCTTGCTTAACTTACTGTTCCTTTACCCTTATCGGCCATGGCCAGAGCCAAGGAACTTCTTGTTCAGACATCCTAAGATTCACTTTCTGCTGGGGTTCAAGGACCTAAACTTAGTGCACTTGTGCAAAGACACCATTTACAACCAACTCAGAAGCCGGCTTTGGAACTCTGCTTTAATAAGTTTCTGAGGTCAGTCCAAGTTTTTAGTGCTCCTTCCTCTTCAGTATGTGAAGTCAAGACTGGCTAAATGAGTTCAGAAGTCCAAATGGTGAAGAAAATAGCTCTTCTTTAAAATAGATATAAGAACGTGTATTGGTGAATGGGCATATTTTCATTTTTCTCCTTGGCTGAAAAGATATTAAAATGGTAACATACAGAGGAGAGCATGACACTGTTAGGTACACTGGACAGTGAGAAAACATCCCAAGGGAAACATCGGGGGGAGTGCACCTGGCTGCAAACCGCTGCTCCTGGCTTTCTAGCTCTTGATCTTGGGCACTTTACTTAACATCTCTGAACCATATTTCCTCATCTTAAGAATGAGAGAACCACCGCCATCCTTACGAGATTTTGGGAAATTAGCCCAAACCACACACATGCCTGGCACACTTATTGAGTGAGGGATCAGTAAATGTTTGTTTCTCTACCTCCTCAAGTTTTGGTGTCTTAATCTAAACTAGGGGTATTTGAGGATCCACAACAGTAACACATACACGGTGGGGCAAAACTAGGTTTACAGTTGTTTGTATGGAAAATAACATAATAATTAATAAACAATATAAGAATAAACTCTGCTTCACATTCTTACAACTGTAAACCTACTTTTGCTCTGCCTTGTACACATCAGAGACTCTGCCTTAAGTCTGATCCGTAATAAATGTCTTCTCATTAAAAAAAATAAACAACTAGAAATACAAATAGATAAGTTCATATCCAATGTTGCTTGTTCTCCATTAATTTCATTAATCACATAAGGGAAACACTCTACTATGTAATACATATTTCACACACACATACACACAATTCCCAGTGAAATATAAGGCTCACCTGCAGTTCCAGAGAGTTCCACACTTAAGGTTCGTTCAATAGTCTTGTTCTCAAATGGGGAACCCTTGGGGTCACTGGAAGATATGGCACATTTATAAAAACAAACTGAAATGGAGTTGCTGTAGCCAAATGTATTAGAACCCCCTTCCCTTTCTGAAAATGGTTACGTTTCTTAATACTTACTTTGGTGACTCTGGGGTCAGAGGAAGAGATAAAGTTGTTGGTTTGGCTAAAGGGAAAAAAAGGAAACTAATTATGAAATATTGAGTGTTTGTTTTAGATTTGTTTTCTTTCTACAACAGTCAGGTTGGAAACTGGAAAATGGAAAACAAAAGTAAGGAAATCTCTAAATATTGGCTCAAAGTCAGACAACAGTCCATTATGCTCAAAAAAATTCCAAACAACATTTGCATCAGGAAACTATCGTTCAAAAAGAATACAAAAATAGAAATTTAAAAAAAATGTAGCCTCCCCATTAAGGATGCAAAATTTGCATCATACCATCAGAGAGAAATAATGTTTTCTATTTTAATTTGGAATACAGTACATGGTTTGTTTAGACAAGAAAAGAGCAGAGCAACTACAAGACAACAGAACGTTATGAATATTCAGTTGATTTCTCCCTTAAAATGCATAATTTTATATCTAGCTTGAGACTAGGTATTTGTATGAGGCCAAAGCTCACACAATAACCATCCCACTCACTGAAAATTCATTGTGAGATGTGGCAAGTTGTGCACATTGACCCAGGCAGTTGGGAAAGGGTTCAGATCCCCAGATTGAACAGACAAGTAAAGTAAGGTATTATGTTTGTCAGCCGAGAGACCCATGGATTTTCAAAGAGAGCTCATCTACTTCCTTTTATGCTTCCTAAAGTTTACCTCCTACAGAAGGCATTTCCCAATTACGAAGGGTGTAGTAAGAATCTTCTTCTTACTCCAAAATTCCTATTGCTTCTCTTCACCAGTCTTGTATTTTCATCAGAAGGAGAGGAAAACATGATGGAAAGTGCCCTTGGGATACATATCTATGTATTATGTATACATACTTATCTACAAAGATATATTTATACATATGTCAATTTTTTTTCTTAGTAAAATAACTGCTTTCAAAAGGTCAAGAGACAGTCATGTGTGCAATGAAAACTATGGAACTGAAATCAAAAAGGTCTTTAAAATACACTTCCTTATTTTATGGGCGAAACCCCTGAGAATAATCTTTGGAGATGCTAAATCATATTGCCAGAGCCATAAGACTAGCTACTGGCAGAGTTGGTCCAGAATGTTTCCTTTCTCCTTATTATCAAAAGGAACTGCAACCAATAGATACTAAAGTAAATGAATCAACCCCAGTAATGAAGGTTTTTTGAAATGTAAAAATATTATTTATATCCAAATTAAGCTGAAATTAGGTATTTTACTTGGATAAATAGTATTTACATATTTAATTTGTAGATTTAGATTTAGTTTTTAAACAATGGGATGGTTTATCATCTCTCCAATGTGTATTCAGAAATTCAGAGCTCATGCTGTCTTCTCCAAATTAGAAACATTGATTGATTGGCTTTTTCATATATATAGACAAATGAATGCATCTTACATTATTTTTTTACTATGTCTGTTATAATGAGTCTTTCAAAAAGAGCACCTTATGAAAAAACTTTACCCAATTTTATCGTGCTCAATTAATAATTAAGATAATGTATACAGGTTCTATAGAAATGTTACCAGTTATGAACCATGTCCTATTTCACAACATAAATGTACATTGAATATCAGTCACTAGAATTCCAGTTTTCAAGGTGTACAGTAGGCTATCTAGAGTGCTGAACGTAAGACTTCCAAAATTCTGATATTTGGGTACAGGTAAGGCCAAGGGCAATGGAAAAAGAGGGGTGGGCAGTAGCCATATTTAATGGGACCAAAAGTACACAGGAAATGAGGGCCGTAGGAAGGGCATAGCTCAAACCATATACAGATTCTGATCTTCCAGCCTGCCAAGGCTCACAAAAGCTACCACTAAAGGAACACTGATTTGAGTCACTCAGAGTTTAATTCACATTGTTATAACGACTAGGAGACCAGAGACTCTATGATCCCTGAGGGCAGGAAGTAATCTTTTGTTTTTTGTAGATCATGATATTTTTGATGAACGAACACATTAACAAATGAATGAGTAAGTGAGTAAGTGGGACAACAAGCTGTGCCGAAGACCAGACCATTATCCAAGGAACTTAAAAGAAGCTGACCCCATAATGTTACAAAAAGCACACAGGCAGTTCAGGGAGAAAAAAAATTACAATACATTAAGAAAGGTAACCTCAGGAGATCCTCTCAGTTAGCATCTCCAATAGGTGATATATTTTTTTCATTTTCAAATTTTGAATAATAATTTAAATAATCCCTGAAGCTGAGCATTTATTTCCTGTTGGCTATTAACAGCCAATCGTGTTTATTTTCTTTTAGGCCTTTAATAACTACAAGAATATTCTTGTTATATATATATATATATATATATATATATATATATATATATTTGTCAGAAAGGTTTATTCTGGGGTAAGTTTTTATGCTTTACCACAGACATACGACATATACCTTTAAAAGAAAAAGCATGTCTCCTCTTCTAAAGAATATTCCTTCCAATTGAATTCCTCATGGCCATCATTTGTAACAGTTTACATTCATGTTTGGTGGTAAGCAAATTTAAAAAGTGAAAAAAAAAAGAATCTCAAAATCCAAAAGGACCCATTAAAGTTGTTTTAAAAATCTTTTAAAAGGCCTCTGGGCCACTGGGTTCACCGACTACGAGGCTTCGTGGGGCTCACAACGTCACACTCAGCTCCAGAAAATGTTCCGTGACTAGCAGGAGGTGGAGAGTGAGCCCAGCCGGCTTCCCTTCACCTGTGGCCTCCAACAGCCAGGAGTCCCACCCCCACCTTGCCATCTGCCCTCCCCGCGCCCCCACCCCCGCCCCCAGCACGGCTGGCTCTGCTCTGGGGAAAACTCTTCCAGAGAGTGAGTGAGGGGCCCCATCAGGGCTAAACAAGCTAAGAGAATTGAGCTTGTTTTGGTAAACACGTTTCTATTTCCCTGAACGGACAGAAAGGCACAGGTAACCTAACTGGGAGCCGATTTAAAACGGGAAAGGAAAGCTCCTGGAAGCTCTGGGCTTATGGTGAGGTGGGGATGAGAGGGGGGATTCACGACACTGGGAAGGAGAACATTTCTGAAAAGCAGCAGCAACAGCATACCTTTGCAAAATAATCATGGTTCAAAACATGGATGAGGGGCTACCGCTCTGCAGCTGCACAGGGACGTTGGGGAACAAAAGGAAAAAAAAGGTGGGTGTTTATAAATGCTCTGTGGGAACACGCCTACTTCCACTACCGGGGCAAAGGTCAAGCGCACTTGGAAACTGGAATATGTTAAAGCAACAGTAACTTTCAGTAAGTTCTTTTTAGGCCTCTCACATTGGACTATTTTGAGAGAAGGAGCCAAAAGCAAAGGAAATGATCTCTCTGCCAAGAGAGGTTTTCCCCAAATCACCCTGATCTGCCTCAGAAGTGTCAGCCTTCTAGTAACATACAGGGATAAAAAAAATATCAACTTAGATGTTTTGTTTAATCCAGGCAGCGTTTTTTTTTTTTTAAGATAGACCACAAATTTAAAACATTCTAGGAATTCCCGAATCCTTATTTACAAAATAAAATCTAAATCTATGAGCCTAACATGTACTCTTTAAAAAGGGGGGGTGCACTTAATCACAAGACGCTGCATATTTGTTATTTCCAGTTCCTTAACGTATATACACAGCAAATCAAAAATGCCTTACTTGGTCCATCATTGAAAGAGGGGAAAACGATAGCTCTGGAATGAATTGCCTAGCCCAGCTTGCTGAGAACTTCAGTTTTCTCAGCATTTCCGAGTTCGTGTAAACGCTCTCTGAGGTTACCATGCTCCCCACTTGGTCACCCCCCACCATCCGGCTAATGTTTCAGGTGCCATTTGGTGGTTGTGAGTCGGGCTGCATATCAGCTAAATAGGATATGTTCAACCTGTGTCCAAGCAAGGGCTTTTCCCCCATCTACAATGAAGTGCTGAATTCCCTTTCCAGAGAGACACCAGGGGAACGGAAGCCCGAAGTGTGGGCATCGGCAGCCCGGTGTCTGCGGCCCTTGCCTTCAGCGCCCTGGCCCACCGAGCGCGCTTTGGCGCCCAGCCTACCTTGTAAATGCTGGGACTGCGGTTGTGTGTGGGACTTCTTTTTGGAGGTGCATTTGTCTCTGCTGCTGTTCCTGGTCTCTGCGGGTTTGGTGTGAGGAGGGTCATCGTTTGTGGTCAGATACTTGAGAAGCTCCGAGCAGGGACGTCTTTGTGGCTTTTGCTGTTGACAAATGCTCTTCGCTTTATTGCTCCATGAATTCTCGGTCTTAAAAACAAGGCATAAAGAAAGCTAAAATTAGTGAACTGAACCTTAGCAGAATGGATATAGGTTTTCTGAAGAGATGAGATTTTCAATGAAGTGTTCAGTCTAAGTGTACTAGATCTATGAGCTGTGAATAATTGTTTGCAGAACAAGGGAAGAAAATTACATTTAAAATTCCTAAATGACATTTATGCAGCTTTTTATTTCATTTCTCCTACATTGCAATGTTCTTACTCAGCAACATGTAACTAACAAGACCCTATAGCGCCTTTACTGTGAACAAAAAAAAAAATAAGCTGGTTTAAACCTTAATTTGCTACTGATTGCTAGAGCCCAGTATTCACAATTCTCTTAAGTACCCCTTAACGCTCCCTTTTCACTCACAGTGAATGGCAAGACAAACATTGTTTAATACAGCCCGCTAACCGAATTATGTCATTGCCAGCATTCCATCCAATTAATGGCAGAGATAGATCTTTGGCGGTGATTCTGGAGCAATCTTTCTCAGGTTAGACAGCTGGCGAAATGGCAATCCTGCATCTTAAAGTCACTTATAGATAATGCCAGCCTACCAGCCAAGTAAAGTGAAGCCCGCATTGCCGCACGCATTAACAAAGTGGGCAAGGAGTAACAGACGGTGGACCTTCCCTTCCAATTGTCCAAAGACAAATGAACTCTTCCTAGTTTAAATGAGCAAGCGTGCTGCTTTTGAAAACTCATTTCAAAATTGGTTTTACCATCCTGAAGCAGCTGCAGGGTCCCAGTGGAATGAACACATATAAATAAAACTACAATTTGTTTTATAGCTTCAAGCAAAAACCCTTTGTTACATTCCCTCCTGTATTAAGAAGTTTACTTTTGTACCTTAACGACTGCAGGGTTTGTTCTGATCCTGTGATTATGGTTTGCATGGTTCTGGGCACTGAGACCACTGCATTCATTATAACTTAGCTGAGTGTTGGCTGGTGCCAGTAAGAGCTTCTTGAGCTAGAAAAATAACAAAGAAGGGGAAAGGCAAGAAAATGATGAGTCTTCTAAGAATTCGAGTAAGTTATTAATATTTTAACCTTAAAATCAATTAATTACAACTATAAAAAGTAATTCTATCACTCTGTAATTACTACACACCTTACCACAAAGGCACTCACAAAAATGTATTTTTAATAAGTAAGAAAAAGTTTGGCATCACACCACCAACTGTGAAAGGATCTCCTTTTCCTACAGTTGAGACTTAGCATTACTACCTAAATTTTTCTTTTACATAAAAGAAAGCAAAAGGATCTTCTTAAAAGGATTTCCAAATCACTACTAGGGGAGAAAAACTGCCTTGCTCAGTGAGGACTTGGGGAGTGAGGATGGAATACATGGACATTTCCCCTCAGTAACCCAGATCAATCAAGTGGCAATAAAGGAAAGATGCTATGACGTTTTGCATCTAGTTGCACAGTCAAGTACGCCACTTCAGTGATTCAAAGAACATTTGGATAAAAGAGTGGCTATCACTGAAGAAGATCTGTGAGCAGACAGAGTCCAGAGATGTGGGTTCTGGTTCGGGCAAAGCAGTGACTGTCTCTTGACCTGTGCTTCTTTGGTTGAGTTGAGGGCCTTCCAGGACCTCCCTGCTTGGGCCAGTAGTATGACTCTAGGTCAGCAACGTGTCCCAGCTGGACCAATTGTGTGAATGAAAATCATCTGGTATCAATGTTAAAAAAAAAAAAACAGAGTCCCAGACAGCAAAGCCAACAATACTGGAAAGTGGAGAAATGGGGGAATAAATAACAATCACTTATGAGATATTTTCTCCTGGACTAGAATTCTCAGAAGGCCAGAAATTCAAATAGGGTCTCCATCTGTTTACATGGAGTGCTTTTTACATTTAAAAATTTAGAAATGAGAAGAAACAACCTCTAAGTGGCACATCAAAGCACATTAGTAAACTTGGGAGGATGGCATTCTGTAATTTACATAGTATGTTCTTGCATCAGATTTATAGCAAATGACAAATGGTTACCATAGATGAGAAGGTAAACCTGTGTCTCCGAACTAATAAAATTCTGGTCAAGCACTGCACTGAAAAGAAAATTCACCCTTTATTCCCAACGAATTCACTCTTCGTCGCCTACCATAAATTTTTGTAACTCTGGTTGCAAATGCACTATTGTTTTTCAATCTTCATAAGAATTATGGATGCAAAAACCTTAAGATATCACAAACCCCTTGATATACCTTCTATTTCTAGAATTTTATGCATAAGAATAGAACTACAAATATGTCAATTATAATACAATTTATGATAGTAAAAAGTAGGGGGAAAAGACTAAATATCTAAAACTCCATAGGGATTGCTTAATAAATCAGGACATCTTCAAATAATAAAATACTATACAACCATTAAAAATAATGAGCACATTCAAAATTCACAACCTTGTTGATGATATATCTTAACAAAAGAAGAGATTGCAATCATTTGCATATTATAAGTTATTAGAAATTACAGGTGAATTTTTTAAGCTATTTTTTTTGGTTGTCCACACTTTCTAAATTTCTACCATGAACATAAATAATACTAAGAAATAAACACACACTCATAGACACAATAGTTCTAAAAACACAGTAGGATAACATGAAGGCTGTCTCATCAATAGTATTAAACACAAAATCAGAGAATATGCGACTCTGGGAGTGCTTGGGGATTCTTTCAGCATCAGTCTCAGTTAAAAACCCGGGCCTTAGTGTTACTACATCATACCCATGCGGCGGGTAGCCAGAGGTAACTCCAATTCCTGTTAAACAGTAGGAAGGGTTCTTACTAGAGACGGCTCTTCGGCCTCCTGAGGCGGAGGGGTGCCGTCAGGCATGGAGGAAGGACTGGCCTCATTCTCGGTGGTCACATCTCCATCTGTCAGCGCATCAAATGAGGGCAATCCGTCTTCATCCACAGGGAGGCTGTCCAGTGTCTCTGTGAGGACTGCTAGCAAGTTCGCCTCATTCTCTTCATCTATCTTCTGCAAAAACAGAAAAACAGAAGAAGATGTGAGTTGACACTGGGAGACGGCTAACACTATTAGTAGCGTAGATGGGACATGTTTAGCCAAATGAGTAAACGATACATGAAATTTGAATGTCCATGCCAGCACACAAAGATCGTGTCTCCCTCAAACTCCGAATTCAGTTTTGGTCTGAAACACACAATTAATTAATACCTCTACGGTACCAATTTCTGAGTGTCCAGCTGTCCAATTTAGCAGTGTATTATGGCAGTGCTTAATATGGCTGTATATAATTCTGTCTTGTCCACAGTCATTTTCCTCATGTCTACGTCTTGTTTCCCAAACTAAGAGATAATTCAGAGAGTCACAGGGCCTGAGAGAATTTTAACCATCATCCACTTCATATTCACGTACACGTTTCAATCTCCACAGCCTACCTGCCGAAATGTGTACAACACCATAAACATCACCAGAAACCAAAACTATACCAAGAGAAACCATACACGTTCATGATTTCAATTATGATGACATCACTGAATCCTTCATATTTTACATATTTTTTTCACTAACATGTGTCCCAACTTTAGTTGTAAATCTACCACTGCATCCTGGACATCTCTACCTGTGAATAGCTCCCTCATCTCCAAAACCCAAACTTAGGACCACTCATGACAAAATTACTATTTCTCTTGACTTGTCACATTTGGGGAACAATTCTTCTGACCTATACTCTGGAATTACCTTGAGTCCCCTCTGTTCCATCACTAAGTACAGTCTTACTTTGTAACATCTCTTAAAGGTATTCATTGCTTGAGTCCAGGGGTACAATTCTCGTGCAAACTTACTTCTAATGGGGACTCCTCCAAACAGAGTCTAACCCATCTTCCCACATTCATTCCCACCAACACACTCTTGGAAAGGCAGTGTTCACTTATTCATTGCACAAATATTTGTGAACACCTCATCTATATCGAGACCATGTTCGGTGTTGAAGGTATAAAGAGAAACAAGACAGAACTCAGACCTTCCACTCCAATGAAAGGGAAGAACCTGTAAAGTGTATTATAAAAAATAATGCTGAATTCAATACTTTCAAGATCTCCCAAACTAGAGCTTATGCACCATTTTTATAGGGCAATGTGTTATATTCATGTACCTCAGCAACCAACGCTGGGCACAGAGTATGGGAATAGTCACTGATTACTTGCCGAATAATTCATTGGTCTGCATTTATGGCATAGAATATATATTGTGTATATCACTTTTTCTCCTTCTTTTAGCATTTCACATTGTCTGTCCAATTTGAACTTTTTTAAAAAGTTCAGTATGCTATGACATTAACCATCTAAATTATCTCAAATAGGTTCCATTACAAAGTGCACCGAAGCTGCTGACATCTAAAGAAGCCAGCGGGGCCCAAACTTCCTTTCTCTCTAGTACTGAACTCCAGTTAATTGACCTGACAAAATTACAAGAACCACAGAATAAGACAGCTAATCAGAAAATCAAAATGTATTACTAGGCAAATTAGGCAGGCCTTTATCATGTATACATTCTATTTTCACATTACAAAAATTGTTTTTCCTCATTACTGATCAGCATCCAGACTTTTTTTTTTTTTTGGATTCAAGAGGCTAATAAGAGCTTTTTGCTATTCACAGAAGACTTCACTGGGCATTTTTTTTTTTACATTTGCATATGGCTCCACCCTCATGCCGCTGGACTGGACTTGATGGTCTGAGTGGAGTGACCACTCTGTGAGTTTTAAGACTCTAATGCACAAGATGACACTGAGGCAGAAGGGATACAATGTTCACTTCGAAATGGTTCCACTTCCTTCCCCAAACTGATCCCTTCCTTAAAATCCAAATTGCTTAATTCAATGATAAACCCTCACTGAACACCCTTCTCCCCGCCCCCCCCCCCCGAGTTCTTCTGGACAATGTAATTTTAATAATAAAGATACTGAAATGATACTCCTTTATTTTCTAGCCAGAATTGTGATTTGGGAACCAAAGATTCCAATCTTCTTTTTATTTTAATTTGATTTCACCTCATACCAAAAATACCAAACCAGGTTATTAAACTGTTCTGATTAAAAATTATAATTAAATGAAATATATAATATTTTAAATATCCCCAAGTCATGACATTTACATTAATGTAAATATGTCCATATTATCTAATTAAGATAACTTTGAAAATGTCCCAAACACACACATAAACACGCACACTTTCAGTCAATTGGACATTTTTTCCTAAGTACCCCAATTTTTATAACAACTTATTTCAAGTTTAAAATTGTTCAAGAAAAAAATAGTCAAGAACTAGTAAATGAGCAATTTTGTTTACTCCAATTTAAATGTTGTGTTTGGCTTTTCTGCAATATTACAAGTCTCTATTTGCTTTCAATCACATAATACAATAGCGCCTTAGTTTTATCCCTGGTGTAAACAAACTACAATAATTCCAGTCAAGTCAAAATGACAAAGAACACTTACATTAACTAGTTTTTTCCAATTTCATTAATAAGCCTGGGTGAATGTACACCAAATACAATGGCAGAAATATTGGAGCTTGATAATGTTATAATTAATTTACAAGATCTGATTAAACCACCAACTATTTTAATTCTCCTCTCTACTGGAACCACAAGGAGGAGGAGAGTGTTGTGGGATAGGAGATTAGAATTGTGTCCGTGCCTTGGGGTATGGCGGTAGAGTGGCTGGTTTTCAACTAGTGTGGATCAGTAGGGCTTTAATCACCATTTACAGTCAGGGTTCATCAGAAGGAGTTTAAGCATTCTCATTATCATCCCTATATATGAATGACTTTGAGAGGTGCTCCAAGACCAATTATTTTAGGACAGTTGCTCTTGAACCAAAGAAGAAGATAATGTTATTATTTCAAATTCTCTGTTTTCTTTAACCATGAAAGAATGGGGTGGGAGGGGTGGAAAGTCTGATCTACATCAAGCATACTTTTCTGTGGCAGCCCAACAGACATTCCTACATGTAAACTCGAGTGGACATGGCTCCTAGCCACGGCAATTTTGATTAGTTCACATGAGTTACAACAATCAAACACCCCCGAGAAGGCAATGGATGTGACAAAAAGAACTCTGTTAAACAATTAACGTCACTTTCCATTATTGCTTTGGTCCCAATTTACAAAGGGAATAAATCAAAGTTACTGCAGATGAAGCCCACTGGACTAGGAATATCTGTGTGCTCACAAGTGGCAGGTCACGGAAACACATTAGTCAGTAAAACGACATTGCATGATAACCTTTCAAAGCCTCAGCTCCGCTACTGCTTTCTAGATACTGAACATGACTGTTCTAACAAAAATATACTTATTGGCCTCAAATAAGTTTTTAAAAAGAAAAGCAGCCAGGCGAGAAGGAGAGAGCAGGTCACCAGTTGGGAGGGATGTGCAGCTACACAGACCGAGCTCAGCCTCACAGCCGGCAGCAGAAGGATGGAGTAAGGCACCAACCGGCCAACAGGCATCTCTGCCATTGAGCTCTGGGGCATCCAGCAGCCTATCTCATGGTGGGGGCTAACCTCAGGCTCTCCTTACACAATGCTAGGAAGCTCTTGTTCTTCCAGCCTAAAGAAAGGTCCCTGTGACTGTAACTGTTCGTTCTCTAAGAGCCCTCCAAGAAGAAAGAAAGCACATCAACAAAAACTTACTCAAGGTATAAAGAATTTCCAGAGACAGATGATATGCATACATGAACATGAACAACCCAAATTTAGAATGTGCAGTAACTCCAAAGCAATGGCATACCCTTAGTAAGTGAGAGTTCAGAACAGTCAACAAAATCCGAAGGTTCGTGACTGCTCTTTGGGACTGCTGGGTCCCTATGTGGCCTGCACAAAGTGCACTATAATCCAAAATGGCACTGTTAACGGAAGGTACATTCTTGCCCTTTCAGATGCCCAGAGTCACCTCAAAATTAAAATTTTGGATACAGTATAAAATATTTAGGCTCTCCTCCTCTGTGAGCAATTGGCGAAAGGATCTTCCAACTGGCTACACATCTTGCGGCAGACAGTGCATTCGGTTCATCCAACTGCACACGGAGAGCGAATAAATCCACTAAATGAAGGAGGAGGTGAGGGCCTTTGAAATGCTAACCAACACCTGAGGGAGAAACCCAGAGTGAAACCGACATGTGGTATTCCCAAGATGTCTAAATGCAGGCCATTATGTAAGGACCATGCCCTGCTCACGATAGTAATTTTTTCCACCTCTTGTAGAATTGCAATTACACTCTGTGTCCCTAGATTCTCACACTCGCTTGATCTCTGTTTGATAAAAATAGTTTAATAGCCATTTAATCACAGCTTCATTATCTTAGCTCTCTTAATGCGAATTAGGCCAGGAGAATTCTTGCTTCCTCATTATTCAAATCATCAATAAGAAGGAAACAGTGGGGTCTTCTTACCACTCATTAATCAGTTTCAGTATCTTAAGGTACTGTTTACTCAGGGATCAATCTGTGTGAGAGGTCACTTAACCTCTCTGCGCCTCTATTTTTTTTCTAGATAAAATTTCAGGTTATTATCTGCCTAATTCCTATTACAGAATTTTTCTGCACTCATGATTAATAGGGAGATAAAAAGAGAGGGTAAAGGTCTACAAATTCTTGAAGAGGGTCCTCCATAAACATCGCCAGTGTGCATGCCCATCCTCTTGATTACCAATATTTGAATTTCACTCTTCGAGCACAATCTAACGCCAGCTTTTAGCACTGGGCCAGCTTCCTCCCAAATACCCAGCATGCCTTGGGCTTCCTCCTTGCCCCATCCAGCTGATTTGGAAGCAGCTAATGAAGACAAAATTAACTCCTACTTTAAGTGAGGCCTAATTAAGAAGGGAAATCTGCTACAGTAACATCTGGTAATGTATTCTGATGCCAAATACAAGTGACATTTTTGGATTATCCACTGTTTTGGATTATTTGTTCCACTAGACCCCACCAGGAGTTGAAATAAATAAATGAGAAAGCAACTTTTATGACAGGTTCAGGGGTTCAATCAAATAAGGAATACCACTGATTACAGGAGTCCCTTTCCTGAATGTCCACACATATAATTCTGTACTCAGTTTCATGCACAAAAAGCCCCCCAAAATTTGCATGTATAAATTTTGGTTTTGATGTACATAGTGTGATTCAAGATTTTCAAGAAGCTGAATTCGCGATAAAGAAAGAAATTTCCCTGAAATGAAATAAAAAATAAAAATTTAGACTAGACTACTGAAATAGAATTTGAGGGTTTTAGCTTAAAAAATATTTTAAGCAGAACGGATACCATGTCACTGATTGTTTATTGCCTATGTCCACTCAGTGGTCTGAGCCTTTGCTGAAAAGGTTGTTAAATATTTTGAATACCCGCTTTCAAACAGCTCTCCTTCTCCTTTTCCTCTTTTTTTTCTTTCTCTCCTTGAATGCTCTGCAATCCACTGTGGTTTCTCTTGCTTCTCTTGCACCCAGGCATGGTCTCCCAGGGCGTCTGCCCACCTCCTCACACCCCAAAAGAAAACGGGCAGACTCCCCACAGGACACTGCTATTAAGTTGCTATTTGTACCCATTCAATGGGAAAAGTCCCTAAAGTAACCCACAAGCTTTGTGTTTAGCAAATGGAGTAAAGGGTTTTGAATAAGGGGTAGGCACCTGAAGTTAGGTAAAAAAACGACTCAAGAAATCTGAAGCATGTATGTGCAACAGAAACATAATCGAGATAATAAAGCCCACCTCACATTCCATCATACATGTCTTATAAAAATACTTTTGTATCTACTTATTTCTAACAAATGCCCAAAGAGTTAGCTTATTCCCCAATTTTACTCCCAGGAGAGTTAAGTTAAGCACTTTATGTGACAAGTATTTGCCTGGGGGCTACCAAAGTCATTGGAATTTTACGTTTTTACAGATTTAGTGTCTAGTAGAAAGAATACAGAACTTAATTGCACTGTCTGGGTAACTCCCCATGGACATATAGGCTACTTAAAATATCATATATGTAAATGTATCTATACACAACATACTGTGTCCTTCCGACACACATAAGTTTGCACCTCAAGTGCACATATTTAGAATCTATGCAAATATATTTCAATTTTTTAAGTGCAGTCTCACATATTCAACTGTGGTTGACTGCATAAGTGTAAAATAAGCACATGGGTTTTTCCTTCAATTTATCTACTCTGAGGAGACCAGTGATGACACACTCAACATAATTCCCATAAAAATAAAAAAAAGTAAGAATCAAGTGGAAATAAATATAAGCAAAACTGAGAAATTCTCTCCATAGATATACTTAAACCTATGGAAGCCCATATAATTCCTGTAATATTTATGCTCCTTTTTAAGTATGCAGAAATGTGTGTTCACCTCTATACTTAGGTTCCATTCTAAATTATTAGCTTATGTTGCACACTCATGAGAAAAAGCATGTACTAAACATGTAAGGTTCAGTACCCTGAAGTTCCATGAGCTAAAAGTGTAAAACCAGAGGTTCAAGAGAAAGACCTAAGAAAGTCAGGGTTAATACACTCAAAAGGAGCCATTCCAGGGAGAAAAAAAAGGGAGAGAGAGATGTCTCATGTCTGTTTCTCAAGATGCTCCCCCAAGTTTAAACTAAGAAAGAAACCAGGCACTATGTAAAGAACCCCAGACCAGCAGTCAGAATTGCTCCTGGTTCCACGTGCACCAGTAGCTAGCGGCACGGCCTCCAATGAAATAGTTCAACCCTGGCTGCGCTGTGCAGACCACAATGACACTGCTATAGCTTTCCACCTAGATTTCCTGACTTCACCCTTATCATTTGCTACCCCATCGCAACATAGAACGCTCTATGATTCTGATAAAACCTATGCTATATCTTGGCCTTCTTTTGACCAAACCCGGCTTCCCACATGTCTAAGTGTAAAAGCCAAAATCCTAAGAGTGACCTACTAGACTAGGATGACCTTATAAAATATCATCCAAGCCAGAACACTTCTGAGAGTCGGGGCAGAGGTGCTACAGATAATCCACCACTCAGGGGTTAATCCAGGCTATAACAGGCTAACTGAGATGTATGGTTAGTTATCCTATACTAAGACCCACATCATCTCACCCTGTCAACACCCTCATTCATCCATCTGAATCCTCTCCAATCACTCTGACCTCTTCACGAGCGCACAAAAATGTCAGGCATTCTCCTGACAAAAATGTCAGGCGTTCTCCTGCATTCTCCTACCCCAAGGTCTTTGCACCTGCTGTTTCCCCTTACTAGAAGGTTCTTCTGCCAGATGGCCACACGGCCTGCCCCTCTATCCCCTCATTTACTCAAATGTCATGGTATGTCATGGTCTCAGTGAGACCTTCCCAACTATTCCAGGCACATTCTGTCTGCCATCCTGGTTTATTTTTCCCTTTGACACTTATTTCGGTTACTCAATACACATTTGTGCATGATCTATCTAAAATAGAAATCATGTAACACCTGTCTGACCACTATTAAGACATTTGGAATATAGTAGATGCTTAATAAAAACAAAGAAGGATAATAACTAAAAAGTCTACTCAGTCCTAAAAATCTAATGTGACTTTTTGTTTTCCTTTTGTTGTTGTCGTTGCTGTTTGCCCTGTACATCCCACCTCTTTCCACCTCCGAAAATTTATTTCCTGAATAACGTTAATCTTAAGCTATGATTTAAAATTAGCTTGCATTCATTATCATACAGCAGCTGATAAGTCAGGCAAACAGCCAATATGTTTTTAGTAGGAAAGAAGTAAATATGAATAGCAACAACTACAGAGGAGCTAATTCTGAAATTAGTCCCAGAGCAGAGTCTGAAGTCAATAAAATGTCTACCTTTTATAAAGGGAGGGGTTGTGATGCATCTTGTAAAGGCAGAGATCAACTCATAGCAACTCTGGTGTTCAGGAGGGCACTAGGATGCATCATGAAACACTTAATTTGCAAATATCTCAAAAGAGCCAAGACGATTTATGAAGAGAAAATCATGCCAGACTAACTAACTATCTCTGTCCATGCATCAGGCTCCCTAATCAAGAGAAAACAATTGGTGTAATTTATCTGGACTCGGGTGAGCTTCTTCATTCCATACTGCATAAAACACTCATCTGCAAGCTGCAAATATATAACAGTCTTAGCCAGAAGTTTTTTCAAACTGTGTTCCATGGAACCCAAAACAGCTGTCTAGTACAGTAAGGATTGACTATAAATGCTGTAGAATATAATATATATTCTCCACTTACATAACTGAACTCATACACCAGCAAAATGAGTTTGTATTTAGAAAGCAATGTACACACTCAAATGTGTTATCTTACAAACACATTACAGACCACCACTATATTGAGAAGAAAGGGGAAACAGTTTAAAACCTAGAGTCACCATAGTTTTTTCATCAAAAAACTATGGTAGATTTACACAATGGAATTCTATGCAGCAGAAAGAAAGAAGGAGCTCCTACCCTTTGCAACAGCATGGATGGAACTGGAAAGCATTATGCTAAAAGAAATAAACCAGCGGTGAAAGACAAATACCATATGATCTCACCTTTAACAGGAATCTAATCAACAAAACAAACAAACAAGCAAAATATAACCAAAGACACTGAAACTGAGAACAGGCTGACAATGACCAGAGGGGAGGGAATTTCAGGGGAAAGGGGGAAGGGTCTGCAGGACACAAGGACACATGGACAATAACAAGAGGGGGGTGGAGATGGGAGGGAGGAGGGGAGGGCTGTAGGGGTGGGCTGGGATGGGAGTAAAGGACAGAAAACTGTATTTGAACAACAATTAAAATTTTTAAAAAATTAAACAAAATGCCTAGAGTCACTTACAAATACTCATTTCTTTTTTTTAAGATTTTATTTATTTTTTAGAGAGGGGAAGAGAAGGAGAAAGGGACGGAGAGAAACATCAATGTGTGGTTTCCTCTTGCACACCCCCTACTGGGGACCTGGCCCACAACCCAGGCATGTGCCCTGACTGGGAATCGAACCGGTGACCCTTTGGTTCGCAGGTCCAGACTCAAACCACTGAGCTACACCAGCCAGGACACAAATACTCATTTCAATGAAGCAGAATTTTTCAATCCTTTCAGTAGAAACAAAGTACAAAGATAATGATTAACACCTTAAACCCCCACTTCACTTTTTTCTGATCATTGAAATAGTGTCATAACTGTTACAAGAGATAAATGTTATTTTAATTTACAAAATAGTCAATAGCAGGTGACCTCTATCAAATGTTTCTTATGCGCTGCTGACTTAATTTCTGTCCATGTACTATTTCATTTAAACCACCCCTTAGCCCTATTATTGGCTCCAAACTCATGTGGCTAGCGAGAGGCAGGCAGAGTTGGATATCAAACCAGACCTATCTAATTAAAATCTTGTTCTCACCCCCTTTATATTTTGGAATTTCATGGAAGAAGTTATTAAAACAAAAAGGGGCATGCACACCAACTACCCTAATCTATATTCTTATCAGCTAATTATCATCAGATTAAAAACTAAGGTTGGGCCATTCAATTCCATCCCATGAAGCAGAATTGGTCTTCCATGTAGAAAGAGGAGGTTGCTTTTAGATTGTTTCTCACTGTTTATTGCTGACCCAATGCTACTGTGTAGCCTAGCTTTAGTCCTACTGTTAGTGACTTGTTCTTCTATTAGAATATTCCTCCCTCTCCCCTTCATTTGTTTAGATTATACCCCTACCTCAAAGCCTACTTTAAGTGTGCCCTTTTCAGTGGAATGTTTTTAAACAAATCCAACTCACACTGTATCGTCAAGCTCCTGAAGGGTTTGTGTGAACAACCTGGATCCCTGGACAGAAATACAAATTTCTGAGCCCTCCTGCAGAACACAAAATCACAATCTCGAGATCAGAGTTTTATAACTTCAGTAATATTGACATTTTGGGCTACAAAATTCTTTGCAGTGGGGGGTTGTCCTGTGCATTGGGAGATGTTTTATAGCATCCCTGGCTTCTATCTATTAAATGCCAGCAGCACCTCCCCAGTTATGATAACGAAAAATGTCTACACTTATTGCCAAATAATTGCTGGAAAGCAGAACTGCCCCCAGTGGAGAATTGATTGCTAGAGAAATAGCCCAGGATTCTGAAGTTTTGATAAACAGCCAACTGATTCTAATAATCATGTACGTTTGGGCCTGTTGCTGTTGTGTGGCTATTGAATAGTGTGTAAATCACATTGGAATTTATAATTTCCTGTATGCTAGATTTATCCCCTCTAACACATGCAATTCTAACAACTCTTAATAGTTATTAGTAACATTTTTATTTATTCTGTGTGAATTCTTATCCCCTATATTTTATATGAATGTGCTTAGATGCTTCATGGTCTATGCTTCCTTGTTGATTACAGCTCATTGTTTATTAACTTTGTAAATTTCTTTTTGATTAGTCATATGATATTTCATTCTTTCTATTGCCAATCATTTTCTTCTTCCTTCAACATTTTCTGACCATCATCATGATCATAAAGATCATTTTGGTTTTGTGGTCTACTTGATTACACAGACCATGTTTAAGGATTCTCAAGAATTTTCTTCTA
Organism: Phyllostomus discolor; assembly: GCF_004126475.2. Lineage (NCBI taxonomy): Eukaryota > Metazoa > Chordata > Mammalia > Chiroptera > Phyllostomidae > Phyllostomus > Phyllostomus discolor. The sequence continues at coordinate 13,341,348 of NC_040903.2, forward strand.
TATAGTTTCACAGAATTCTTAAACATCTCTAGGCTTCTTCAGATTTTTTCACAACTCAGAAAGGCCATACAAGCCTTATAAGATGTTTATGTTGTTATGAAAGTGGCAGTGAGGCACAATATAGACAGTGAAATTAGAATGCCTGAAGTTTGGATACAGAGTTCATCCCTTACAAGGTGTGTGCCCTCCAGCAACTTACCTAACCTTTCTGTGTCTCCAATTTCATGTCTGAGAAGTATGTTATAATAATAAGATTTACACTGTAAGGTTATTTCAAAAATCAACTGAACTAATTCATATAAATAGTGTAGATCAGTACCTGGTGTATAGTGAGGACTGCGTTTGCTATTATTAATATCATCATGATTACATTATTGTTTTCATGCACTAGATTTTTGCTAAAAATAAGTGAAATAAAATATGGATTTGTTGAAAATAACCCCATAATGGAGGAAAATGTTAAAGTAGACTTCAAGATGGGGATAAGATATGAATAAATGAAAGGGAAATGGAAAAACATGCTTCCTCTTTTAAAGGAAGCCTACACAATATGGAGATTTTAAGTATCATTAAAATTATTAAATACATGAATGCTCAGAAATCCTTCCAAGATGTATGAAGGTCATCACCTACCTGTTACTTGCTAGGGCTGATGTGTTAGAATTAAGGGCACGGTTTGACATAATCACTAGTGGCTTGCAGGTTTATGGCATGGGGCAATCACCAGAAATCCATACCAAGATGAACTATGACATCAACACTCCACACACCCTTCACTCCTGCACACACTTGCAGACCTGTACCATATTTATTGCATATTTATGCAGATATAGATATATTACTACTTACACATATTGACTGAGTGCTTACTATGTGCTATAATTTGTCTTCTGGGGAATTAATTTTAGTTTGGAGGAGAAAGAATAGCAGAAAATAAACAAATGAGCCCTTTTCTATAAATGCACATACATATATACCATATTTTGTCATGTATAATGTGCACCTACATTTCTGTGTGCTTGATATATGGGATTATTATACACATGGTATATAATCATTATACCCATGTATAATGCACATCCTTATTTTTCCCTCAAAAATTTGGGCAAAAAAGTGCACATTATACATGGAAAAATATGGTAGATATATATAAAGAGAAATGGACAGAATATATAATATATCCATATAGAGAGAGAAAATATAGAGTTTACAGAGTACATATGCATATATACACATAAAGAGAAGATATATGCAAAGAGATTACACAGTTTAGATAGATAGATAGAAGATATATTTAGAATATCACACACACACACCTATGTGAAAGAGAAATAGTGTGTGTATGTGTGTGTGTGTGTGTGTGTACATGCATATATACCCAAGGAATGAGAGGCAGCATCTGAGAATATTTAATGAACATTTCACGTGGGCATTGATCGATGAGCACTGTGGCATCAAGACTTCAGAAAGGAGGCATACTGTAAATGACTCATAAAGTTTTATGGTTGCCAATTAGGAGATATTAACCCTGGACATAAGCAATATTTTTAGAATGACTCTATAAGAAATATAAGAATTTCCCATTTCAATCAATAAATTCTCTATAAGAGAGTAAATTCTCTGCCCCCAAGAAGTGCTCAGCAGACACCATCACAGAAGCAAACGCTATTTGTTGGTAAAGACTTAGCACCATGAGATACATGTGCCCACTGTGCAGCTGCAGATCCCTGGCACCCAGACCCGATTTACGTGGTGCAGATGCCAAGGTACAGATGATGTCAAATGATCTGATTCCTGCGCTTCTCTGGCAATGGCACTAAAGTGAGAGGACACTGCCTCGAGATGGTTACCAGCTCTTCAGAGGCAAGGCTGTGCTGCCTGTGGGGCTGTCTAGGGTGAAGGAAATCAAAGTGGGCTTCCTGATAATCCTCTTTGCTGCTCCTGGCCCTTTCCCCAAGAGAATCGGGGCCATTTAGAGCCTGGGATTGGGCCTCGGCCTCCTTGAGCAAATTTCATTTTCCACTAAGTGTTCTGCACAGAGTAGTGGGTTGTCAATACTTGCCAAACAAGTACAATATAAAAAATTTTTCTCCCAGTGAGTTTGTATCTAAGTATGCCACGTGGGTTAGGTTTCCCAAGCATCTGAGTAAGTCTGCAATCTCCTAGGGTTTAGACACTAAGATTCTTTTAATGCCAAACTGAGAGTACCCCTTGTGAAGACTCTTTAAATACTTTACACTGCAGCGTCACTTACAATTATCAGTGGTTTCTATGCCTATGCGGTGAGTATGCACAGTTGGGCACCGTTTGACATTTGGTTAGCCAAAGTGGCTACTACCACTGACGCACAATTTTTTTAAAGTGACTGATAACTGTATTTAAAAGACACATGTGCTTAAAATAAAGTTTAAAAAAAAGACACATGTGCCTATCACAATATGGGAAACGACAAAAGAAGTACAAAGCGAAGTGAACAAAAATTCAAGACTCACAGAATGACAAGAGGATAAAACAAATCCCATCGCGAGAGGCTGTAGTACCAGAAACACCCACAGTGAGAGCCAGAGGAGAGGCAGCTCGTCCAACCACATGACTTTGGAGATGAGAAGACTGATGGCCAAAGAGTTAAACTTTCTTCACACCAATAACTAACTGATCAAAACATGTATTTGTTTGGATTCTATGGGCTCCTTAGTTTCTCTATGACAGCACGTTGCTTCCCAGGAGAATGGAAGTAAAAAATAGCAAGGATGCTTTCTCATACGCTGGCCATTTTTCTTCTTGAAGCCTGAATGCTGCTTGAAATACTGCGAATGAGAAGTTGCCAGTGCAGACCTGAATAGACATGTGGGACGTGAGCTTCCTGGGAACATGAATCACGATCTGTATGTCAAACTGAGTGTCAAAAACATGTTAACGAGTATTTAATGAGTACCTACTGTATACCAGGCATTCTTGACACTGGGGAAATAGCAATAAACAAAATAGTTAAAAACTCGTACCCTCAACGAGCTGATTCTACCAGCAGAAGACAGATGCTTAACAAATTAACTTACTATAAACAAAAAAAAAACTACTCTGAGGGATAAATAAATGTATAAAGCAATCAGAACTCTACTTTTATTTAAGGAAAGCTTAATTTTTATTAAAAAATCACATTTATGAAAGCAGGGCATGGTTATTTTTCCCAGAAGTTTCATACCGGGATAACTTAGGGACACTTAAGTCTGTGAAACTGTTGAAAATATGATCGTTAGTACAAAGACTTGACAAAAAGAAGTTTCCTGCTGACGGCCTTTCACACAAAGTGGGGGATGTCGGTAAAGCTGTCAGTCTCAACTTTGGCTATGTGTTTGAATCATGTGAGCATTTAAAAAATGTTTATGCTTGCCCCCTACTCACCCCAGAGCAATGAAATCGGTCTTTTGGGAGGTGGGGGTTGCTATTTTTAAATGCTACTTACATGGTGGGAATCTAACAAGAACCAGGATTGAGAATTATTCCTTTAAAAGATTGATAGAGCCTTTGAGGGAAGATGAAATACCATATTTTGCCACATATAATGCACACTTTTTTGCCCAAATTTCTTAAGGAAAAATAAGGGTGCGTGTTATACTTCGGCAGTACTGGCACATAAAATTTGTTGTACCTTGTATCTGTTCTTGTGTTTTGTAATTATTTGCCACATAAAATTTCTTGTACCATATGTTCAAAAATAAATGCTAAAATTCCTTTGTAATACAAAAACCAAGTATCTAAATATAAATAAATAAACAGAATTAAAACATTAAAACAAAAGATTATTTTTTCCTGAAAGTGTGGGCCAAAAACATGGGTGTGACCTCTGCATGGCAAAGTACGGTATTTGCTACGATCTGTTGCGTGGGCTGATGCAGAGAAGACTTTGCCATCAGTGCAGCCCAGAGTCCCACATCATGGTGCCTGGAACCCCTCGCTTTTTCCACAGACGGTGAACGCTTCACCTTCACCGAGTGCATATCAAGTCTGGTTCTTTTGCTAAGGGGCTATCTTTTTTGGGGCCCAGTTCTCACCTCAGTTACCCACTTGCACTTTCGGCTAGGAGCTTTGACCTTTGAACCCCTTGGCTAGTTCTTATCAGTGCTAGACCCCTCTTTGGCACCCATAAGTCCATCAAATAGATCTCTTTGATATGTGGTCAGGACAGTCATCAGACAAGAGCCTATTACTATGACTGCTGCCACCATATTGGATTCCTTTCAAAAACAAAACAAAAAACCCCACCATCACAGGTTACAATAGGGTGGTCTCTGACTATAGACTGAGTAGGCTGTGAAAAGCTTAAGTCTGGAAGTAAAAGTCACCCAGGAGAACTCACACAGTAACATGCCACATCCATGAAAATGATGCTATAAGATGTATGTCATTAAAAAGAAACATACCCATTAAATAAACCCAAGAAATTTAGGAAACTGGACTTATTCAACCCATGATCGATGCATGTATACTGGAAAACATCAGAAAGAATAACACCAAACTATTACGAGAAGTGAAATTTCAGATGACTTTAATTTGCCTTTTTTCTAACCTTCCTACAATAAGCAGTTTGTACTTATTATATAAAAATATAAAAATAAAAATCATGAGCAGGGCATGATGCAAGGACAAGAGAAAAGCTTAAGTGTGATTAAATGATTGATCAAGGTCAATGCAGGTCCACTCGACTCCGGGGCCTGGCACAGCACCCGCCTTCCTCGGGCCTTCAACTCTCATCTGTGAGAGGCAGCATGGAATCTGCCGTGTCTATCCCTTAAGGTTACTGGAAGTAAAAATAGCAAAATACCCACGTGCTTTGAGGAAGAGCAAGAAGCCTCATATAACAATGTAGTGCTAAAGACATATGCATCCCAGAGAACAATCATCCAAAAAATATTGACTAAATTTGTACTAAAATAGTTGAATATGTAAATTTATTTCTTCCTCACACCTCACAATTCAAGCAGAGTATAACAGCATTTTTAAAAGATTTCATTTATTTATTCTCAGAGAGAAAAGAAAGGCAGAAAAAAGAAAGGTATAACACTAACATGAGAGAGAAACATCAGTTGGATGCCTTTCATATACCCCGCACTGGGGACCTGGCTCGCAACCCAGGCACATGCCCTGACTGGGAATCAAACTGGAGACTCTTCGATTCACAGGCTGGTACTCAGTCCACTGAGCCATACCAGCCAGGACTATAACGACCTTTATAAGAGCTATGACACAACGTGTCTGAGACTCTACAGCGAAGCCATGAACGGAGAAACCATTCATGCCTTGTCCCTGGAATCCTTGTTGCCCTGGTGACATCATTGGTTGTAGACAAACTTTTTAGGTGTGTGTGCTGTGATAGGGTCAGCCAGCTGCAATCTGTTCAGGGCTGAAACTCCTGGTGCTGTCAGCTAAGGGTGGTGCTAGGGTAGACCTTTTCACTTCCAGGCACAATATGAAAACACCTGTCTTTAGCAATTGGTAGGAAAATAGTTCTGGGTCATTACAGTGCTCAACTTGTCCCTGGAAGCACATGGGGTCGTTCAATATTCCTGAAACATTAACCAAGCTCTCTTATTTTCCTTCTGTTCTTATTGATGTCATGCCCAGTGTGAATATTTCCAAAGTAGCAGATTAAAAATCTTGCAGGATTTGGCCTGAGAAGAATGGAGTTCAAGTCCTAATTCTGTATACTTGGGAAAGGCATTTGGACCCTGATAGAAGTGACGTCACTGCTGTCAACTGTAAAATGGAGATGTTTGCATCACAACATTGTGATAAGAATGAACTTAAGAGAGGATCCAGAAACACATGAAAAGATGCTCAATATCACTAGCTATCAGAGAGGTGCAAATTAAAATGACAATGAGATACCACTTTACACCAGTCAGAATGGCCATCATAAACAAAGCAACAAACAACAAGTGTTGGAGAGGTTGTGGAGAAAAGGGGACCCTAGTACACTGTTGGGGGGATTGCAGCCACTATGGAAAACAGTATGGAATTTCCTCAGAAAACTAAAAATGGATCTGCCTTTTGACCCTGCAATTTCACTGCTAGGATTATATCCTAAGGACCCTGAAACACCAATCCAAAAGAATGTATGCACCCCAGTGTTCATAGCAGCACAATTTACAATAGGTAGGTGCTGGAAGCAACCTAGGTGTCCATCAGTAAATGAGTGGATCAAAAAACTGCAGTACATTTACACAATGGAATTCTATGCAGCAGAAAGAAAGAAGGAGCTCCTACCCTTTGCAACAGCATGAATGGAGCTGGAAAGCATTATGCTAAGCGAAATAAGCCAGGCAGTGAAAGACAAATACCATAGGATCTCACCTTTGACAGGAACCTAAACAACAAAACAAAGAAACAAGCAAAATATAACCAAAGACACTGAAATAAAGAACAGACTGACAGAGTTCAGAGGGGAGAGGAGAGGGAATTTCAGGGGAATTTCAGGGGAATTTCAGGGGAAAAGGGGAAGGGTTTATAGGAACGAGTATAAGGACACATGGATAAAAACTAGGGGTGGGTGGAAATGGGAGGGAGGAAGGGAGGGCTGGGTGGGTGGGTTGGGATGGGAGTAAAAGACAGAAAATTGTATTACAACAACAATTTAAATAAAATTTTAAAAAAGAATGAACTTAAGTGGTGGCCATAAAGGGCACCATAAAATACCATGTAAGTATTTCCTACTATTTCTCTAATGACATCATTGTTTAAAAATCATTTTTAAAATGTTATTGTCAATAAAATAGCAAAACTAAAGAGGAAATCCCAAGAAACCCTGCATGATTAGGACTTAATCTATTACCTAAGATGAGCCATTTCACAATCTTTACCCTGATTAAATAGCCTTTCCACTTCTATAGTCAATTGGGTTTAGTAATTGGTAATACCTTACAGATATTGCCTTCAATTTGGGGTAGCTGGACTAGTGCAAAAATATCAGTTGGCACTAGGTCATAGGAAACACAAACAGGGAATATATAAGAGAAAAAAGTTTGAAGATGATAGGTGAGAAATTAATTCATTTTACTTAAAAATAAGGCTAGATCAAATAGACTCTTTAGTAAACATAGAAGACATTTTACTTAAATCCTTTATAATACACTTTTTAAAAAGAGAAAAGAAGTCCTCAGTACATATTTAAACTGTTTGAAGTCCATGGCCATGTTTTATTTGGCTTTGTTCATTTATTCCTTCTTTATTTTTTTAGTCACTTGAACATTGAGAAAATCTCTTCTGGACGACGGGTGTCTCAGTCACACAGCCCAGTCCCCGCCCTCATGATGTTTGCAGCCTCGCCACCCTGCAGCCATTGCGGTATAATTACCATATTTTGCTGTGTACAATGTGCACTTTTTTTGCCCAGATCTTTGAGGGAAAAATAAGGATGCACATTATACATGGGTAGCGCTAATTCCATATCTACATACATGTTTTTAATTCTTTTATTTACATCTATGCACTAAAAATGTAACTCCAGAAAGCAATAATGATATCCATATGCAAAATAATACCCTGGAATATGAGAATCAGATTTGTTTCTAAATGTAAATTTTTAAAAATTGAGTTAAAAAATGAAAAAAAAAAAGATTTTTTTCCTGAAAGTTTGGGCCAAAAATGTGGTTGTGCATTATACATGGTAAAATAAGTGAAGGAAAAAAATAGACTTAAAAATAAAAATTTGGGGAAAAAAGTGAAAATCAGGAAAGGGAATTAGAAGAATAGAGTAATCCATAATTTAATCATTACTTTTAGTTGGAAATGAAATACTCTTTTCGTATTATACTCTTCATTTGAGCTGTGGGCCTCGGAAAATAGTTACTATCTTTGAAATATGAAGTAAAGTTTAATCACCTCTCACAACTCTTCAATTGCCCCCTATTCTTAAGTATTGCCAGGATCTTCTTTAGGAGCTACGACAGTAATAAAACATTAGAGGAGAAACAGTTTTCTTTGAGCTTCAATGACAGTATTATTGCCATTAAGCCTACATAAAATCAAACCACAAGCTACCATGGAACTAGAAAGTAAACTTCTGTTTTGACAGAAACTGTCAATTTCTGAAAAGTACAAACATGACAAGATACAGCCTCCTTCTAGCAGATACTACAATGGCTACATGCTTTTTAATGAGTGAATCTTTAATCTTGAAAAAGTAAGGTTGCTCTAAAATTGAACTTATTTCAAGATAAAGGCCAAGTGAAAAAAAAATCTAGGTTGAAAAATAAAAAGGAATAATAATCTTTGAGCTCTTGCTTCTTGCTACAGCTGATTTTTAGCACTTTTCAGTGCTATTTCCTTTATCTTAATAATGCTTTGAAATAGCTCTTATATCACCATTTCACAGATGAAGAGACTGAGGCTCGCAGAGGTTAAGAAACTGACCAAAGGTCACATAACATGTCAGAGTAGAAATCCGAACCCAGGTCCTCCCCTCTCTTCAGTGCCCCTAACTTTTCCAAAGCATTTTCCCAGTGGCAGGATCCAAACCTCATGTCTCCATCGGTGTTCATTTAAATGTAATTGTTAATTGTATTTGCAAGATCTCTTTGGGGCATAAACACAGCTCACTGAATATTCTTCTAGGGAAAAAAAAATAGTCACGTGTTTTGTTGCTTCTAATGAGTTGCTGCAGTTCAGACGTTTCCATTACATCCTGACAATTAAGTTGCTAATAAGCTGAGGAACCACTAATGGACTTATCCATCTCACAAATTCAAGATCTAGCAAGCGCCCACCCTGGAACACAATTTCCATCGTGGGACCAAAAATTATTCAAAAATTTCGATCCACTCAGTGATTAGATTTGCTTTGGGTAAACTGCATATTGTTCCTGCACTTGAAATGAAGTTCTGATTGGGAACACACACCTACACATGCTCACACACATGTTGGTAACACCATGTGTCCATGCAACTAATAGCCCTATCAAAACCAATGATAAGATACTGTTATGTTGGGGCCGGTGCAATGGCAGTGGACCCAATATAAAACATACATGGTAATGGAAACCACAGAATCTTAGGAATGTAGTCAATTTCGTGGAGTATCAAAAGGTCACTCTATTCAATGTATACTTGAGACTGAGCACAACATTGCAAAAACCACATGAAGGCAAACGATCTTATTGGTTGTCCAGGATTCAACAATTACTGAATACAGAAGGTAATTTACTGATTACCAAATAAATGCTTTTCCTGTGTTGAGCCTTGTATTTGGCTCACTAAGTTCTTATACAGAAGTTAACACTGTGAAAGCATTCGTAATATGTCAACATGTTAACGGCTCTGTCCAAGCTTCGGTAAGAGTGAACTTGCATGCTTCCATGTTCCACTAGTAACACTAAAGTTTTCAGAAATTATGCTATCTGTTCAAACTTTTGCTGTATGGTTTGTCTTACAGGGGCCACTTCAAAACAAACATATTAAGTACACTAAATCTGGTGCTTCTCAAAGAGTAATGTACATACAAATCACTTGAGGATGCTGGTAGTACGTAGATTCTGATTCAGGGAGTCTGGAATGGGGTCTGAGATTCTGCATCTCTAACAACCTCCCGGATGATGCTAAGCTGCTGGCCCATGGAGTAGGAAGACCACAGTTTTCTTTATTTTTTCATCAAACTCAGCACATTTTCCCTGGTACTTGTCCCCATCGTGCAAGACAGAAAAATTCTGTTTAATTACAACCAATCTCCACTAAAAAGGCATGCCATATGTTTGGAATAAAGACTTCAATTTTTATATCACTTCGCTCATTTTAGCTCAGGTTGCAAACCTGAGGTCTTCAGGCCAGAACTAGTCGGGACATATGTTTTGTTTGGATAACATGATATTTTCCTAGAAAAGGTTTTAGACATTATTAGAGTAGTTAATGATATTTACTAAACTGAAGATTTCATCTGAATTTTTGTTTCTCCAAAACAAATCAGATCAGAAGATTTGAGGAGCAGCTGATCATTCCACACAGGAGATGCCCTCTCCTCTCTCCTCCACTCCGTATAGCCTTGCTAGACACTGATTTCCGTGGCCATCCTCACTGTGCTTCCCGTCGGCTTGGAGTCACTCTCTACCCTGATCTTCCTTCTTTCTTGCCCCCCTCCCCGGCCCGTTTTTTCTACCTCCTCATTATGGTATCTCCAATATAAAATGCTTTCCCCATATTTTTTTCCTCATAAAAATTCTAAGTATAGCTTAAGATCCTGTTTGATTTTTTCTGCCCCATTAAATATTACTTAAGCACACCAGCTTAACTCTTTTAACATGTTCTTCCCACTTCACACCATGTTTTATGCTTTTGTATAAAACCTAGTTCTTTATCTTTTCATAAGCACATTTTTATCAGCCTTTATCTATGTAGTAAAATAGACATGTACAAGATGCATGACTCAGATTCACATGTGTGTGTCTGTGTGTGCATCTGTACATCAATTACCTCGCCTTTCAACTAGACTGTCAATCATTGGGGCCTGTACGATGTGCCGTGCTGTTTGCGGGTTAACGGGATGATTTGCATGAAGTCATTACAAGGAAAATTATTTGCTGATTTTTCTCCTGAAGCTGTGATAGTTCACCTTTCACAGATTTTTCATTTTGTATAAGGGATTTGTAAAGAATATATTTCTTTTCTATTAAGCATCTAGCACTTAGAATATTGGTTTTCTTTATTAGAGGCTTTTGGTTACAGAAAGTAAAGACACAGTCAAAACTTTTAACTGTTTAAAACTTCATAGCTTGATTAAAGGTTAAGTACAGAAAGAAGGGATCATTTTTAGGGAAAGGTGTTTGCTAAAACATCTCTTAGATCAGGGGAAGTGAAAAGTACAGAAAAAAGAAGGGTGGTACAGAAAATTCAGCATAAAAGTAATATTGACTTTAGGGTCACAATACTTTATATGCTCTATTACAATGGGCCAAAGAATTATTATTTATTAAACAGGTAAAAAAATATTTTCTAAGATACAGCTACTATGCTGCTTTAGAAAAAAAAATAAATACATGTTGATGGGAAGTGTGTAGATAACCTCAAATCTGGGAGCCAGCAATGTTCCCATGTCTGAACCTGATGAGTGTTCAGCTACGATGCACTTTCAGTGACGATAATGAGGAGGGATTTCTGCAGGAAGTTCTTACATTGGCCTGAAATGATCCCTGCTCCTATTTAACCCTCACCAAGAATATTAAGGTAATAATACCTGCCTTATAGCTCTTACACAGAAGGAGATATATATCTCTATATGTATACATACAGATATATGTATCTATATATACACACATAGATATATGTATATATGTATATGTATATATGCATGCATATATCTATACATATCTATATGTATCTATACATATAGATACATATAGATATGTATCTATGCACATGTATGCATATATATCTATATGCATATACACATATACATATCTATATGTATAGATATGTATATCTATATACATATACACATATACATGCATATAGATATATATACATATATAGATATATCTCTCATTTTGTAAAGTATATGATTTTCTAACCATAATACTGTACACCTGAAACTAATACAAAATAATGTTGAATGGAATGGAAAACTGACACAAACTTGATAAATGCTGACAGCATTTGAAAATTATTTGACAAATCAATCATTTAATATTTGGGGGGTCCTTTCCATGTGTGAAGTATCACACAGAAAGTATGAGCCACCTGAAGAGGTCATACAATGAAGCAGCTAAAGGTATAATAGGATCCGGAGTCAGACTGCGTGGGCATGAATGCGAGCTCTGCCCTGGACCAGGGCTGGGGACCTAGGCCAAGCTACTGAACTTTTCTGGTACTCAATCACCCATCTATAGTGAAGATAATTATAAAATATCTGCCTCAAGGTTGCTGTAAAGATGAAATTAATTACATATATACAGTGCTTAAAATACTGTTTGGCACATAGGGGCCTTCAATAGAATTACCTACAGTTACATATTATTTTACTTATCTTCAATGAGTTCGTAATCTAGTTGAGGAAGTGAAATGGGAACAATAAAAACATAATTCCATGTATATGTGACAAGTACCAGCTAAGTCATTCAGATACTGAAAGTCAGGTCTGAAAAGAATCATTTTCAGTCTTCGTGTTGGAGAAATCCAGGCAAGGGATTTCTTATCAAGTCATAAAATGTTTTGCATAGTTACATCATTTTGGTGGTGATAACCCCTGTGACAACTATTACAAAACAGACCTCTCCTAACGTCTGGGTACGTTAAGACATCTAGGTTTTGCCTCTGCCCTGGAGAATGAAGGCACATCATAATCACATCTAGGCTTCACACAAAACTGGATTATGAACCAATTCAGCTACCATAAACATGGGGAAATCTGACGGCCTTCTGACTTGTCTGGCCTAATGGGGAGGCCATATAGTCAAATAATTCACAGGCTTAGCAAAGAAACATAGGTTGAGAGAAGAAATTTAAAAGTCTATAAGCAAAGATACCCTTGTTCCAGAAAGATGAGTATAATTTTTGTTTAATTTTTTAAAACAATCTAATTACCTTTTATTTGAATGAAGAGTAGAATTTTATTTCATTTGCATATTTTGCTCTTATAAACCTGGTAATTTCAGAAGCATGTATACAAGTTAGGAATGATCTCAAATTAAAATGGAAAGCCACAACTGGAAAAATATATAGTTTTTGATATGAAGTATATAGTAGAAGCCTATCATCAGCTCCATTTAAAAGCGTCACATGTTGGGATTTACCAACAACAACAAAAAATGACAATACATATTTTTGCTACCATTTATATCCTTTAGTTCATTATCAGAATGTCAGTATTAAAGGTGTGTTTTCATACTGATAACATGCACTGTACTAAAGTGTTTGGCTCAATGATAGGACTCACCTTAAACAGACATTAAACTGTGTATATTCCTAAGAGGGTCATCACATTTATTTTTATATTCTGAGTATATAATACAGCAGATTCGAATAAATCCCAGATGGATGAATCAATGGATATAAATAAAAAAGGAGAAGGCAGGGGAAAAATATGGCCTTATTCCAAAATAAAATAGGTTCCGATATTTTATCTGCCTCTTTACACAATGTTCCCACCCATGCCACTCTTCTCTTTCCATTGTCTTATTTGGACCTAACATTTAGCACTCAAGACAAATGGCACTTAATATTAGTTATCTTTTTTTTAAAGATTTTAGTTATTTATTTTTAGAGAGGGAAGGGAGGGGGAGAGAGAGAGAGAAACATCAATGTGCGGTTGCTGGGGGCCGTGGCCTGCAACCCAGGCATGTGCACTGACTGGGAATCGAACCTACGACACTAATATTAGTTATCTTTTAAAAGGCCCATCTTTACTTCTGAAGAGACGGTGACCAGAAACACAGTGGGCACTCAAAAATACGTCAAACACGCGAGAGTGGCTGGGTTAACTGGAAGCTTCTTTAGGACAAGCAAATGCCTGCTAATGCTGGGTGGTTCTCCAAGAACCAACACCGTGCCCTTGCCTCACACACTCCACAAATAATGTCAGATTTATTTAATCCCTATTCATTCAGCGTAGCTGTAAGAAGAACTTACTATATATTTCAGACACTGAGTTAGGCAATGGGCTGTGTGAGTGAAAATCACAGCTGAGACCCTCAGATAGCTTCCCACCCATGGGGGAGCCAGAGCAGACTAGACACAAATGGAGAAATCATGGGGGACAGCACAGCAGGCAGTAGAGGCACCCAAATGTCTTAGGGCACCCGACAATGGTAATCTCGGGGAAGTGGTGTAGAAGGGGGAGTCTGGAGGATACCAAAGAGTTGGGCAAGCAAAGACAGACCAAGAGATGTGCTACATAAAAATCTATCAACAATTGACTCTAAAGAACCAACTAAGCAAACAAGAAGAACAGAAACAGAATCGTGAATACAGCATTTTGATGGTTGCCAGATGGGAGGGTCCTGTGGGGGAACGGGTAAAGGGGTGAATGGGGATTAAGAAGTATAATAGGTAGTTCCAGAATAGCCACAGGGATGTAAAGTACAGTATAGGAAATAGAGTAGCCAAAGAACTTATATGCATGACCCACGGCCATGAACAATGGTGTGGGGATTGCCTGAGGGAGTAGGGGGTGCTCGGTGGAGGGGGGCAAAGAGGAAAATCAGGGCAACTATAATAGCATAATCAATGAAATATATAAAAATAAACAAAACAATATAATTTAGACATATAAAAACCCAGGGTCATATAGCAGATGTTCAATAAATAGTTATTGAATAAGTAAATGATGATACACATCTTATGTTATAGGAACCTAACATTTAACTACCACCAAATTATCTCACCCTGAACCAAAACAAAGTATGGTATTTAGACATCTGTTGCCACAGTTATAATATAAAACCAAAACCACTTATACCCCCTAACCCCACCCCAAATTGCTCACATAATACATAGTAGAGCTTACCGCCTTTCCAGAATGTGTCCCTGCAACCATAAAGAAAATCAGACAGCAGTTGCTGAAAATACCAAATGCTGAACTTTTGCAACCAGCATTCTGAGCAAGGATGCTCTGTGTGAATATTTTCTGTAGTGCAGGCCACTGCTTCCTGGTTTCCACTTACCCCGGACTCATTCGTCATGGCAAACATCATTGACTAAAATGTGGTTCACTTTAACATACAAAATGCCTCTGCCTGTTGGCTATCACCAGCCACATCAGGGAGGGGCGGGCGTGCTCAGAGCTGCAGGGCACTCTGAGAAGTCACACTGTGGTCGCTTGTCTTCTCTCCAAAGGTTACATTTCATGACAGAGATTAAACGTCTTGCCTGTTCTAGGATTGCTTTTGAAAATTATGCATTAATGATAGCCACTCAAGCAAGTAGCTTAGTCATTTCCCTTTGGCCTCTGTCTAGAGCTTCCCAATTTGGTCATTTCTTCAACAAATATGTCTTAGGTGCATACCATGTGCTAGGAACCATGCAAAGTGCTGGGTGCAGTCGTGGATAAAAAAAGCACAGCCCCTCCCTGGTGGAATTTACCTTGGATTAAAGGAAGCCAGTAAACAGAAGTCCCTCTTTCCCCTCATCACAGAGGGGCTGGCACCGAGCCCAGGGGCAGGCTGTTGGACACTCCCTCTCCGGAATTTGAATCTTGCCCAGAATTCTCTTGCAGTTTTGTTACCAAGGACACTGTTGGTTTTACAGAGCTATCCAGGAAGTTTGAGGTACTGAATGTTCCTACAAATTGCCATTTATTGACTACCAATTATGTACAAGCATTGAACTATGCACTTCCCTTACATTATTTCTACATATATTACTTGGAAATTTTTAAAAAATGAAAAGGCTAATGTTTCTTGGCAGAGACACATGAACAATTCCTCAGGATAGCAAATATATGCTATTGCAGAATGTAATTTAGCACATCCCTCCACATTCCCAGAGCCAGCACACCCCTGGGCTCACAGAAGATGCTCATCGCTGAGGCTCCATCCATGTTTCTGGAACTGTTGGATCACAACAAAGGTAATGAGTGCATACTGCCGAGCACCAATGAGATGCGAGCACCACGAGATGGAAGCTCCCATTTGACAAATAGCACCAGAGGCAAGGTTTCATAAAATGTATTCAGTGTGTGTATGTGTATGCAAATATATATACTTATATTTATTATATTTATATTTATATTTATATTTATATTTATATTTAAAAGGCAGAAGTCATTGGAATAGCAGCACTATGGAATTCATGGAATTGCAGACGACAGCCACTGGGTGGTAGAATTACTGCTGTTCACCTGAGAGCAAGAACCCCATCCCTTTCCTTAGTGTCAAGCACTCTACACTCATGCAACCCTCCAGCCACCTTTAGGACCCTAGAGATTTCAGGTGCTGTTTCTTGACTACCCAATATGTTTGTCACAGCACCACGGTTTCCTTTTATACAATTAGGCCTTCTCCACCAGATACACAGTGGGAGTCAGAAAGCAAAAGCCCCACACTCTGCTCATCGCACAGAGGCTGGCACAGAACCCAGGGGAAGCCTATGAAAATTTGAACTGTGATTGGAATTCTCTTGCGGTGTTGTTGCAAGACTTCTAAGCCCACTTCAACACCCTCTCATCAATTCCACGAGCCACTGATAGCTTCCTGCTATTCTTCTTGGAGAAGTTAGAGCTCATTCTACTTTTTTGTGTGTGTTCTGTTGTTTACAACCAGAGAACTCGAAATGATAAATCCCAATGATTATAGCTAAATTCTGATTATTTTCCATAGAATAGACTCCTTCTTCCAAAAGTAAAGACTTTCTTACTACTACAGTGACTATCTTTATAAATATACCTACAGACGAAAGGCAAATATCATCACCTTTAGTTGTTCATAGGCTTTTTGTTCATTGTGTCAAAAAACATGTCTCACATACACACCATAGTCCAGCCATGGAGCGAGCACTTTCAACACATTATCTCATTTCACCCTAAAAACCACCCACTAGAACATACGCTCCAGGGGAGCAGGATTGTTTATTCTCTTGTTCACCAGTGAACCCCCAATGTCTACCAGGTTTTTCACATGTAATAAGTGATCAGTAATGTTTGTTGAATGAAAGAATAACCCTATCAAGCAGACACTATTATAGGAAAAAAGAAACAGACTTGGAGAGGTTAAGTAAACTTATCCACGGTCCCACCACAAGGAAGTGGTGGAACTAGAATTTAAAACCCAGTCCCGGCTGACTCCAGGGCCCCACCTCCAAACTGCCCTGCTGCGCCTGCTGCCTGCAGACTCTTGGGGTGCAAAGGAGAAAGAGAGCTGCCCACATCCAGGAACTTGGTGAAACCCCTCTGATTCCTGGCTTCCTCATTGTGAAGGACAGAGGTAGCCTTCATTTGGTTTTGTAAGTTATCGATAGCCCCTTTGTACATATGAAAAATGCCATGTAGGAGTAATATGTTAAAACTGGGAGGAAAGATAGAGTCAAATCTCACCTTTGCCATCACTAGCTTATTGACTGACAAACCTCTTAATTCTGAGAATGCATCCCATACTACAGAACATTTGCTTTCTAGTCCTTTTAGGAAGGCAGAAAAAAATTAGCAAATGCATGGACTGACTCTATGGGTTAAAATATAAATATAAATTAAGATATATAAACATATATTTAACTATATAAATATAAATGGTATAAATTTGAAGTATAAATTTATGTTTATATTTTATGACATAAGCTATAAATATAAATTAAGACAACATATAAATTTAGATTAATATAATATAAATATAGTGTTATAAATACAAATTAAGGTATTATTAGAAAAACTTTTAGTACCAGCCCACTCCAGTACATTACCCATTCCATGGAACGCCCAGGAAATAAAGTTATACTAGGAGACTTCTCAAGCATCATTTCATAAACTCTTCTTCCTTGGGTTGCCTTTGTGAATTAGGGAAGAGTGATGCTGCTTAAAATGCCAGCCTCAAAGTCAGACCAAGACATGACCCAACTCCGAGATGATGACAACACGGTCAACGCAGAGACACCAGGGAGCCATTGGAGATGTGATCTTTGGTCGTCCAATTAGCTCTCACCTGCCTGCATGCTGAAAGTCTCAGGGAGAGGTACCTTTACCATCTTCTAGCAAAGGAGAGAGAAAAGATGTGTTCAAAGAAGTAGGAAGAAAATTAGGAGACTGCAAAAAGACACATCAACAAAAACTAAAACATTTAAAATAAAATACCAAGGGGGCAAAGAGTTTTACTACATCCTGGTCAATAAGGGAAAAAAAAAAGAATATTGAAATAGTACAGAAAATTCCAGAAGAATGGGACCCCGATAAAGGGCTTTATATTAGACAATTAAGAATTCTGCAATGATCGTGTTTCCTCATCATCCTTCAAAAAATGGATGAGAATAGGAGTATTTACGCAAAAAGTAAAAAAGGAGTGGGGAAGAACGGAAAAATTACAAAAGGCCGAGGAATCCTGAACAAAGAGTAAAAAGATGGATATGCAAGTGGAAGTAGGGCCCGGAATACAAATAGCAGTGCTTGGAAGGCGCTGGGTAACCCTGGCTTGCACTCCGCCTGATAGTCTTCACCTGCTGACCACTCTTAGCCTTTTTCTGGGATGAACGGACCCTTGGGAAAAACAATCATGCCAGGTAATACCAGTTGCATTCTTAGATATTTATCTTTATCCAATCAGCAGGAAAGCTGTTACCATAATACCCTGATCAATAATTTGCTACCCAAACTGGAACACTATGACCTTTAAGTACAACATATTTCAAATGAAGGGCAAGCACACACAACCGCCCTCTCTCAGTGTGCGGCAGGAGTGGTTGTGAGTGCTCCTGATGTTTAGGCAGCAATAAAGCCCTGTTTTGTCAACGTAACCAGCAATGCAAAATGGGCACCACTTTATCTTAAACATCAATGAACAAAAACCTGTATTATCCAAAACAAAGAGGGGACAAGCTGAGAGGGAAGCTCTGGCCTGACCAGAGATTTTGATAGTCACCAGACCCAGCCTGGCAGCTACTCAACAGATCTTGTTACTCAGGTAATTTTCCCAGTCCCCTGAAAATATTTCCAGGATACTTTAGTAGATCACAAGTTAAATGCCATTAATTCGTGTATTCATTAGACAGTACTGAACATATTCTGTGCACAGGATTTTGAACTAGGAACCGAAGAACTCCTAGGAGAACACAGGAACCAAAAGAAATGAAAATCATCATCCCTACTTATAAATTAGCTCAGGGAATAACATGTAGTCTTATCACATGTGTTTATTGGGCTACTTTTACGTGCCAGGAATTGTATATACTAAAGAGATTTTTTTTAAAAGGCACAGTTTCATTCCTTAACCCAAAACATTAAGAAAAAGGGTGCACAGCTACAAATGCAAAATGAGTTGGCACCTACTGAGGGAGGAGAACGTATAATTTGTAAGAAATGGTTTATTTGGGGGAATATATCTATTTTCTTCTTTTAAATTTATTATTTTTTTCCCATTGCTTTTAGAGAAAGAGGAAGGGAGAAAGAGAGAGGCAGAGAGAAACATTGATTGGCTGTCTTCTATGCACCTCAACCAGGGATCCAACCCGCAAGCTGGGTATGTGCCCTGACCGGAAATCAAACCTGCAACCTTTCATTCCATGGAACAATGCCCCACTCAACTGAGCCACAGCGGCCAGGGTGGACATATCTATTTTCAATTGTATTTTACAAGGGTTATATATTTGACACTAAACTTGTCTTTCAGGAGACTTACCTCACGGACATAGTCTCCCAAATCTCTAGCTTATGAAGACACACCCAAGCATTCAATTAAGGAATTTAAAGCCAATTGTAGCATGTATTATCAGTAATTTGTCATTGTCTTCCTTCTCAACCAAATGCCAACAAAAATCTTGGTCCGTAAGTCAACAAGTTTCAAGAGCGTATACACCGGGGGCCAAGAATATCCCAAACAGTTCCTGGCCTTAGAGTTCTCACGGGTACTTTCAAGCGCAGTCCTCTGCAAACGCAAACCTCCACAGACCAGCCTGTGCAGCAGGATGGATTCCCGCTGATCTCCCCACGAAATAACGTGAAACCTACTCCAACAAGGTCTGCTAGCTGTTTAGGTAGGTGTGGAATTAATCAGGAAACACTTCCTGAGTTTGAGAGGTTCTTGTGATTTTAAAATTCAGGAGGATTAAAAACAAGATGACAGAAATAATTCTAAGCATTCGGAAAATTTGAAAAAGGCTGGGAGTAGGAGGCGACGAGAAGCGCAGAGCCTGGCAGTAGAGGTATGAAGTAATGAAAGGCAGTGCGAGGGCGTGGTTAAACACGTAAGTCGTGGGGTTAGGCAATCTTTGTGCCTCTGGTTACTTTCTGTAACTTGGCCCCGGGCAAGCGATTCATTTGCGCTTCACTCTCTGAACTGTAAAATGAAGTAATACCTCCAGCCCATTATGGTGATTATGAGGAGCAGATGAGATCATTTTTGTAATTAAATTTATTGGGGTGACTTTAGTGACTAAAATTACATAGGTTTTGAGTGGACAATTCTATAATACATCATCTGTATATTGCATTGTGCTCCTTTTAATTCATTAAATTCAACTTCTAAAAATTATTTTTACATTAAAACACTGTTTCAAAATGTTTAGCCCTGGCACCAGGCACCTAAAAATACCCGAAGTTACTATCACTATTGGCAAAAAGAAATCTGGCAAATGATCGACCTCAAAGCAAAAGAAAAATCTTGAATATTTTTTATTAAAGATAAAGGGGACCCCTGACAGCCCTCCTCCACCGTGCCTGCAGCTTTAAGACGCTCTCCTCATAACGACTTCCATAAGTGCTCCCCAGTTCAATTATTATTGTAATTTGTTCACAGACCTTCCATAGCAGCTGCCCCATGAGCTTTGAAATCTACACACACTACCGTCTCCATCATCTCTCTTGGATCCTTCCCTGAACCACATCCTCCCCCATTCTCTTATTTTCCTTAATTGACCCCAAATTCTCAGTTCACCAGGGCTTGAAATCACAGCCGTTTTTACTCCCTTTTCTCTCACTGCAGCATCGAACCTATCACTTTATGTGATCAAGAGCTTTATCAATTTTTTCTGCACAAAGTCTCCCACACCCATCTCTTCCTTTCATTGTCAGCATCACCCCCACTTCCAGCCCTATTGCCCTTAGCTTTAAAGCCACAGGAGTGGGCTCCTGCCTGCACTCTCTGTCTAGGGTAACTCTCCCACCAGGATAACATACCCTGTCAACCCTCTTCTCCCTGCTCGTCCTGGCTTAACGTTGATATCGCTTAGGCAGGTCGCTTACCGTGCCTGAGCCTCAGTCTCCCTATGGATAGATTAACTCACTCTGATTATTCACAGTTGACCCTTGAACAACAAGGGTTTGAACTGCATGGGTCCACTTACACACAATGTTTTTTCAATAAATACTGTACATGTATTTTCTCTGCCTTATTAATGTCTTAACTCTTTCTTCTCTCTAGCTTAGTTTATTATAAGAATAGAGTATATAATACATATAACATACAAAGCATGTGTTAATTAATTAGTAAGGCTTCCAGTCCACAGTAGGCTGTTAATACAATTGTGAAGTTTTCAGCAGGTCAAAAGTTATTCTCAGATTATTGACTTAAGGGGCCCACATTGTTCACGGCCAACTGTGGTACAATTGTAACATTCTGTTCACTTGCGTCTAATAGTTTTTCTTCTGATCAGTTAGATTAGTCCCTATTTCCCAACCATCCTGTCGGCTTCCCTCTCTGCCGACTTTGTTCATCCCATTGTCTCTGTCCAATCCAGTTTGTTATGCCAACACTTAGTGTAAACCCTGGCACAGGGGAGGGGATGAATAAGTATGTGTTAAGTAAATAATGAGATGAAAGCTGGCGTTAAAAATACTTCCCTCTCCTCTCTTCCAATGGAAATTGCTCTCCATCTGGAAGATCTAGCGCAGAGGCTGCCTCCACAGCCCGGCTTCTCCCACAGGTCTTATGGATCTTTTCTCACCTCCGCAACTCTCGGAGTAGTTTGCTAATATCATGCCAATGATCACATGTTTCCTCAGGGGACTAGTTTTTAATGGAAACTAAAGGCAGGAGCCAGGTCACTGACTCTTCTATTGTCCATGGTGCCTAAAATGGCGCTTTGTTGAGTGAACACCCACATTTCACCCATCATGTCCCATAGATGAGTCTTGTCTTCTCATAACGTGATGCGTCCCCAGAGGAAGATCATTCCCAAGGCCCATACACTTCTTCTATGTGCACCATTGTTTCTGGTCAAGTTCTAGGCTCATAGAACTGAAAAACAATGATCGTTTCATAACCAAGCAGGGCATTTGCAGGATAAGACGCCTTTGGGGGTAGCTGAAACACTCACAGAGGGCAGCAGGAGGCATTAAAGAGGCCATAACCAACTAAGTTGAAGGTAGGGAGGGCTGAAACGAAATGACCAGGGAAGAGGGTAAACATTCACCTAAGAATAAGAAGGAAGTCCTAAGAGACAGACCAAATGTGGAGAATAAAGGACAGAGAGACAGAGGCAGTGACCCTAAAGTATGCATCTTGGTGGGGGAAGGCAAGCTGGTTTCTGATCCCTGAGAGCACACAAACAAGAAGTTAGGCAACTGGTGTGCACTGTGTTGCACAGACAGCCCGTGCTAAAGATTAACAGCCAGTCTTAAAGGGGACGAAAGATCAGAAGCCAGCTTGCCCAGCGACAAACACCTCATTGGCAGCAGGTAGCAACTGCAGAGTGACGAATGCCCATAGCCCACCCGTTCTCTACAGCATAGGCACCACTTAATCATTTAACAGTCCAGAGAGCATCTCAACAAAACAGCAATATCCCCAAAGATGGCTATGCAACTGGCCAGTTGCTCTGAGGCTTCCTGGTAGAAAACACCAATTCCATACACCTGACACTGAAGAGAAGCAGTGGGAACCAGGAAAGTTGAGTTCTGATTAAATACTAATGCCTACATTCCTAAACTATGGGAGGACAGAAACCATGCATAACCAATGGAAGTGATTGGTACTCAGCAGGGGCCCAATACCGTGTTTGCGAGAAGGCTGGGGGTTGAGATAGATTCACTCTGTAAGACAGTAGACCTAGCGAGGCTGTCTGGGTCATAGTAGGATCTCTATAAATGCCCTCAACCTCCTGACTGCCACTCCACAGGCATGCACATCTAATTTGGGCAATTCGGTGCTAAAGCTCCTTGACTGAGGTCCTGCTTTAAATACCTTTCCACCCCCTACCACATCTGGCATAATGCCTCGCATGTAATATGAGTTCAATAAGTATCGGGCCATTGATTGCTTGACAGGTAGCATCTGTGGGTAAAATCCAGCCCATTCTGAACTGGCAAATTCAGTCTTCTGAATTTCAGTCACCTGGTCAACTGGACTTTGCTGATTAACAGCATTGTTTCTAACGAACAGAGTCGATGACAATGCATTAAGCATTGTAATCTTCACCTGCGGTTATAGGATTTAAACTGAAATAGCTCACACCTAAGCCGCCACACACAC
Organism: Phyllostomus discolor; assembly: GCF_004126475.2. Taxonomy (NCBI): domain Eukaryota; kingdom Metazoa; phylum Chordata; class Mammalia; order Chiroptera; family Phyllostomidae; genus Phyllostomus; species Phyllostomus discolor. Next base: position 13,364,431 of record NC_040903.2, read on the forward strand.
ACAAAGAAAGTGGTGAACAGCAAAGGGCTGATAAAGTTGTTTGTGTGCACTAGATAGAGACAGACAGACAAGAATTGACAGAACAATAGTCTCACAAAGAGTTGTTAATATGTAAGAAAGAAAGATACCAGGAATAGCCAGCCAAGTGTTTTAAAACTGCATTTTCTTTGCTTTCTGCTTTTAAATTACACACTGCAAAGTCACTGAGGAGAAAGCTCTAAGAAAACTTTCATTTGCTATGGTGCAGCTCGCCCGTCTTTCTTTGCCTAAAAAAAATAAATAAACCCCCTGGAAACGTTTCTTTCTTCTCATAGACATTAATAATGATAGCTTGAACTGTAAAGATTTGGTTTTACTGAAGGTAATGGAGTAATGTTTATTTCCATTAGACTGGGCCTATAAAATCCTCTTTTTATAACCATGAGCCTACAATTTCAAAACAGCAAAGCTTGACATTTTGGTCTCTGACAGGCAACACTTAATATTGGGATGTTTTAAAAATCCATATGAAAAAAGCTCTTAATACGAGATAGGCCGAACATTTTCCCTGCAAATGGTTTGTTTTAGCTATCTCTCTTCCTCCTGGACGGACGAGGGAAATCAGACAGCTTATTGGCTTAGTTCGTTAGGCCAGGTTAAAGGATGCAATGCCGGAAAGGCTCTTAGAGGAGCTTACCCCTGAGCTAAAAATAGCGGGCACTAGAGAATTATCTTCAATACGACCAAATTTGTTCTGTACTGTGAATGCAGATAACTGGAGTATGTTTCCATTTTTGGTCATTTCAGGGCTTTTTTTTTTAAGTTGGACTGGCTGTAGCTGACTATTTAATTCATTTCTGACTCAATTTGTCACATTTGCTCTCAGAGATACGGCCCCGGGCGCTTGATGGACAAATTCTTATTTCCCTCTGCTGCTTTTGTTACAATCTAATGAGGTGTGAGACTGCTGGGCACAATGTAGATGGGCCCTTTTAGAAGAGAGATTCGTTAGAGGATATTATTAAGAGCCTACTATGTACATCCTTTTTCTTGGTCTTTCTGTCTTCCCCCCAAGAGGTGAGAAACACAGTCACTACATTTCATAAATAAATAAGTATATGTTTAACTTCGGATGTGATAGAGTGTCATGAGTAAATAATCCACCAACACCGATCCATTGTCCTCTCCTGTCACCCTTTCGGCAGGCATTTTTACTGTTTGTGTCTTCCTGGCACTTTATTTTTAACTTTACCACTGAATTCATCCCGTTACCTTATAATTAGTTGTGGAAGCCTGTCTTTTTCACCAGACCACCGATTCCTCTGCCTTAAGAATTATGTACATAATACATCGTCATGTTGTGAGCACCTGAGCTGGTGCCTAGCCTATAGTTGGTGTTCTTCAAATAAGTGATAAGTGGGTCAATTTGAGAATTCATAAAATGAGCCCCGGTATCAGAGCATCCGGTGCAGTAGCACCCTGAATGTTACACATGAGCCAGCTGATCTCCCTGGACGGAGCAGATCATTCCCTTCCCACAAAGTCATCTCGTCAAGGCCTTTGCTAAAATAGCAAGGATGACCATGCGTTCAACTGCTCTACAGAAACCAGAAAGAAAGTGGGGTTAATGGGATCCCTTCTCTTTGCTGTTTTTGTACCCTGGTGTCTACAGTCATAGCCTATAACATAAGGGAAGGTCCAAAGCATTGACAGCTTATGAAAATCCCAAAGGCCGTGAGACCTTAGCCATCTTTCATCATTCCGCCATTTCTGCCTGTGCGTAGCTTTTCCGAGACATCAGGTGACGACCAGACAACGACGGCACAGTACACTTGTTCGGTCATGCGGTCACGTTGCACAAGAGGCCGATTCTTTTTCTTATGATTTTTGACAAGGAAACTTCAGTGACAACAACCAAACATTTGGGAACATGTGAAGTCAGCATGCCCTGAGAGAGTCAAAACAGGTTAGGAACTATGGGCACCGAGCTGGGAACAGCGCATGGGGAACCTATTCTTTAGCTCTCCATTGAGTGTGGTAAACCTTTCCTCTGCTGTAGGGGAGAGGGGCGAATGCTCCATGGTTGTTATGGGAACGTGGTGGTGCCCTCACGTGCCACTGCACGTTGGCTTAACGCAGCCACAAGTCTCAGAACCGCCGTCAGGAGGACCCAGGTATCTTAATCTGGGCAGCAAGTCTCCTCGGTGACTTAGAAGGTGAGCTCACAGCCACCCTGGCAGGCATACAACATACTGCTGTCGCCGTTGGCTCTGTTTACAAACCATCTCTCAGAGAACACGCTCTCAGATCTTTGATACGTCTTATTTTTAGCATGGTTGGTCTGAATGGCTGGAAAGGTCATTCTCTCTCCCTCTCTCTCTCTCTCTCTCTGGTAGAAATGCTATAAATCCACCTATTAACAGATACCAAGATAGAGTTAAAATGTGCATGGATTTGCATTGGCCAATGAGGAGGTAATGAGGCACCAGCTAAAAGAATATCCTTTCCCTCATAAAATTCATAAAATAACTTTGGAGGAGCACGGCCAGAACACTACCACCTGGACAGCTAGAACCACAACGCAAAGGCCTTCACAACGGGGAAAGATGCTCTTTTGCCCGTGTGACCATAAACACTTTGTGCCCAAGAGGGCCCCAAATAGTATCCTAAATTTAGGGACCTCCAAGTTTATCCTTTGCCTGGTGAAGGCTCCAACTGAACACAGACCCAAACAATCAGCCTTTAGAACAGCTCCCTGTGAGAATCAAATGTATGGAAATGGTGTCTGTGGGAAATTTCCTTTGGACTCGCACCACTTAAGACTTATTTCCACTGGCACTCAAAGGAAGACAGATTTAATTTCTGACAACCCCCAGTGGCACACCTTTCTCTGTCCCTGCCTCTGTACTAGATTTGCATGGGCACGCTCCTGTCCACCACCCTTGGCTCCTTGGAGATCCGTGAGATGGCGAGGCAGCCAGCCTAGCACACAGCCTGGAGTCGGCTTTTATGCTACCGGATGAAAGGTCGGGTGGAGAGACCCACCACTGGCACAATGAACCTGGTCACCGAGGGACCATCCGCTGGTTCAAGAATAGCTTACATGTGAGTGATGGACAGGGTCATCGCCGGCTGACTACATCAGGGGCTATTATGACAGCCATAAAAAGAAAGAGAAAAATTGAACAGGGGAAGAATTGCTCCTGAAAGGGACATGAGGAGAGACACAAATGCCTTCACACAAAAGATAGGCGTGAGGAAGAATCAGGGGAGCCGGGCTGCTCACAGCCGTCGGCGTGGGCAGCGTTCTTTGAAATTGCTGAAGTTTGAATATCAGCACGAGGTCGTCACCCACCAGGGCTCAGCATCCACACAGAAACACCCAAGCTGTCCATCCTCTCCCTTCAGGTGAAAGGTGGCAGAGCTGGGTGAGAGAGTTGGGATAAAGAAGGCACAGTTACAGCATTCCTTGGGTTTCTAGACAGAAATTAGATTTGAGGAACTCAGTGCTGTACATTTTTGGAAATCCTTTATCCAAAACCAAACAGCACATTTTAGTGACTGTTTTGCAGTTGCTAAAGTTGGTGGTTTATTAATAACAATCACCAAGAAAATGGGGGGAAAAGGAGGAATTACACATAGTACCCATATTACAATTTAGTGTGCTCCAAATGAATACATATGTGTGAATTGTGCATGGTTGAATAGGTGGTTAATTTGAGGACAAAATAGGAAGGCAACAGAGGTGGAAAATAAGTTCATCCTAAAGTAATGTAGGAAGTTACTTTTCAGGATAACTCTCCTGAGATATATTTCTCTTGAACAGTGAATGATCTGTATTGACTATTGACAAGAAAAAAAAGATCAACGGTCTTTTTATTAGAGGGGATTTTAAGGGTTGTACATTTTTAGGGAGGAAGTAAGGTGGCAGACCATAACATGAAGTTCCATATTTCATGGAGCATTTTCTTATTTACTACTGTTATTTAGGAAAGACTTACAGGATAGTATGAAGACTCCATGGACATCTCTGAGCTCTAAGAATGTGGATGCATGTTTGTACACACGCCTCATTGATCTCTCCCCATTGGGCCTGAATCCCCAAAGGTACTTGTGCAGATGAACCAAGAAGTTGATGTGCTAAGCACCTAATTTTTTTTTATTAAGGCATTTAATGAAAAGATTTCAAAATCATTTACATATCCCCCCCATCTGAGAAATTGTAAAAATTGATTTCTGTAGTGTTGTGTGATGCAAAATGCCTGTTGAGAGCTGTTGAGAAATGCAGCCCCGAGGAACACAGGCCAATTTGCTCTCGAGTGAAATGGCCCCAGACAGTCCTATTCTGAGTGTTTGCCTACCTGGGGTAGTTTTTAGTCTGGTCTCTTTTGGCCAAGGCCTACTTCCTGCTACCATCTCCTTGCCTCTACCGGCTCCTTAGTTTTCTAAATGATTTCTTCTTATCTCTCATGTGCTTGGGAAGCAGACTAGATTGGTTTAAACTAAGAAAGGCAAAAGGCAGCAAGTGTGAGTGAGGGCTGGAGGAGCTCATCTGGGAATAAAGTGCAGTGAGTTTGCGGGTCTCATTTTTCTGCATCTGGTGTGTCTCCACAGAGACGATTTCACAAGTGGCACCTTTGTCGGCTCTATTTCAGGCAATTAATAATTCTGAGCTAATAATGGCCAGAGAAATGAGGTCTACTGACATGAGCTACAAAAATGACCACTGTGATGAAATAAAAAGGCACCCTATCTCTGGGGCATACATCTTTTCTTTCTGCTTTAAAACAGCTGGAAATAAAAAATAAACCAGCAACTAAAGGGAAAAGGTGGGATCCGTGTTTCGTTTTACTGTATCACAGACGCAGCGGGGAGGTGACACAGGACTGACAGAGGGTATCGTGCCTTTTGCTGACTCAGGGAAAAGGCACATTTGCCACTCAAAGACACATTAAACCGGGCATGGATCACGCTACGTGGATCACCAGCCCCAGTTATCTGCCAAGGCCAGGCGACTGTCAGCTATCTCCAGTGCACCTAAACACAGAAAATTCTTTGCTACTGTGTGGATGGAATGGCTATGTCAAATTTTTAAGTTGGAACAAATATTGCAAAGCAGTCCAGAGTGGATTTGTCCCAGGAGAAATTGACACAAATTCCTTTAGGACAGGAGCAGCCACCTCAGCTACATCGCTGGGATTGGCCAGTGATAGGATTAGAGGAGCTAGAAAGTGGCATGGTGACCTAATGTAACTCTCAAAGCTGGTGCATGCAGAGCCCTGGAATTGGGGACCAGCAGGGGAAAGAAGTCACATATCCCGGGCAGCATGGCAACATCGCTGCTGCGTTCACATGCTCGGGCGCATGCCCAGACTCCTCTCCAGCGGGGACGGAAGGCGAGCCTGCCCATTGGGCAGCACTGCCTGAAAGAAAAAGCCAGGCTGGTATATGTGCAGCTGAGAGGAGAGCAGGGTGTCTCCGCAAAGCATGTGCTGGCAAGACACGAGAGGATCCTGACATGAGAACATTTCTGGACAGAATCTGAGCTGGCAGGGATCCCTGGACACCCAGGACAACTATGCCTGGAATACACAGAGGCTCCAGCTTCTCATCTGAACAAACGACATGGCACCCAGGGAAGCTAATGTCCTTAGGCCAAGAGCCCATGGAAAACCAAGGGCATTCCTATAATAGAGGAGCATTTTCCCTACGTAAGCACCATTCTAAAGCAGAAATAAACTCCTCAGAAAGGACTGGGGAGAAGAGACGAACGCTGGAGCAACACCGGAAAGCCAGAGCGATCCACGTGAATAAAGTGCTATGGAGGTGTGGGAGGTGTGATGAGAGGCAAGGCACAAGGACCATGCTTCCCTGGAGGGAACAGGACTGTCCCTGTGCAGGACTGTCCCACGAGCCAACAAGAAGGCTCTAAGGAACAGAAAAGCCACATGTTCAGGGATGTGGCATATAGGCAGAAAAGCGTGCCAGCCCTTCCAGCGGGACTGAAATATCATTATTAGAAAGAAAGGTCAACAGGCCTAGAATGGTACAAAACACTTTTTTCCCGAGGGGATCCCCACACACGTCGCCAGGGGTGCCACAGTCTAACCATGCCAGCCCTGCTGGCTGATTACAGGAGTTTCTGCCCACAGCCTCGCTCTCCTCCCTGAGGTCGCCTTCCTCTTGTCTTCCCTCAGCAAGTGCAAGGAGCAAACCGCTGTTTTCATCAATACCCTGTGTGTAAGACACCATAAATCCCAGGTGTCTCCTGTCAAACATTCTGTCCCATGGTCTGGTGTCTTTTGGGCCCCACCTGTGCTCTCAGTTTGGAATAGAAGGTCCTGAGCGCCTGGAGAGACGCTCTCCAGCAAATCCCACTTCAAGGTGAAGGCGCTGCTGAAGACGGTAAGTGTGCCAGCCCAGAGAAGGGCAGACTTTATCTGTTAGCGATGACTAGGGTAACAGGCGGGTGCAGAAGTCCCTGCCTCACTACCAAGGCCCAAGCTCTTGGCTCCCCGGATTCTAAAGGCCTGTCTTCCTCAGACACCATGTGCTTTGTGGAGCCGTGGGCTGTGTCCCCTTCTAACCACTGTGTCCCCAGATGCTGGTAAGATGATGAGCACTCCCATGGCTGACAATCATTATCTTTTTATGAAAGGGTAAATAAACTAGTATTGGCTTTTGAAGTCCATGATATGACTTCAGATATGTGAAACTCTGCAGAAATTGGAGACCTAGGGCTTTGGCCCGGAAGTCGTAGCTCATGGGAGAAAACGTGACCACCCCTAGGACAAGGGATACGGGATGAAAAGATGGTGTTAGTAAGTACCCCAGCAGTATTTGCGTTCGACAGCACCGTCCTGAGGTTTTACAGTGCGCCGCTTAACCAGGTCAAGCAACACGATTGCAGATACAGACGGCAACCCGTTCTGTCTCCAGGCCATTTGAAGGAAGAAGGACAGGATCTGGGCACCCTAAGAATTTCCCAAAAGTGCAAAAGCACTTGGCACCCATTTCTACTCCCACCCCTGGTACAGAAACATCAGCCACTGTGGAAGCTCTCTCTGCACTTCTCCCGAGCTACCGGTGGGTACCTTTCCTTTTCCCTCCGCTCTCCTTTTTGTCAGTTGCACATTTGGTTCAGTAATTTCTTTTCTGCAGCACTCTAAATTTTCATCATGGGAAAGTTTGACCAAAACATTCAGTTCTCACTTCATAGTGCTCTGGCAGCGAATTAAGAATTAACTGCAAATGCACCGAGAAGGCTTTCCAGAGTGTAGTTAGAGAATTTCATGACAATTAGCACAGCTTTGCACTAAAGAAAAGAAAGGCAAAAAAAAAAAAAAAAACACCGAAAAATTGTTTTAAAGGAGAACAAAAAAAGCTCCTCACATATACACAACCCGAAAAAAGGCTTCCAGCACTGGCTGAAAGTGATACCATTGGATGACAGAAGAAACACACCAGATTAGCCAATTAGCATTCACCCAAGAAAAGCGAATGCTTTGCAGGGAGGGGGAAGAAAGGAACTCATCAACAGTAATATCAACTTTACAATAGCCCTGGCGCTTTATCTACCCAAAGCAAGTGCTCCCTCCCCAAGTTTTCGTGACCCTCTCGACAATTCTGGGGGAAAAAAATGTTAGTTCAACATTATCGCAAGCCAGAATATGGCTCTATTTATGTGACAAGTTGACAACATACAATTTCATGCTTGTTGAACTGATCGGTGTTATATATTCACTGTGAATATTATGAAGCTTCGCCATTATAAATATGAAACAGTATACACTTATTCAAAATAACTCCAGCAGTGGCAATTTATAGCTTGGTTGTTTGTGTTCTTGGGAGGTCCAAATGCCACCTTAAGAAGCTGCAGCGTGCAGAAACAGATGTGCAGTGTGACTGTGACCAAAATGGGTTGACGATGACCTATGTGAAAGCAAGCTATTACATTTTGGTCTGCGTGGCAGCTGACACCGGTTTGTATTTAGATATGTGACTGTTGGGAACACTGTGTCCTTAAAGCTCTGTTTAAACACGGGCCAAGACATTTGTCTCCTGGACTAATTATTTTACCACCCTTCTATGGCAAGTATCACTATTCTTTTTGCTGTCTTTAGAAAAAAGAGTGTGAATGTGTAGGCACACACACAGGCAGGCATTCCCACTGTGCTGTGTAAAGTTACAGCAGGTATTTAAACCTTGGGCATGTCAGGTGAACGTCGGCAAAGGGTCCAGAATCGCCTGCACAACAGGATTGTACCACTTTCCTGATCAGGTGCCTGGGAACCAGACAAGGCCACAGGCCGTCAAATCATAAGCTGTCCCCGCAACTCCTCTGGCTCTGGGTTTTTTTTTTTCCTCCTGTTCTCTCCCCACCCCCCTTCCTTTCTCTTAGCAAGCTCCAACCAATTTGCAAGTGTTTGCTTCCACAAGGACACATTTGGAAGAGGGAAGAACAACACAATTTACCCAAATGTGGAACGAAATGAAGGAACCGGGCACCTTGCTCAAGCTAGATATCAGAATTTGCATAAGTAGTTTCCAACAACAGAGGTGCTATTTGGAACAAAATAAATTGCTTGTATTGTGTGCGAGGGTCCAAACCCTGACCAAGTGTGTGATTGCTTCCCCACGCTTCTGTTTCTTAAGTACACCTAGATAGTCTTGCTGAGAAGCTCAGGTGAGTGGCCCTCCGCAGGTAGAGCTAAAAATGGAATGGTTTCTTTATTTATTACTTAATTTAATTATTTATGTGTAGGTAGACCTAAAAAAAAAAGCTATTGTTTACACGGGAATCTTCAACATCTTTATTTGGCTATTCAGATAAATAAATCCAAAATGTGAAATATGCATGAGGTTGTTCCAGGATTTTCTAGTAATTCTGTTGTATCCATCTTGCTTTTTGTTTGCTTAATATTAGCTGACACCTATCCCTCTCATTTGGAGATCTAGCAAAGGACTCAGTTACCAGAACCCTGGATCTCTTTTGTAACATTTTAATCACAGTGTTTAGAAACTTCCCCGTTTTCACAAAGTTTGCTCTCCAAAATCTGCATTTCTTTCTACTTTTCCTGTTGGACTAAAGTCAAGGTGTTGTCGGTCTGTCTGGTAAATCCAACCCCCAAGATAACATAATCACATACATTCATTTCTCGGGGACCTTGGCAGTTCTTATCTCCTGGCTTTTATGATCTCTTATGAACAGCCAGGAATAGCAATCTGCAGCCTGTTTGTAAAGCCATCGTAGTCTGAGCCTCGCCTTCTCCTCTTTTATCACACGGCGATATTCCACAGCGAAATTCTACTTGCCACAGCAGAATCTGCTCCAAGCTGCATTTTAGAGTAAAGTATTCTCTGCGTGTATGGAACATATCAAATGTGCCATAAAGGACAATTATCGTTTCAATAAACTCATTATTTATAGAAGATGGTGTGTGTGTGCATTGCTTAGATTTATTGATATGCTGCCCACTGTACAGGAGAGCCTAAATCTACCGAGTTCACGGTCATCAGCATCTCGGACAAGCCTCTCTGCAGTTCACACGACCCTGGTTCCTCTGTGTGCCCCGCGCAACTTTATTTTACCATTATATCACCTAGAACATTAAACACCATGCTCGAGTTCTGTGTTAAATCACAATTGTTTCCTAGTAAGTGTTCCAAGCTCCCCATTTTTATTAACAGTTATTTATTAAATCCTTAATAACATAGATAAAATAGTTAGTTAATTTGTGTGTTGAGCCATGGATGTTAATTTGTAAACATAATAACATACTGCAATCATTTGCATAATAGCATTTTAATCTTTTTAGTAAAAGCTGTAATTCCCTACAAAGTACACTGCAGTAGAAACTAAGTGACTATTGGTAATAATACAAAAGGCCTTAAAATTCTGATCCTATTATAGTGTTGGAACATACCCAAACTGCTTCCATAATCTCTGAAATGTTACTGTTCTCTGATTTAGGTGTCTGTGTCAAGAATAAAAATGAAGTATAACTGCTAGCAGTCGACTATTTCCTAAGTGTAATTTAGTATTCACTAAGCACCAGCACTTTGCAAATAGCTCTGAGGCTTCCCTTCAAAGTTCAGAGCTCCAGCTATGCCTACTGAGCGAGGGACACCAAGGAACTCACTCTGGACTCCGTTGTGCTAAGGACAGCGCTCTGATAAATCATGCTGATTTGGCATGGGGAAGGGCATCGGCCACCAAGGATTTGGTGACTGGGTCTGCTCCTTCCTCCCTGCCCTACCGGCCTGCTTGGACTTCCTTGAACTGACTGCTATGGAGCAGAAGTTTGGGAGAGAATGAAAAAGGAGGAGGAACACTTAAGGAAGTTACTTCTGGGGGAGAAAAACAGCTCTTTTGGGGATTGGTCTCTAGAGCCCATTAACACTAATCACAAGACTGTCCCAGAAAGAAAAAGGAGGTAGTTGTTTAAAAGTCAGGCCAAGTCATTTTACACAAGATCTGGTCATTCATTAATCTATCCTGCCACAAACCTTGAATGAATAACTTGCAGTAGTAATGGAGATGGGCAGGTCTACAAAGTATTAGTGTTTAGAATCTGAAAGTATGCGATTGTTACGTTATTTTGGAACAGAAAAGGCACAAAAGTTATTGGCTATCATTGTTTAGGGACAAATGGTGTAATGGATAAGAAGTCATTTGTCTTCGTAAAATGTTGCCCTTGCCAAGAATGTGAATGTGTATTTCATTGTGTATCTCTCTCCCCCTTTCCCTCGCTCTCATTCTAGCTGCTGGTAAGTCAGCATCTTTGGCAGGCTACAGTAAAACAGAGTATATCCAGCTTTGCTTTCAAACTGTAGACCTGTGCGTGCACTGTCTTGGAAGTAACCTGAGAGGTTAAAGAAAAACGGGGGGCGCGGGGTGGGGGGGGAGTGGTCCTTACAAAACGGTTTTACGCCACAGGCAATTCGTTTTATAAAACCCACAACAAAAGTTTTCACTGCTAAATGAATAGGCATATAATTATAGGGACAAATTAACCTCATTAAAAATGTAAAGTCTCTGGTAGGGAGCAGAGAAGGAAAGATTTGGCTTAACAAGGCAGTCTTGAATGTTCATCTTTTTATCAGCTGTGTGTGCTGATCTCATTCAGAGGTGAACCATCTGCTGGGCCGAGCCTCCAAGACACTGCGTACAGATACGGGACGGGGGCAAACAGACACGGCAGATGTAGAAGGTTGCTACACAAGCAGTCACAGGTACTGTACAAATAGACAGTGTGTCCCATGCTGCATCCTGATTCCTGATTACTGTAATGGGGACTAATATCTTTGAAGTAAATCAAGAGGCAATGAGCCCCTCCTCATGAATGTGGGTCTCCATGTTTCTGGCGGCAAAGACACCCAGCTGGAGTAATTTTTATTTAGAAGACCTACCCGAGGGTCTGGGAGGTGGCGAAAGCCTAAGACGGGATCCTCAAGTGGCTCGCCTACTTGTTGGAGTGCCCAGCGTATCTGACACGAAGTGGCTGGTCTTCGCCCAGAAAATCACAAAAGAGAGTGTCCTACAATCACTGTGCCTAATTAAACATATAGATTCTCACTTTCCAAGCTGCAAATGGCTAAGAACTGGATCGACTTCCTTACAAAACAGCAGCCAACCTCATCTCTTGTAACCACGCCTACGTTCCCAGAAGCAACCCCCAAGGAAGTCAGTCAGTCAGCCGTGGTGAAAGATGGTCAGGGCCGAGCGTCCTGCGACCTGCTGTTCATCCGCAGGGGCCGATGCCCACAGACACACGCTGTGGGCCTGGGCTCCCAAGGCCCATTTTTCCAGTGGTCAGCATAACCGCGGGGAAGGAACAGGGTAGTAAACCAGATGTTCCCAAGATAAGGCAGATGGTATCAAGCCAAGAAGTCTAAAACAGTCCTTAATGGAGGTGGGATGAACACATGCATGCACACACACACACACACACACACACACACACGAACAAAACTGCTCAGACTCCCTGCAAGATGAGCTGACGGTAGGATGTGCCGCTAAAGCAGCGCTCACTCGGGCTGGGTCAGATCGTTGCTTCCTGATTTGTGACTTTCCAAGATGAACATCTCGCTGATTTATACCCAGAATTTGGAATTTTGTGGTAGGCTACAAATGCAAAGATAAGTACAACATAAATTTTTAAAATACTCCATAAGTCTCCATGAGTTTCAACATTCTTCAATGTTCCTATGTTATAGCCAATTATTTCCCCACTTAAATGGCTATTATTCTCTTACTCGAAGTCTATGTTCTCCGTAAGTGTCATTACCAAGTGTGGCAAAAATCTGGTTGTGGGCCATAAATTTAATTTAAATGACAAACATTTATTGATTGCGAATGGGAAATTCCAGAAATCTTGAAAAAGCGATTATTGTAAACTAACTCAGTCTTTTCACACAACAAAGGAGAGTTTATTCTCCTGATGATTAAATCAAGGTGAGATGGTTCGTACGCACAGTTTTTTTTCCCTCTGTTTGTTTTGTTAAAATTCCAAGAGGTTTGCCATTCATAGAAAAGTCGGTCTGACCACACATGCCGTCAGAAGCAGGAATTCATTACCATGGAAGGCTGCAGAATTTTTTCCAAGGAGACAAGTGAGAAAAAGCAGACACCACGTACATTCGGGAGTGGGTTAACCATGTTCTGCCCCGAGGCAGCAGGGAGATGGAGAGCCCCTTTGTAAAACAACTCACAAGTCTGAGAAAGTACTTCAGCCCCTGCCGGCGGGCAGCAGCTTCGCCAGGGAGGCAGCCATGCCGCTCCGATTCTCTCTGGAAGGCTTGTGAGTTAACATTCTTTTCACCTCCCTGCCTAACCCAACCCACATTCATTGGGGCTGATGGAATTTTCCTTCGAGGTGTTTCAAGTCTTTGTTCCCTAGACAGCATCCCTTCGGCTGTCACCTTGTCCCTTCTCTGCCCCTGCATCGCATTGGGCTAGGGCTGTGGCTGGACCTGCTGTCCAATGTCCCCTCCTTTGTGCTTGTCCACAGTTCCTACAGCTATCCGAATTATCACTCTTCGTCACTATCTCCCTTGCTTTGTTCTGCTGCGTTAAAAAGAATCTCTAGAGACACCCTAATTCCTGCCTGCCATCCTGCCATGTACGCTGGGTTCTCCTAGCCAGCTTCTATTTCCTACCCACCCTCAATCCAAATGTACTGCCACTCCTATGTTCCCACCAATGTTTATTTTCGTTTGAGTCAACCAAGCTCCTTGCCTCCTTACACCTTCCACGAGAACACTTCACTCTCATTCTCGTATCAGCCTCAGTGACATTATTCTTGCCGGTTCCCCCCTCAGCAGGGACACACACACACTCACACGCACACAGACATCCATGCACGCACGCAGTCTCGCAATGTTTGCCAATTGTTAGTATATAATGTATACGCAACCCTGTGCGTACAGACATGTACATTGCGTTTCAATTGGCTAAAAGATCTGAACACACGCATGTACACTTATGTATGCATACATACCCACCGTCTCGCATCGTTTGCATTTCTTTGCTTGGCCTCCCAGACTCTTTTCCTTAGGACACAGACCTTTTGTGCTTTGTAGGTAATCTTCACAGTATCTCCTGCACTCCATACCAGTAGTAAACACGTGATTGTCAACTCACCCATTACACTGCAAATATTTACTGAGCGCTTCACTCTCTCCGCTGTTTTCTAAGAAAATGCCTAGGAAAATGTCACGGAATGAGGTTCCCAGCAGCTTGCAAAATGCTCACAGTCCATGGACTAGCCAAGATTGCTTTCTAACTTTTCGATAAGTACAGACTATGTACCCACTTTAGAAAAAAAAATAGAGTAGAACCAAAAGTCTAAAGAAGACACGTAAGATCTACATTTCCATCCAATGATCAGGTATCCTTGGGAGCCTTTCCCCTCCGCTCCCTTGGCGGCATATAGAGGAGACCTCACGGACAGCTAACAGGTCACTGCCCCCCACTTTTTATCCTATAAAAGTTCACCGTATCTGACCTTATGGAGAGCTCGAGTAATTAACATGAGCACTGGCTACAGCTGTGAGCTCTTCTCCCCCCATTGGCAAAGGCAGGCTTCAGAAGATTCTATGAGTAATGAGCTAGAGACAACTACATTCTCATTTGCCGTGTTCTAAAGAACCCCAAGTAGCTAGCTGCATTCTTAAGTAACAGATGAATGAATGAAAGATGCCCATTAAAGCAGATGTTAGAATAACGCAGGGACGAGGCAGCCCATAGTGACCCAGAAGGGGCAATGTGCTATTGAACCCTATGCCACCGGTCTCCACACAGTGCCATGCAGAAAAATAGTCCTTTATTCTCCTCCTTCAAACAAAGCACAAAGGCAACACGGGGAAGGAAGTTATGTTGCAATATTCTGAAACATAAATCTTGCTCCCAGCCAGTCCAGGGACAGTATCCTGTTTTCCTGGCACATGGATCAGATTCACTGGAGGCTGCATCGATGGGCCCTGTGTCCTGTTTTTCTAAGCGGCTTCTGAATCATACCTGGTTACCTGCACTTACACATCCAAACACGGGTTGTACAAGCAGAGGCCGCTGTTTGTGTGGCCACTGACTCAACCTGCGTGCGCAACTGCCTGTTGGCACACCTTGCCCCCCCTCAGGAGTTCACTCTTTCCCAAATGGTGACATTCAGTTCCATCCTTTTCCTTTTCTTCTAAAATCTCACAAAAATTAAACCTAGATTCCAACAATGTGGAAGAGGCCAAAAGAAGAAATTCCTATTTACTCCCAGCATTTTAACATCCTGCCGGCCTCTCTGTAACTGTCAATAGCCCCTCCTTTCTGCTCTGATTCTGAGCTCAGAAATGCTGCATTCCGTTTTCCAAGGGGTGTCTTCAGTGAGTGGGGACAAGGGGTTTGCCCCTTGTGCCTTGCTTGACTCTGAGACTCCGACGTAGATAATGCTTGTTATTGGCATATCAGAGGTGGCACAGACCGTGACTGGTTTTGGCTTGCTCAAGTACGAGGCCTTCACAAATGTGATGAGGCAGGGTTTTGGGAACTGGAAGGAAGTAAGCACAGGTTGAAGTCCGCTGTGGGAGGTTTAAAGGCACAGGCTCCGGGAAACGGCTCCACAGAACACACAGCTTTGGAAGCAGCAGCACCAAGCTGCGGCCGTTCAAGGGTTACTTTGCTGCCTACGGACCTTCCTCACAGGGGAAGACACAATTTTAGAATTCCACCTAAGCTCAACATATGCCTTTTTTCTCCCTGTTAGAGAAAAAAAGATGCCCGAGTTTAGCACTAGAGGGCAAAGAGTAGAGGCATCATGGCTGTATGCAAATGCCAGGGAAGCCACAGCTGTCTGTCACAGTGTCGCCACACATGGCCTTACCCTTTGCACAGACAGAGAAGAATGGCTTCTGTGACTTCAGAGCCAACTGTTAGGGGGACTTACCTAAACAGTCACTTCTGCCGTCTGTCGCTAAGAGAATTCCTGACGTGTCAATCTCAAGGCCCTGGGTGCCTCGCTTATTTTTTTAGGGCTTTTCTGATTCTTCTTACCCTAGATCTTTAACTACATTTTTTTCTCAGAAATCTGACCAAGTCACCTTCAGTGTTTTATGAAGGGGATTTCAACGGCCTTTTTTTTTTTTGAACGCAAGGCTTCTCAACTTTAGCTTCATCGTCACATGCGGCCAAATATTCCTGCAACGTGGCGGCTGTTCCGCGCATTGTAGGGTATTTAGCAGCAGCCCTGGTCTCTCCCGCGTCCATGCCAGCAGCACTCCCTGCCCTCAGTCCCAGCGATGAAACATGTCTGGACACCCTGATAAATGTCCTCTCGGGACTAAAATGATCCTTAGTTGAGGCCCCTGGTTTAAAATGACCTAAGGATATAGATTAGAGTAAATGAACCTGCTGTCTTAGAGCATCGAAAACAATTCCGTCAGTGGTAGAAAGTTATACAGGAAAACACGCAAGGGCATGTTTGTGTAGACTAAGCATCTATAGATAGCTCACCAGTCACTGAACCAAATCATCCAAAGCTGTCAATGAGGAGCACCTCGTGCAGGTGCTACAACATGAAATACGGGGACACAGGGTCATGGAGAAGGGGGTCTTTCTCTAAAGCAGCCCACCAGGCAGGATTGACTCCCTTACCATGCCTGACCCCCTCCCCCACCCACTGCCTTTTGTTTATTCCGTAACCATGATCCAAAACGCATGGCATTCGCCCAATATGGAACAGCTGATTTTTAGATAAGAGGTCTATAGAGATGGACATTTTTCAAAAGTACTGTTGATTTAATGCAGCATGACTTAAAATGGACCTGTAACCTGACAAGTGTACTGAATGAGGAATGTTCAATTCACCAGTTCTAACCAGCCAAGTCCTCACATGAACTTTCTGAGACCCGGCTGAGAAGCCTGGGAAAGTGTCAATAACCACAAGCCTTCAGCACTTCCTCCATGTCTTCCTGCTCCCGGCCCCACCTCCACCACCTCGAGGCCTCTTCTAAGGCCCGTGTAATGCTCCCAACGCTTTATAAAGTCACAGCCGCCGGCAGAACCCACAGCTGCCCCAGCTGACCAGCTACCCCTGCTCATGTCACCGACACTGAAAGGAAAGATTCTGTTCTATTTTTAAATATATTGAGCGAAGAAGCAGCTTGATATGTCTTTGTCAAGGATGGCTGTCACCCAAATTCACTGGTACTCTATTTTTAATCAATGATATCGGCATTGAAGTCAAATAAATTTGGGGTTCAAGCCCCGGGCCTGTATTTGTCAGCCGTGTAACGGGGGGAAAGCCACTGCACCTGGCAGAGACTTGGCGTCTGCATGAGTGACATGGGAATGGTGGCACTGGCTCCCAGACGATAGGCTGTTTTGAGGGGTGAGGGAGGTGACACACACAGAGCACACGTGTCCCAAACTGTCGGCCACTCCGTTAGCACTATTACTGCCGTTAACGCGACTCCAGCGTCATCCACTCATTACTCAGCCAGCACTCGTGTGTGCTGGTGGCTGGGAAACACTCAGTAAATATTGTCAAATTGGCTTTCTTAATGACTCAGTAAGCATTTACCCCGTGTCTTTTATGTGCTGGATGCTGGAAAACCTCAATAAATATTGTAAAATTGGCTTTCTTAATGACTCAAGATTTCAACCAAATAACATCGAAGTATAAGAAATGTCTCTGTTGGTGGACAAAAAAAAAATACATTTAAAGTGCTTTGTATGGAGTCTGGCAACCTGTAGGTAGAAGCTGGTAGATGATGGTGGTGGAGCTGGTGGTAGGGACACCGAAAAGTGGTTGGTTTGGCAACTTTCATTCAGTTCACTTGCCAGAGTCCTCAATGTTTGTCCTTACAAGAAACCATTTATTTTTGAGTAACTGAGTGCTGATTATGTGGGAAAGAACTTTCTTTCCTCAAAGTAACGCTGAAGGGTAAGCTTCCAATAAGGCATAAGAGCATAGAACTTGGGAGGTAATTTTCACAACTGAAAGGTAAATACATTTTGACTCATTTATAAGTAAATATTAGAAGTGTTGGGTTTGAAGTCCCAAGATATATAGAAATCAGAGGTATAGATTAAAAACATAATAATAAATGGCTCATCTACTTTGCAAAACAAATCAAGGTAGACATCTAACCACTGTGTTAATAAGAAATGCCATCTTGTATGGTAATTTATATTAGGCACCATTTTCTGTGGGAATTAGGGACAAACAGGTTTAGACATTAGCTCTTCTTTGTCACTAGTTCTTTCACAATCCCTTGGTATTTCAACATAGATTAACACACTTTGTTGTGAGTCCTTAGCCCCTTCTTTCTAAAAAAAAAATTCATGTGTTTTCCAAACCCTGTTTTTCACAAAATATGAAGTGCCGAGTGCCTAACGGTGACACACAGTCTTCTGAGGAAAGCAGAGCAAGAAGCCATTATGCTTTCAGGCCAAACAATCATGGTAGTCTGGCCCCAGCCAAGTTCAATGAGGAGTTAATTTTCACCAAGGGGTGTCCTTACCTCAAATATGTTTGAAGGCTCATTGTTGTACTGATTGGATATTATTTCGGATTGGTCACTGCACCACTTGAGTCCACCCAGAAAGCTGTCTGTATCCAAGTCGTTCACGTCTAGTTCAGAAAGGTCAAGTTCAGGAAGATCTGGGCAAAGAGGCTGGTCTTCACCAACCAGAGCAGCACACTGCAGGAGGCAGGAGGAAAAAAAAAAGCTTTCATTAACTTCAGGAATTTATTAAACTGCAACAGCATGTGATAGGAATTAAGCCTGGTTAATTCAACGACACCACCAAAGCTGGTTTCCAGGGTTTCGGTCACTAGAAAAAACACCCTAAATTCTTTAACGCACTTTGCTCCTGAAGGATACTTTGCCTGATCCATTTGATCCAAAATTCTACCTCCAAACCCATGCTTCCATGAGCTGTCTTTGATTCTTCCTGTTAGAAGTCAACTAGATTTGTCTGTGCCTCTTTTTTTTTTAAGATTTTATTTATTTATTTCTAGAGAGAGGGGGAGGGATGGAGAAAGAGAGGGAGAGAAACATAAATGTGTGGTTGCCTCTTGCACGCCCCCCACTGGGAAACTGGCCCGCAACTCAGGTATGTGCCCTGACTGGGAATCGAACTGGCAACACTTGGGTTTGCAGGCTGGCACTCAATGCACTGGGCCACACCGGCCAAGGCATGTCTGTGCCTCTTTGATAGTCAGCACTTACCAAGTTTCAAATTGTTTTCTGCTTGACTATATGGGAAATTTCACCCTACCCTTAGAGTATAATCCCACTGAGGGAGGGATACAAATTTGATTTTACTTTGGAATTGACATCACACAAAACAGACACAAAATAAACAACTGCTAAATGAAAAATAGAATATGAGAACTCTCCTAGGAAAACTTCCTCCATGTACGCTCCTTTTAACCATCATAATCCATATAATTCATTTAGCAACTAATGATGCAAAGTCCTCTAACTCGTTCATGGTTCTCTTGAATTGTGATTTAAATCTTTTAGTCTCACTTGACTTTTCATGAACTTCTGAACTGCATCTCAAATAGGTCAAAATCAAATGCCTTCTGATGAAAGACAAAAATCATCGTCTTAAAAATAATTTTTATATCTTTCACTCTGTCTAACATGCAAATCGTGTGTGTGTGTGTGTGTGTGCGTGTGTGTGGCTGGGATCATCTGACATCTGGAAAGAAAACTCACAGTAGCACATTTTTATCATTTATGCATTTCCGAAACTAGAAGTGAATTGAAAGGGAATTCTTTTTTTGCCATTTTAAAAATGACTTTGATATATTGATAGGTTTATGATATGCTTTGCTGTGGCTGGGCTGCTTGTCACCGAGGCTATCCTAGGCTGGCATTGTCTTTCACCTCCTTGCCTGGAATAGGTGGTCTTTTAACTGTCCCACACTGTAGCTTTTGGAGAAAAGTGGACACCCTTACCAAAACAGGGGTCTTCTAATCTTGAACTGGCTATCTGGCTGCTGACTCCTCACTGCCTCCTGTGAAGAACCCCACAGAAACCTCCCACGGCAGGGATCTCGTGAGGCCAGAGACATGGGACTTTATCCACCCCCACGCCAAAGTGTCTGCCTCAACAGGCGCCCACTCTGAAGTGGAACCCTCAGGGCCCTGCCCTCCGGGGCCAGGAGAGACGCTGTGGAATCACTCCCGTCCAGACAGCAGCTGGGCAGAGAGCTGAAGATCCTGCTTGACATTTAGATTTCCAAGAAAACAAGTTTTATGCAGATAGGGTTCTCAAGCACCCCTGTCATCCCTGGCAGGCGACATTGCACGGGTCACACGCAGCAGCGTGATCCGAGTCCCATGTTAGGACGTGGCTACCGGGCGATGGAGTCGGCAGTGGGGAAGGGGAGTTTGCAGGGGCCTGAACACTGCTGCATTGCTCCCGAAGACCACCAGGCCCCGGTGGGATCCCACATCGCAGGCACGGAGGCCATGCAAAGAAAGGGCCGACCTCCCCATCAAAACTTTCCTGATCATTGTATTGGTCTCTCCTTTCTTATTATCTGACTTAGGCCACAATTACAGATCAGGATCCTTGACTAGATCCACAAGCCAGCAGAGGCTGGGCCAAAGAGGTCTCTCACACGCCGGCCGGCACAATGTCCCTGGTTTGTTTTGGGTATAACACTTCCCAGTCTTCCAACTCGCCCACACTGCTCACCCCTAAGCACAAACACACCGTTTTAACTCTTCCACGACGCGATCAGGTGGGGGACAACTTTTTCAGTGGTGCAAAAACCACTTGGACTTCACTGAGGGATAGTCCTTAAAAAAAATAAACACAGAAACAACAAAAACAGCAATAAAAACATCAGAGTGAGGAAACGTCAGATCTCGATATCTGGCTGGGGTTCCTGCTGTGCAGAGCACAACCAAGAAGCCTGCTTTGACATGCTGAACGTCCCAGCAAGGAACCGCTGGGCCACTTCTTGCTGCCTCCCGCTCTTCCTGACTGCCCTCTCCAGGCGTGGCTAGTTCAAAACCCTTTAACCTTTCAGAAGACTGTATTGAGTAACTTTTGAAAACCATCAAAAAAATCTGATCGACTGTTGTTTTTTTTTTTTGTAGTTTATTGTGCTGTTACCTATGTCTTCCCTTCCCTTCCCTCTCTCTCTCTCCCTCTCTCTCTCTCTCTCTCTCTCTCTCTCTCTCTCTTTCTCTTCCTCATTTTCACTTTTAAGTTATGGTTGAAAAATGAGCATGTGCTCTTCTTGCCAGTGTTGACATGCTAATAAAATCAGGGCTTCTGCATGTGGCATTCTCCTGATCATCTAAAACGCATTAGTGGCAGCGAGTGTCCCTGTTATTCATTTCTGCTTGGCCTTTGGGTGATGCCAGGCTCACCGGCCCGAGCCCTGTAGCTGTCCTCCTCTGCCAGGCCGACACTCACCGCTTCCCCACGCATCTGTAACAGGTGTGCTTTCCGACAGTTACAGACCCACAGTCTCCCGGCTCTGTGCAACTCTGCCAGCTCTTGCACTGCCGTCGCCTTAATTTTATAATAAGATTTAAGAGGATAAAGCGGTTGCTAAACACAAAAGGCTAATTATTGTGCGTTATTTCACCCCAACAGACTTTTCTCTTAGTGAAGGAGCAGACAATAAATTAGCTTAACTGCACTGATGATAATGAATCATTATAATTAAGTATAATTCTCCATTAACCTTTTGGAGGTTTTTGTGCCATTGACGGTAAATTTTAAAGAGAGAGAGAGAAGAAAGAGTGGACCTGGCCACATTAGTTATATTCATGAAAAAAAAATCATACTTCTTTAAAACAAATCAGTCAAGACAGGGAAGGGGCCAGGGCAGGGGGGGCGGGGCGCAGCTAAGAACGACAGCCTTAGCCGAGTGTAGGTCCTGCGTCGTCTCTATCAATCTTGGTAACCTTATTGTACGCCGCCTTCATTAAACTGTGCAACACCGGGGACTGAGTAGCTGGAGTGATACAGGCCTTTATTAACCCACACACTGTCCTGTCATTATGTGCAAAAGGGCATAATACGTTTTAGGATGACAGCAAACATTAATGATTCAAAAAATGAAAGCTGCCTACGCTACCTGCTGCTCGTAATATTTTAGACTGGCGGAGGTGATTCCCAGAGCTGCCGCCGCCGCCGCCGCCGCCGCCGAGGCGAGGCTCCCAGCAGCTTGCTGTCTGTCTGCGGCGCCACAGAGGAGCGGCGGGCCAGTCTCAGCCAACCGACAACTCAACCCCCAGCTGGACAATTAGCCCGGGACCTCACCTCCTTAAGACAAAAATAAAAGGGCCACTATCCTAAAGGGCTCTGACGCTTGTTTACAACGACTCCAGGAATTCCCACGCTGGAAGTTAAACCTGCTGTATTTCCATACGATCTAGTTTCTCAGTCCACTCCTAGCAGCATCAGGAATCATACTGGAGGGGAAAATGGAACTACAGCTGCTGGGACCCACCGTGCCAGCCAGACAATCACCCACAGGACATGCCAGCTCCTCGAAGAAAATCGGGACTTTGAAGCCACTTATAACCCTGGCTCAAAATAGCTGCACGACATAGGAATTATCCATGTCTATGCCACCTTCCCGAGAAATCACAACACGAGAACCACTGCAATCCGCCAGTACGCTCTGCCAAGGCAGGGAGGGCACACCGAGCCCCATTTGCAAACCCAGCAAAGAGTTAAGAATCCAGGGCATGCCTGGCTAGATAGGAAAAATGCACTCGCAGACGGCCTGGGCCAAATTATTTTCACTTTAGATGTGTATCGCTGCACCACATGGACATCTTATTTAATCAAATCACGTGTGACACTCGACCCTCCCCCTTACCCTACGTGCCCCCAGCCACCCAGAGGAAGAAGCACTCGCCGTCCTTTGCCTGGTTCATTGTTAGCAGCCCAGATCCTCCTCCGTGCGCTTCAATTCGGTTCCATCTCACCAGAGTCCAGGGAAAGTTTCACTTGTTTCCCAACTTGCCCAAACTTTCCGAGAGCACTGCATTGTGCGGAATGCAAACACGCCAGGCCCTCGTCCCCCCGCTTGTCACTCTAGACTCCAGAGATTACGCGGAAACGGCTTGCTTTCTTTCCCCTGGTATGAATTGTAGCCAGCAGAGGCTGTGGAATTGATGTATTGCCGTCTATTTTTACACAAGCAGCGAGCAGCTCCACACACAGTCCTGCATAAACTCCATTCTCTCTCCGGCTTCAGGCAGCTCTCCGTGGTACAGCGAGATTTAACCATTGGCTTCCCTGCCGCCGACGCGACTGGAAAACCTGGCACCTTACTTTTTTTTTTTTCCTCTCTCTCTCTCTTTATTTGCTGGCCAAATCTTTCAACCACATGGAGGAGTTTTAAAGGAATCAGCTTCATTGTTTTGTGAGAAAAGCAATCTAAAAGAGCCCAGCAGGATTATTTAGGATTTTTGAGTTCTCTGTCTGATGAACACACAGACACCGGGGGGGAAAAAAATCCAGACTCGAGTCAAAACTGACTCTATTTGAGAACATCCATTTTAATATTTTTATCTTCATCTTATTATAAATAGAAATGGCATTTTTCCAACCAGGCCACTAAATACCACTGGAAAGACTTCAGCTTCTGATTCATATCAATATCTTAGAGCATAAATATTGTATATGAGTAGAAACAGAGCCAAAGGCACATGGAAAGAGTTTCCAACTGCAACAGATACGGATGACAGCAGCTAAGCTTTGATTTGCTCGTGGCATCTCAGAGCCACCTTAAAATAGCAAACTTATTGGAGTTAAGATAAGATTAAGATTCCTTTCCCAAAGCTCCTGCCCGGGCTACTTTTCCACCTCCTCTCCTCACCCAAGCCCTTCCCCCCTGACAGGAATAATTGCATCGCGAGGAGAGCTCCAGCACTGGCTGCAGTGCCGAGCCCAGCCCCAGCTCACCTCGATGTCACTCCATACAGAGTCCTGGTTGCACATGTCCCACGCCATCCAGCTCCTGAATGACGCCAGTCAAGCTTTTTCAACTCCAATCCACAGTGACACTGAGCACACACTCATGCAGGCAACCAGCCCCTTACTGAGAGTGAACTGAAGGCACCTGTCTTACTACAGTCCCCAGTCACATGACAAAGCTATTAAAAAGTAGGCTGGGCTGTCACTCACCCAGCCTCCCTTCTCCTGTGCAGCTTGCTGCTCAAACTCGTGACGTCACTCAAAGGCAGCCCTCTGCCTCAGTGAAGCAACGCTTTAAAAAAAAAAAAAAAAACGGAAAGAAAAAAGAAAGAAAGAAAAGAAACACTTGGACTTTGGGAGGCTTTGAGCATCATGCTGCGATTAAAGCCAGCTTTGAATGCCACAGACTCTAAACGGAGCCCTGGCCATATAATAACTAAAATCCCCTGCAATCTTCTTTTAATTTATTTTCCTTCTAAAACAAGCAAGTGGCAAAGCTCCCCGCTTCAAGACAGAGTAACTATATTCTTAGCTAAAATGCGTACTCCCTGAGGACTAGAATTCTGAGACCTCCAAGTGGACTCTAGCTCCGTCTGGGACTACAGCGAGAGCTTATCACATGATGCATTTTTTATGAGACATTTTTCTAACTGGAGAAGTGTCTGAAAGCAAAGAATGGGGCACGATTTTTTTTTCTTTTGGTTTGTTTAATCAACAAGACAGCCTGTATTTGTTAAGATACAAACAAACTCCTCCACCCAGAAACTGGCTCTCCCCGCGGTAGTAGGGAACACCAGCTCCTAAAGTGTCCCTGCAGTTTGCTCTGCTCCATGTAAGGAGAACAGGCAACAAAATACCACCTTTTCGGGTCCCTTCTAAGTGTTGCCACTCCTGTCCTGGGCTCCCAGAAAACAAGTGTTCCTAACGCAGCCCCTGCTGCTGTGCCCAGATCAGCCTAGTTTCCGGGCTGCTTTCTCTTGTATACAGGGAGCATTTCCTCTTGAGCTGCCTCAGGGTGCCTTTTTGAACAAACACTGGATTCCAACCCCAGTGCCCTGGGTTGTGCGGTGTGCATTCGAGACCAAGAATGTCCCTGGAGTGAGGGAAAAATACCGACCTGCGATTAGCAGAAATATTCATTTCTGGGGCTTTTTAATATTTTTTTTTTTATTTTTCAGCATCTACCCTGAGACAATGAGGGCTGACACAGGTGCAACTGTTTCATGATGATACTACATATTGAATACATAACAAACTCAAGGTACCAGGCACCACGGGAACACGCTTTCCATAACACTACAGTGGTCTGATTTAACCCTTCCACGTTCCGGGGAAAGGTGCAGCTATTTGTGAACACACAAGTTTTTATAAAATCTTAAACCCAATATCCTTTTAAAATCAGCTCAATTATTTTACTTGATAATAACTTATCTGAAAAAATTCCCCAGGTATCTAAAAAGTGTTAGAGCACTATCAACTCAAATTCCTCTTCTTTTAAGGTTAATTTAATGTGTCCTCTATTGTACATCTCCTTGTGCATTAGAAAAAAAAATGTTAATTTGCTCTAACACATATTTGAAATGGAAAGTTGCTTAAGTATTACAGTGAAAGAAAGAAAAACCAAAAGAATCCCCCCAAATGACAGCCTGCTTCTTCTTTCAGACCACAAAGATGGTAAGAGATCTGGGTCCTCCGACGCCTGCAACAAGTTGCTGGTAAATTCCTGAATAATGTGACGAAATTGACAGCTTGTCATTACTGGCCATAAAAAGATGGCCTAAAGCTTTGACATTTTAAGTCAGCTGAATACCTTTCACTGGCACATTTTCCTTCTTACCAAAAGTGGAAAATTACTGTAGTTTTAATTTTCTAAATCAAGAAAGACCAGGGAAATACAACCTCGGGAAGGCTTTCATGCCTGCAATTAGTGGCATTACCCTGCACTCCCCACAAAGCAACACTCATTTTCTCCCAAATTATATTCTGATTTAATGTAAAACTACAGTAAATTATTAAAATTCAGGGGAAAGGTCACTTGCTGTCCCTTGCACGCAGTCAACTGTGAAGTAACACTGGTCACTTGACCTGGAAGAGTCGACGAGCACTCATTATCATCAAGAGGCCCCTGAGTCGTGGTATTCTCTGCTGGTTTTCATCGAGTCCGTCGAATGCTAGGCATCCACGACATGCTTGTTTGTTTTTTTAATCCTATTCACACTTTTTAGAGAAGTTCCCTGCACTGGGGCATTGTGTACTGTTGTTTATGATATTTTAACCTGCTCACAGTTCGTTGCTGGGATTTTCCTATTTGTGTTTCTGCCACCTAATGCCACTTTTTTATTAAATCAATCAGCACGTCCAATGAAACCAGAGGTGTTTTTATATTTTCTCCCCTTCACCATGACAAAGAGGGTTAGCTGGAGGGAAAGCATGGATGGGACTTACAAACCACAGCATACTGTATTCCCCCCCACCCAGTTTTCTTTTACAGCACAAACCAAAATATAAACTGATTCTTGGGACCCATTAGAGAATCCTCCACTATTTTTTAAAGTCTAAAAATTACAACTCTAAGGACAGGGATATGGTAAAGGTCTTATAATTTGCTTAATTAGCTCTTCAGATTAAAATTTCTCTCCTGTTCAGGTTTTTTTCCCCCCTTTCCTCGGGAGAGCATAAACTCTGTTAGTTGCTCACCAGCCTTGGTCTTTCCTGGCTTCCCAGGCCGTCTCTGCATGTCACTGTGCTTCTGCCTTGACTGTTCCCTTCCTTCTTCCCTGCAGCCCTGCTTTCGTCCCTTCGTCAACTCTGCCTCCAAGATTTCCAAACATCTAGTTTCAATCAACAAAGATCTATTGAAGCCTTACTGTGTCCACAGCAACGTATCGCAAGGACAGCCAAGAAGGCATATGACATGACCACAAGGGAGCTCACAATTTTAGGGGGAATGACAGCCCTTACACACAGGCAATAATTTGATATGAAAACAAAAAGTGATCTTTCACTCAATGTCCACATTCCTCTTCTATAAACACACCCCTTTTCAGGTACAAGGTCCTTTCACTCACCACAATTCACACTCCCATTGACCCCATTTTGTCTCAACAATAGAAAGAGGTATTTATTAACATCTGTGGAGTGCCCATAACGCTCCAGATCTATACAGAACCTAGAATTCATCCTGCTGGGATTTCTTCCTTCAATGGTTCAGTTAACATTTCCTGAGGCTCCTACGCTGGTAACCACAGGATAATTTGCCCTTAAAGTTAGTGACAAGAGAGAAAATAAACCTTCAAGAGAGTGACTTAATTTTGTAACAAAAATATCTGACCAAGTATGTAACATTTGTATTTTCTTCTCCATTCCTGCCCAAAACAATAGGTTTGCCTACCCTCTATATGTCAGACAACTGCCCACTTCTGAAACATAAACACAGTCCAACTCAAATAGCTAGGATTCAAATACACAAGTAGACAATGGCAAGGACAATTGGTTTTGATGTCATTATTGGGCACAGGTGAGAAGACAGAAGAGCTATTAGTATGGATATCTTTGTCCATTTTTAATAAGCTTTCAATAAATGATAAGAATGAGTTTAAGCTAGAACTTTTCAAGGAAGAGAAGCAGAGAAGAAACATATACAGCAGACCTTGGAGGAGCTAGCCATTAAAATTAGTACCCAATATACCACATCTCAATCTAGTTCTCAAAACTCTCCAATCAAGATTATCTGTGTACCCATTTTACACAAGAGAAAATTAAGAGGAAGAATGTTGATAGCAGCTGAAAAGAGCATAAGGATTCCTAAAAGCCCTTCTGGGAAGAACTAAAGTTTCAAACATGAAAATAATATTCATTCCCAACCCAAAGCACAGCAAAGACCCTGAAGCAACTTTATGTTACTGGAAACTGACATTCCTGGGAATACTCCCTGTCTAGAGCATTCTTCCAGAAAGGTAAGGGGTCTCCCCAGAACTGCTAATATTTCTAAAGTTAATCATTACTAACAGGCATTCACTTGCTTGCTTTCAATACCTAGAGAAGTTAGTTGGTCCCAGTAACCCATGTCATTTTCTGAGCACAGGGTCTGAGTCTCTGGGACACATTTGAGCTGAGACTCCACAGGGCACAAAAGTTAGTGACAAGGTAGGATATTAACAAAAACCTCTAGTCTGGGGACATTCTACAATCAAATCTTACTTTGCACAAAAGCACCTCTGGGGAAGCAAAAAGAGAGTCGTGGGCAGTGTTAATGCCTCCCAGCATCCATCTATCTATTTATTTTTCATAAACTGGAGGTGATAGACAACCTCAGTAACAATCTCTCATCTCCAATAAAACCTCCGGCAGACCAGCTCTTCGCCGATGAGTCTGCCTGTAATTGAACGTGAATCTCAAAATCTGCTTTTGGCATTTTTCACATTAAAACAAAAATAATGTGAAAATTAATCCGAGTTGTACTCAATTGGACTAATCTACACATAAAGCAGGCAGTATGCTTATTAGGCCCACAGATAAGAGATTTTTAGAAAGCATGGTTAAAATCTGATTGTGTCTGATGTGTAACTGCTGTGTTTGTGCATTTATAGACATTTTCATTTACCTTAATTATTTCAGGTTATTTCATCTATAATGCAGTGAGTTATTGATTATTTAGACAAGAAACATTCAGTGGGATTATTTAGCAACGTTTCTTTACAAAAACTGAAAATAAAACACCTCACATTTTATTAAATTTGGTACCATTTAAAAATTTAAAGTGCTATTGGCCCTCAAAAATTTAGTTCATTTACTAAGAAAGACATTAAATCCTCCAACTGAAGTGAGCGAGGTTCATCCAGAAGAAAACTGAGGTACACAAATTATTAAATTTAAAATAATATCTATTAGTCAAGTAGTTCCCCCTGGTACTTATTTCTAGAACTTGGGTCTTAATGAGTTTGAGTTGTCTTGATTTTAGGGGAGAAAACTATATTTCTTAACTAGTCTCAAAATGGAAGTCTTAATAAGTAAAGTGTTTTTTTTGGTTTTGTTTCAGTTTTTGTTTTCTAATCCCACAAACAAGCCTTTGAAAGGTTTTGGTCATTTTGCTTTTCTTTCTGTCATTCATAGATTTTTCCAGTGCTTTGATATTTGAATTTCACTCTAGTAAGAGCCAAAGTATATCCTAAGGACATAATGTAGAAAGGAAATAAACTCACATTTTAAGCAATTAGCTTGAGGTTTAGGCTAAATCTTGTGCTGACATATAAAATCTTACTTTATGTTTGCTACCCCAAATGGACATGGGATTTTGAAGAAAAACCCTTTACCCAGAAGATCACTTTTAAGGCTACCTCCACACTTATAGCTCAGCCAAGAATAAATGTTAAATGCTGCTGGTGCAATTATAGAAATGGGTATACAGGTTTCTAGAGGAAAAGCAGATAATATGTATGAAATATGTTTAAAATGGGCATGCCTGTGAACTTAGAAATTCTAATTCTAAAAATTCATCTTCAAGAAAGAACAAAGGGATATGTGCAGAGACTCGGGGTGTGAGGGTTACCAGTGCTACACTGTTTACACTACTGAAAACTGGAGAATGGTGCAAAGGCCCAATAACAGTGGCCCTGTTAGGTAAATGATAGAGCAGTATATTTATTCATATACCTATAGTCACTGAGTATGTCCCACGATACCGTTAAAACTGTTGTAAAACTATATAGTAGCATAATAAGAAAATCCTCAAAATATACTAAGATTTCAAGTTGTTTGAAAAAAGTATAACAATAAATTTACATATAAAAACATACAAGAAAGAAAGAAAGAAAGAAAGAAAGAAAGAAAGAAGATAAGGAGACTAACAAGATGGTCATAGTGGCTTATTACATTATAAGTAATATTTAATTTTCTTTGTGTGTGTTTATGTGCTTTTCTGTAATTCTTAAATTCTCTGTGATAAGCTTATACAGATCATGTATTTAAAAGGAAGCCATTTCTCCCTGTCGCGGCGAGACCATCAGCCACTCCACTCAGGATGCAAGGCTCCTGAGCAGCCCGGGGAGCAGTGACTAACTGGCACTTAGGACCCCTCTGATCCCCGAATTCTGGGGAGAGGAGAGGTATCAACCTCTGAGATGGGCTTCTGCCACTGACCCCCACTGGCCACGACCACCTGAACTTTGGTTCTCAGCTTGAAATTTTATCAATGAAGTTAAATAAACTCCCCATTCAAAAATGTAAGCATCTTTGGTAGAGTTAGGGGCATTTCAGTTATTTACACAAAAGCATCTATCTGTGAGTCGTATGTATTTTTTTCATCCCTTCTAGCATCTAATAAAGTTCACAAGCACAGGCCAAGGGGGGCAGAAAATAGTAAGTGCTTTAAGAATGCCACAGTGAAACATTTAAGAAAATTTCCCAGGAAGGGGTTTATCAACTGGGAAAAAGGAAGGGCAGCCCGAAAATGCTTAGGGAAGAGCTGTGGGGGATGGAGGTCCTGCCGGAGGTGACTGGAATTCACTGGATAAGGGGAATGCAGTCCAAGTTTCAAGCCAGTGACTCGCGAGTGAACTTCTGGAACACAGTCTGTTCCTAAATGTGGAGCAACCTATATATATGCTGTCACATTGCAGCCCAGTTCTCAGGCAGAAAGCTCATTCTGGGCCCTGCAAATATCACATGAAAGGTGACCCACCCTCTCTCCTGTGGAAGGCTGGCTATAGCCACAGGAAGGCAGGCTTTGCTATCAGCCTCTCCGAGTTAGTGTTCCAGCAGTTTCCTGGGCTTTTCCTGCAAATCACTCTTTCTGTGCTTGGGTGATCATTATTTTGACCATTAAGACTTTTTTTTTAAAGAAGATGGGTAATGAGGCTGGAACCAAGGCCAAGCTCATGGCATATGAAGTGTTTATAGAGGCTCAACCTTATCTGATAAGCAGAATAATTTTGTGGATCTTGATTCAGCACAAAATAGAAGAAAAAGAATAGTAGGAAGAGCATGGGTCCTCACGTAGGTGTGTCACAGGCCCACAATTCCACTTTGGGCAATTCACCTCATGATTCTGAGCCTCAGTTTCCTTATCTGTCAAAGGAGATGGCCAGATTCAACCCTAGCTAAGATTTCTGCCAACTTCACATGCAACGCTGTGTCAGCCCTGACAGAGACGGGCCACTTGGGGAGACCTCTTTGTGAGGGCTGCATCCAAAGGTTTCGTTGTACGAAAGGCCCCGGGAATCAGGAAGGAGGTTCAAGGAAGGTAACGGGTGCTCAGCTCTGCCAAAGGGGCTGACCTTCATCAGTCTCCATGAAATACGCCTACTTACCTGCCTCCCCATACCAGAACAAGATCACAAGAGAATTCACAAAATACGATACTTTCAATGACACGGGCTGGTGTGAGAAGGCCAACTTCTACAGACCTGGGGTTCTTACCAATCCCAAGTAGTTGCCCTGGAGAAACAGTAAGCTTTCATCTTGTTTATCACTCACGTTAGTCAGTGGTACAAGTCGTGTGTAAGACTAATCCCTACTTGCACGATAAGGGCAAAAAGCACACAACTAATATGAGAGTGACTGTTGACTTATGCTTGCATATGGATGCAATGTAGCATCCTAACATGCGATTTGGTTTTACAACAGGTACGAAATATTACCCAGGGAGAGAAGATTTAGCAAAAAGGATGGATCCTAAATTCAGGGCTCTGGAAATAGGAACAAGGTCTACAGCATCTAGGGAAATAAGAGCTTAAAGAGTTTTGCCTCCTACCACATCTGCCCCGCTTAAATCAAAAGCTCATTATGTTTGGTGAAATGAGACATTACCTCTTTCTGAATTTGAGAGAAAGCATCCAAGTTATTACTGTAGGATGTGGAGGGAGGAAAGAAGGCCATATGCCCAAACTATGTTATCAAGGCATTAATGGCAACTGTATTAAACCAAGCTCGTATCACGGACTAGAGAGTTGACGTATCACTAGGAGTTACAGGGTCTTCCTACTCAGCTCTTTTCCTTGCACGTACAACCCTGTCTAGCGGGAGGCAGACCTGTGCTTCAGAGCCGTCTAATACCATCCAGCTTCGAGACTTTCCTTTAGGGCTGAATGAAGAGCCACAAGCACCTAAATTTCCTAACAGGCAATTTGGAGAGGGAGGCTTGATGGAAGCAAAGTAATGCCAGGGAAATTATGGACTTCCATAAGGACAAGGCCTTGCTAAACCACTAGCCACCCACCTCCAGCGCTGGATGCTCTGGCAGTAGCCACTACCATGACATATTTAAGCTCACTTTTTCCTGCAGCCAGGGAAACAAAAAAACTAACATAATAAAAACTTGATTTCTATGCCTGTAAAACAATCTCCAAAGGGCAGTTAATAAAAGAGTTTCGGTTTTAAACAGGCCCCCGAGTTGTGTTACTCTTTGATGATCCCAGGTTGTACATTGGCCCAAGCAAATGATCAGAGAGGATTCTTTTCCTACCACTTTTTAAAACAAAAATCTCTGTCGACTCCTGAGGTGTAACTTTCTACCATCTATCTTAGTAGATCCATTTCCACATAGGCCACCTAAAAATAGGCCATACCTAACCTTTTGCACGGCCATACAAAGCTACTAAGTGGGAATTCCAGCTCAGCTCTCTCTTGTGGGTATTTTCAGAAGGTGCCCTCTTTGTCTTTTCTGTTATGTTATCCTGTGTTGAATATTGCATAAAAATCCAGCCCAAGAGTGGTTTGCTAGGATGTGTCTTGCATTGTAACCACTAAGTTACCATATTTGAGATCTGTTATTTTGTTTTACACTGGACCAAAATGAAACTATGGCTAATAATGTTCTGGCAGGGAAATCAATTTAAATAATTAATGTTCAATAAACCTATTAATTCCACTTACAATATTACGGTTGTGGAGAGTTTATACTTTAAAGTTACAGTCAAATACATCGATGAAAATGAATAAACATCTACTATACATCAACATGTACATAAATCCCACAAATAATGTGAAGCACAAGAAGCCAGACACGCCAACAAAAGTCCACGCCTTATTATTCTGTTCTGCATATAAATAAGTACAGAAACAGATATACCTAATATATGCCCCTGGAAATCAGGATAGAGGTTCGCTCTGGTGGTGGTTGAGAGCCGCAGGCATGGTCTGGGGAACAGGGTTTCAGAAAGTTGGTTTTGGTTTATTTCTTGCTGTTGGTACTTGTCACATGGGTTCTGATCGGTTAGTGAAAATTCACAGAGCTAAGCCCTTATAATATGTACACTTTTCAGTATTTATAGTATACTTAGATCAAAATTCTGAAGTACATAGCAAAGAGAAAGAAGTTTTCCCTATATTCTAAAATGTTAAAGTCTGCTACCTTTCTGTTAAAAAATTCTCAATGTTCAGCTTGTCTTCTTAAAGAAACCATGAAACCCCACAGACAAAGAGCAGTGGAGCAGGAATCAAAGGGCCCACCGTCCAGGTTGGTTGGTTTGACCTTGGACGTGGCCATTTCAAACGTTCTAGATCTATTTCATCCTCTGTCAGAGGTGGGATAGGATTAGGAGGTCTCCGAATGTATTTTTATATGAACGAAAGGAAGGCAACTTCCAACTCTAAAACTTTAGTACTTTGCCCTTTGTTGAAAATTCATTATCAATGGGTGTCATTGGAAATGAGTCCCTTTCCATGACACGTGGCCTTTGGGGACAGTCAGTGCACAGCTGCCGTTGAGACCCATCTATCTGATCCAAAGCAAGTCACCTAAACCATCTGCACCTCAAATCCTCCTCTGTGGAAATGGCAATGGAAATACCTATTTTACCTGGTTGGGATTAGGGTTGAATGGGATACAGCTGAGCCCAGTATTGACCGATATTAAGTACTCGACAAATAATGATACCTGCTATTCACATGCAAATACTGCAACCTCAGTTTCACTCTAAATGACCATAGAGTAAATGCCTAAGTCTGCTTTCTGCCTGGCTTCCTCGTGTCAGAAGAACACAAAGTATGTGGTAAGTAATTTTACTTTTCTGAAATAAGGCAAGGAAAAGAAATGTCACAAAATTAAAATAAAAATGTGAATAAATAAAAAATGTAAACAGAGGCAGGCACAGGGCAGAACCGACTTTCTGCAGAAGTCCTGCACGAAGCCGATGCTGAGGGGCGCGCACAGGACCCCCCACCCGAGCTCCCCGGAGCTGAGTGTCCAGGCTCCTCACATGCCCGGAAGAAAAGTAAACCCGCCCTGTGCTGGTCCCGACCTGGCTGCCCCTCCAAAGCGACCAGAAGCAGCAAGTGCAGAACACAGTTCTTGGTTCCACTCTGCTGGCCACAGAAGGGACTGGAGCCAAAGGCCTTTCAAGAGCTTCTCTGTTAAGAAACAGGACATCCACACGGGGCATGACAACTGACAAGAGATCATGAGTTTGCAAATGCAAGAAGAACCACCAAGTGTCAAAGTGTGCTCTAAAATGAGATGTTTATGGGGGAAGAATGAAAAGCAAAGCAACAGGAGCGAAACAGTCACTATGAAGGCAGCTTTGCCACCGGCGGCCCGTCAACTACACTGCCTTAGCATTCATGCTCTTCTCACAGCTTTGTGATTAATCGTACCATCACATTTTAAACCGATCAAACGGCAGAAAGGATATGTTATAGTTTGTCTTGGCTACTTAAGGAATTTTTTGCAAGCGGTGTTTCTGCGTAATGAAATGCTGACAAGTTGGTAGGCATACAAGTTGCAAACTGTGCTGTCCAATGGGGCAGCTGCTACCCACCTGGGACTGCTGAGCCCTTGAAACGTGTCTCGTCAAGACTGAGATGCACTATAAGTGGAAAATGGACGTGGGCCTGCAAAGCCTTAGCATGAAAAAATCAAACTAAAATGTCGCATGAGTCATCTGTATTGATTACATGTTAATATCATATTTGGAATACACTGGGGAAAATAAGTATACTGTTAAAATTAAATTTGCCTTTTCTAAATGGGGCGGCTAGAAAATTTAAGTCTCACGGGTCATCTGTATAATCATCCAAGTGGACAGTTCTGGTTTAAAGTTTTGCACTTACCCTCAACTACGTGGTATTGTGCATGCAGATTAAAAACCAAATTATAGAATCAGGAAATTTCAGGGGGAAAAAAACAAGGGTATTAGAGCAGGGCCTGAGCAATGCACAACTCCAGGGGGCATCCCTTTCATCCCAGTCCATGAAGGGCGATCCTTGGAAGCTGCACCGTGGTGTTCAGCTTGCGCAGCCCTGTATTCAAAGCTGCATCTCTACATCCTCCCTCTACAATCAGGAATCCCTTCTAGAGCATCCCTGATGCAACCCCATACCTCTTTTCAACACCTTCCACACATTTTCCAAACATATACATAGTAATGAGATGCAAATTTATAAAGTGCGGTTTACCCAGTCCTCCAGATTAAGAGGGCAGAAAATAGAGCTGATCCTGTTATAAAACCCTAATGGAATGCAAAAGAAGGCCAGAGCGGCACGGAGTATGCGGCGTCTGAGATACATACAGGGATGCCATGTCCTCAGCAGGGCTGTTTTCTGCCCGGAGACCAGAGGCAGTTTTCAGAGGGTAACATTCCCTTTAATTACAAGATGCACCCGCCTCTCTCTTCCAAGGGAGAAAAGCCTGTTGTTGCATCTATAATGTAGCTTTAGTTTTTGATGCCAAAAATGATTCAGTAAACACAGTTATGTTATGGTATACTATTTCTTGTTCAGCACTCAAATTAATCTCAAGGCAGTGCTGGCATTAATTCAATTTGATGCCTGTACTTAGGATTTCGCATAGGTGCCTTCGTCTAATCCTTCTGCACGACTAATAAAATCTTAATTCATGGTAATATATTTATTTCTAGTTCAGTTCCTGTTAAGGAGTGCCGTGCTTTACAGAAAACTAATTAATATCAATCATATATTACAACACTTTTAATGGTTCAGAGGAAAATCTTACACTGGGGGAAAGGTTAAGGTGAACCAGGGGGTCTTAGCCCATTCCATTTACTCTGCTTTTAGGATTTGAGAAAAAGATACCAAACATCACTACAAATACTAATTTAATTGCTGGTATGCACGATGGGATGGCTGGGAATTAAAAACCCTGGTTGTGATCCCTAGTAGGACATTGATCTGATGTGGCCCAAGAATATAATTTACATTCTCAGAGACTCTTGTTTTCCACCTATTTTGTCTAACCACATAATTTGCAAGTTGGTAAAGATGTTCAAATTCAGAGGCATGGCACTATTAAAATAACGAACAGCTTCGCTAATAGCAAGCTTTCTGCAATTGTTGGCAACAATTTTATTTTTTTTGTTTCATTTTGGTTTTTAGTGGTTCTTATTTTTATCTTTAAACGATAGTTGACATAATATTATATTAGGTTCAGGTGCACAGATTAGACACATATATCTAATGAAATGATCACCGCAGTAAGTCTAGCAACCATCTGTCACCACATATAGTTACTGAGATAGTCACTGTATTCCCTATGCTGCCTGTTATTGTATATCCTCGTGACTTATTTTATAACAGGCCTTTTGCACTTCTTAATCCCCTTCACCTTTTTCGCCCATCTATTTTTATGTAATGTTTGCGTAACGTGGACAGCATCGTATTTCCCGGGACTGGACATATAGTCAGTGTGACGGTTCAAGCCCGAGTCCCTTAGCTGACATAAACGGTGCCCCCTAGAGTTGTGCAGTGCAGCGGCCCCCACATTTCCTCAAAGAACTCTGTTTCGAAGGCCTACTTCTCCAGTAGGCACAAAGAACTGGAGCAGTGGGTTACACGACTATTTGAAAATCTTAAAATAATAATAATAGTAATAATAATAATAATAATGCGTAAGGTCCCTTGAAATGCATGATCATAATATCCAGTTTTGCCAAATTAAGCATGAGGCATTTCATTCACTCTGTAACAACGTCTCCACACTGACAATGCTATCAGGAAAAAAAAAAAAGATAGGCACATACTATTTTTAGAAAACCTTCAAATCTGCAATGCATTTTTTAAACTCCTGATCATTAGCAATAAAACAAAAGCCAGAACACCAGCCACATACCGGCTTCTAGGTGCAGAGATAACGCCTCTTAATACTCACTTTCGAAACCAGATCCATGGATGAGAACCCCCGAGACTCGGCTCATTCATTTTAATGCAGCGTGAATACGTGTGTGCAAGTTGAGGGGACACTCACGCTGGGGGCTTGCACAGGCTACTTTTTAATTCACTAGGGCCTGGTGACGTGGGAGGGCACCTGGAAGTCACTAGTCAATGAACGCCACAATAGGACTCCAATCTGAAACCCAATCTTCGCCAGATACGGACGTAAGAGCACATACATACAGTATCATGTGCTTTCCAACAGCCCTGTGTCTCGAGGGAGCTCTCTGACATCAGCAGCGGAGACAGGTGGTTCCCTTTCCAACTGCGGGAAATAAAACCCGGCTGCAGGGGGAGTGAGTAAATATAACTGTACTGTAATTTTTCCTTGGTGCACGCTCCCTGTGATTTCTGTCCTGTGATGGTGCTTCATCCAGTGAACCCTCTCAGAGAATCCTTCCAGGCTAATAACCAACTAAACATTTGCAAACTGGCTGAAAGTGCATGAAAGACACCGGGAGCACACTCTGTTAGCTGCCCCACTTGGTAGAACTGGGGTTTTCCTCCTCCCGTGTACTCAGAATAGATTGTCAAGTGGCTGCCCAAACCTCTGCTGGAATATGTCATCCTTTGTCCTCTGTTACTAATACAACCCAACAAAATGACAGACGGGAGTCAGGCCACGTTAAAATCACATGCGTAGCGCGGGTCAATACCGATCCTATCCAGTTTGAGTCTGAGAACTAAAATCAGCTGAGAGGTACTAAGCCCTTTGTGGTCACAACTATTTACTTTTGCATTTAAGCATTCCCAGCAGAAGGGCACCCCATAACGTGTGTATAAAATTACTTAATTCAACTTCCATTTCCCTTTCTGCACATAGATACTTTTACACTCTGACAGCCACTGGCTCCTAGAGCATTCTCCTTTTTGTTGTATCTCCTTAGAAACACAAATCTCGTTCCCTGGCAGCGGCGGCTCTCAGGGCTGCACCACATGCCCAAACTAGTCCTCCCTTGCAGCTTTAATTCACAGTAAGTGGCATGAAAGGAGGTCAACCCTTCTCCTAAAAAACACTCTGAGTTCGTTTTGACTTCAGAATCTATTTTGGAAAGCCACACTCCCCGCTACATGAAGTGCTGCTTCCCATTTTGAAAATCTGGCTGTCACTGCGGACAACTTTATGGAACGGTCTGCGAAGGGACACACGCAGGGCGGCGGGCTCAGAGTCAACTCCCGGCCGTCATTCGCTTCGAGAATCCGGGAAACTCCATGAGACAAGGGAGTTCCTAAACGCCATCCGCTCTTCACCCCCTAAAACAACTCTTGCATTTGAAAGCCACCCATGGCATGCATACATGTGAGAGCTTTTCTTTCTTGAGATGTTCATTGAATGCTTAACTCAATAATGCCATCTTAATCCTGACAGTTTCCATGGTAACCCACCACTGTAATAAACAAGTCTGAAGAATGGGAAATGAAGCGCGGTATTCCTGTTTTTTCCTATGCTCCTTCAACTTTCAAAGAACAGGGTCTTCCCTACATCTCTAAAGTTTATAGTTTAGAGCTCTTTGAGCTGGAGCAAAAATAATGGCCTTAAAGAGATGATATCCGGCATTTGGTGGATATGTATTCCGTGACAAGCACTGTACTGAGTACTGATGTAGATGATCCCACTTAAATCTTACACTGACAGGAAGAGCAAGTACTATTATGTTGATTCTGGGGATAAGCTTGCTGAAGCTTAGAGAGGTTGAGTAACTTTTCTAAAGACAAAAATCCGGTATATGGGAAGCCTGGGCCTTGAAGTCAGTGTTGTCTGACTCCAGATATTTTTCTCTTAATGATTAAGCTGAGCAGGGGGGAAAATATGGCATTTTTGTTTGTTTCTAACAGTCACATAACTTTGACATTTAAGAGTCTCTCCGCAAATCAGAAGGGAACCACAGCTTTATGTTTGGAAGGAAAGTAAAAGCACCCCCACGTCCAGCTCCCACTGCCAGGGAAGTCGGGGCAAGGCAGGATGCCACAGGCACAAAGCCAACACGCGACCCTCCTCTGGTCAAAGGGAGCCGAATGACAGTGTCTATAGTGACCTGGCGTCTCCTCAAAAAGAATGCATCTTTCTTTGCGAATCAACCTCTACAGTGCACTTGGGGCATCTGATTCAGATCACTAAGAGCACCTCCAAAGGAGAAGGAGCCTTGACTACATTGTCACCCTTTCCCCTAAGCAAAATCAAGACTCTTTGAAGATGGCAATGGCAAATAACGGCCATAGGAGAACACATCTTAAGACCACATGGCAAACCATATTACAAGAAGGTTTTCCATGCCATACACGTGTTTCCATGCAGGTCTATACCATAAAGTCCATTTGGTGTGTTTATCTTACTATAGAATACAATTCAGCAATAGATTTTAACCTTGACTGTGAACACCGATAGTTGAATCAATTTCCAATATATCTATTTTAGCTTTTGCTTGGAAGTGCGGTCAAATATAAAATTATTCCATGAGTTAGAGTCATCCAAAACTCATTGTAGTACCAGCTTCAGGAAGGGGGGCTACATTGTATGGTTTTCTAATCTACCCTGATTTAGGAAACATAAATAAAACAAAGACCATTGACTGTCTTTTAAAAAAGCATGTAGGCTTGGAGAACACGATGGCTCTTGTTTGGAAACAGTTATAACTAAGTTCCAAAATACGTAGGTCGCCTGGCAGACTGGAGGGCCTCCATTTAATGGAGCAGGTTCCAAAGTAAATGACCCAGAATACAAAGTCAGAACAGGCTGCCTCCTTTGATCCCCTCATGCCTTCGGGAGCCTAGAAGAACACAGACGGGCTGGGATGGTCTGTGGCCCTGTGAGGGAGTAGGTACTATTAACTCAGATATCCCCAGGACCCCCATCACCACCACACCTTAAAAATGTCAAAGCCACACACTATAACTGAATAGGAGTGAAAGTTGCATGCTTTTGAATATGTCATATAGAGGTCTGGTCTGAAGGGAGTGATTTTTTTAAAAAAGAAACTTACTTTCCCAAAGAGTGTTAAACCAAGTCCACTTTCACGATCTCTGTCTAGGCATGCAAATTATGCTACTAGGAACAAATGCTTTGAAACAGAATTGGAACTCAGATGAATGCAGAATACGTTGGCTGTGGCGTTCGTGCACCCAGCAAAGAGTACCAGGAACGTGAACGTGAATGTGACGTCACTTCAGTACCGCCCACCTCAATACCACAATATCCCAGCACGGCCACTTAATTTCTCTGAGTCTTCATTTTTCCATCTAGGGAACAAGGACAATTCCTACCCGGCAGGCTGATCATGGGATTCAACAGGATGAGCTGCAGAGACGCGGGGGAGGGGCCAGCAGCGGGCCTGGTATATGGCGGCGGGCACTACACAAATGCCTACGGCCTTCCTTGGTCAAGTTTCTCAGCTTTGACTATTTCTCTGTTCTTGCAGCCTTTCCTCTCCCTCTTTTCCTAGAGTATTTAAAAAAATACATGCAATAAGATTTCCATGCCTTTTACCCTATGGAGTAGACAGTAGATTGAAGAAGACACGGACGTGTGTGGGAACCAGGGCCCACGGGTCCCTCTCTGTGGGTGCCTTGCCCACATACTGAGGGGGACAGATGACTGGCATCTCCGTTTGGAGCATAAAGTGGCATTCAGTGCAATGTGAAAGAGAGGCACTTTATTTATTTATTTACTTATTTATTTATCACTGAATTTATTGGGGTGACATTGGTTAATGAAATTATATAGG
The DNA here is from genome assembly GCF_004126475.2 of Phyllostomus discolor. Classification (NCBI taxonomy): domain Eukaryota; kingdom Metazoa; phylum Chordata; class Mammalia; order Chiroptera; family Phyllostomidae; genus Phyllostomus; species Phyllostomus discolor. The sequence continues at coordinate 13,404,754 of NC_040903.2, forward strand.
TGGCAAGTGTGCAATTCTATAATACATCATCTGCATATTGTATTGCGTGTTCACCATCCAAAATCAAGTCTCTTCCTGTCACCATTTACCCCCCTTTATCCTCTCCTACCTCCCCTATCCCCTTATCCCTCTTGTAGTCACCACGCTGTTGTCCGTCTTTGATGGTTTTATTTATTTACTTACTTTGCTTAATCCCGTCACCTTTGTGCCCCAGCCCCCAGCCCTCCTCCCCTCTGACTGCTGTCAGTCTATTCTCTGTACCAAACAGTCTGTTTCTTTGTTGTTTATTTTGTTCATCAGATTCCACTATAAGCGAAATCATATTCAAGATCAAAGGTTTGTGTGGAAATAAATTTTGAAAACTTGAAAATGAAACAAAATTGATATGTGGATTTACGGCCAAGGCTTGGGTGTTGCAAGTATGGGCAGACTAGAAGGAAAGCCAAAGTGAACATTGCCACCAAACGTCACTTCTTTAAAGGAACTAGTGGTGGACCTTGTTTACATTTGTCCTCAGGTTTTTAAAGGCAAAGTTATCAAGGGCTAAATATTAAAAAATTCAAAACTTTGAAAACTCAAATATAGGTGAAGTTCAGCAATTTTGGTCCCAGAAAAAAAAAAGAAAAAAAAAACACACCTAAAGATTACTTTATGCACCAAATGCACCAAAGCCTTCTCTGAATATTAGCATCATAAAACTACTCTAGAAATGCCCAGAGTTTAAAATATGTAAAACAAACTTGGGGCATTAGGGACAAGAAATGTATTCTCAGAATCTATATATCATTTTTTTGAAGATGTTATTTATTTATTTTTAGACAGAGGGGAAGGGAGACAGACAGAGAGGGAGAGAAACATCAATGTGTGGTTGCCTCTTGTGTGCCCCCTATTAGGGACCTGGCCTGCTACCCAGGCATGTGCCCTGACTGGGAATTGAACCGATGACCCTTCGGTTCGCAGGCCTACCCTCAATCCACTGAGCTATACCAGCCAGGGCCCATATATCATTTTTTAAAAATATGATCAGAAGTTACCACCCCTTGAAAGGGGAACAGGGAAGAGCAAAGAAAACAGCATACTGCTTGGAAAATCATCCACAGAGAATCCACCTCTTAATTCATGTCTACAGTTGTTATTTATAGCCTCAGACAGTAACTTTAGACTTGTCAGAGGGTGTGAAATGGGCTTCCTTCCCTGCATGAGCTCTCTGTGAATAATAATCATTCACTGTCTTCCTACCTTGGGAAGGTAGGGAAAGTCTATTCTAAAACTTAAAATGGAAACTAAAAACCCTGCTACAAGGCTACACCCAGGGTCGGAGAACAGCTTTAGCCCCGTGATGCCCTGGCAGCAGGACAGACACGCAGCACAGCTCTCACCACCCCTCGCCATGTGCGTGGGAATACGTGTACCTACCTGCAAATGTGCAGAACTTAAAAGGGGAAACAGCCAGCCGTTTGGAGCCAGTCAATCACTAAGCATCCGCTACACTCCCGAACATGGCCCAGCACATGCTGGGTGCTTAACTTGTGTGAGATTGTACACCTTTCTGTCCTGAATGGGCTCATGGTCTAAGAGTGAGCGGAAGGTCAGGCTCACAACCAATCTACACACCCACACATGTACATAATAATAGCAAGTGTCCAGGGAGAAGAAATGGGGATCAGTTAGGGGCTAGAAACCAGATCTAATTAACCTTGTAAAGCCTAGCACGAGCATGCCAGCCAGGCTCTGTATGGACTTCTAGAGGCCCCTGCCCCCTCTGTAATTCAAAATAGAAGTTATTACTAAATGATGTATGTGTCGAGAAGCCCAATAGAGGTCTAATCATTGTCATCATAGTGGCTTCCATGATTACGTTAAAACTTTTGGTGCCCCTGCATGGGTGTCTTGCTTTGCAGGGGTGCCCCACTCACTAGTATCGGGTAATACTGTGGGGGAGCCAACATGCAAATAAAGGAAAACGGAGATGTGTTTCGCCAGGACCTTCCCGTCCATTCATAAACCCTTCAATGAGAGTCCCGGGATCCGGAGTAAAGACTTGGAAGAGGCATACTTGGCTGGAAAAGAGCATGTGGGTTCCTCCGGCTTTTGGGGTGCCTGCTGGGATCCAAGGAGGCATAGAGAGGGAAGGAGAAAGGGTAATGAGGGAGAGATGGCCTTCTCTTTGAAATGGGACCGGAGTGGGGGCAGAACCAGGCTCTGACACTTCCTGATTCTTTGAAATGGGTCAGGACTCGTGGGCTTTTATGAAACAGAGACGACACCCCTGTCTTCCTGGAGAACGTAAGGATCAGATCCCTAGCTTGGCACCTGGTAGATGTTTGCTAAATGCTAGTGCTCCTCAATAGTAAGGGCGCTAGAAAATAAAAAGTCGTAGTGACAAATGATGACTCATACAAGGTCCAGTGTTAGCTGCTAAGGGAAACACAAAGAAATATAAAAGGTAGTGAGAACCCGGCCTGGCTCTCAGCCAGGTGTTGGAATGCAGCCGCTCATGTGATCTGACTGAAGAACTGTCTTTAACCCACGAAATTCCAGTGAGTCACTAGATGCCAAGAAATAGTAAATCAAGAAGAGTTTAAAATGGATAAGTGGGTTTTTATTTTTTTTATTTTTTTAAAGATTTTATTCATTTATTTTTAGAGAGGGAAGGGAGGGAGACAGAGAGAGAGAGAGAGAGAGAGAGAGAGAGAGACATCAATGTGCGGTTGCTGGGGGTTATGGCCTGCAACCCAGGCATGTGGCCTGACTGGGAGTCGAACCTGCGACACTTTGGTTCGCAGTCCACGCTCAATCCACTGAGCTACGCCAGCCAGGGCTTGATAAGTGGGTTTTTAAATATAAAATTGCATGAAGGATGTTGGTCATGTACCTACTACTGTTCTAAGTACTTTATATGTATTATCTTGATAATATGGGAACTATGGGTATTAGTTCCCATATTATCACTGCCCACTTTTTTCCCAGACGGAGAAACAGACACGGAGGGTTACTTGACCAAAGCTACCCTCTAATACATGGTGATGTTGATACTTGAACCTGGGCAGCCTGGTTCTAGAGTGCGTGCCTTAACCGTTCCACCAAACTACTGCCCTCTACCACCTGCCGCAGTTCTAAGTCTCTACTGATTGAAGTCCTGTGAGACACTAACGCCACACAGGTGAAGAAGAGCTGGCTCCTGGTCCCAGACAATCCTCAGGCTGGTGAGGAGAGGAGGATCCCTGAGCCTGGAGCCACAAGGGGATCAGCAGGACATCAGGAATGGAACACAAAGCACAGAGAAGCCCAGGCCGCCTGGAGGAGAGTGGGGAAGGAGACGCAGGCACTCTCAGAATGGAGCCCTCCTCCCCCCTCCACACCTTTGGAGCCATTCTGTGTGCGTCTAGCACAGCGCGGGGCACACTCAGTAAAAATAATTGCCTTTGTCATCTTTAGACTAATAAGGTAATGATATTTTCCACTATCACAACAAAATGATATATATTCTATTGTTCAAGAAGTTTACAGTCCTGTGGGGACAGAGACATCGACTTGGTTCCAACATGAAGTTACGTGATCTGTGGAGATGATGAAATCTTGGGATGACAGACGTGATAGACAGAGTTCTGATACAATCATAGAGCAGGTTCCGAGAGCTACCTGACGGTCTTCCTAATGGGCCCCCAGTCTGACCAAATCTGCGGTTACCTGTTGATAAACTGAGATACGTGATCGTGCATTTCGCCAAGAAACACATGTTAAACTGCAATCAGTTAATGACTTTCCAATTGGACAAGAAATAGACAGTGTCCAGCATGGACTAGAGAGAATATGATTTGTGAATACAAATTCCATCAATAAATATGTACTAAAGTGTACACTGGTGGCTTTTAAAAGACAGTTCAGGGGATGCGTGTCCCCAGCTACAAGCAATTACAAACTGAATTATCAGAAAATGGAAAGAAACTAAAAAGGAGTCATTAGTGTTAGACTGAAGATACCCAGTCTGAGAAACTAGTATTTTAGGTAGGAAAATGTCTTAGGAAAGGTTTTAAGGCAGGAGGAGGAGGGGTGTAGGGAGTGAGAGAGAGAGAGAAAGAGTTACAGAGGAAGGGAGGGCATTTTCCAAAGCAGAGTCCATTGTGTTCGGCTTGCTTGGCAGGGCTGAGGGGCAGCATGGTACGGAGCAGGGCCTCACACCCTGGACTCTGACACTGACCTTGGCTCTTAGCCATATGGCCTGAGTAAAGGTGTGAGGGAGCTCTATGCTTAGTTTGCTTATCTGTAAAATAAGGCTTATTGTGCATACATCTTAAGGTCTTATGAGGATCCTCTAAAGATCATAAAATATAATGCATCGAATTGTTTATGTGCAAACTTGCCTAAGCTACGGTGGCCAGTGGTTTGTTGAACTACTAATATGTGCTCCCGTGAAGATCTTTTGTCGATGTGATTACAATCTACAATCAGTTGATTTTAGGTAAGGTGAATGTCTCTTCATCATGTAGGTGGGCCTCACCCCATCAGCTGAAGGCCATAAGACCAAACATTGAGGTTGCCCTAAGAAGAAAGAACTCTTCCTCAAGACTGAAACCTAGAAGTCTTGTCTGAGTGTGTAGCCTGCTGCCCTGATATAGATATAGATAAAGATACAGGTATAGAAATAAGAATAGATATAGATCTATAGGTACAGGTATAGGAATAAGTATAGATATAAATATATAGATGTAGAAATAAGTATATACAGATATATTGCTCTCCTGTTTCCCTGGAGAACCCTAACTAATACAACACTTTCAATGCATTGAATGCTCACTATGTGCTACCCATACTCCAGGCATTTTAATAACTTTAATTCTTAAATTCATTCACATTCTCACTCTCTCTCTGCCCCCAGGTAATACACAAACATATAGACTGTAGGCCTTTCTTCAGTAGTAGATCAACTGATGAAACATCTAAAAGCCCACTAATGGAATTTTTAATGTGATTTCCAAAGCAAATTTAGGACTCTCAGAAAAGAGGAAATGCAAATCAAAGAAGAATATAATCTAAAATGGTGGCTGAACATCTTAATACAATAAATGGGCTAAAAACAAATGAATGCTAGAATTCCATAGCTATGTAAAGGAAGCAGAATTTTTTTTCCTATTACTTTGTATCAACCCAAATTAGTTTACTCCTGAGCTAAGAGAACATCGTGAATGGGGCACATATTCATTCACCCATCTCCACACTCGCCCATTCACAGAACAGGCATGGAGTGTTGCCGCAGGCCGCAGGCTGGGCTGGCCCCAGACTGCAAAGATGAACAAAGAAGACGATAGCCCTCCCTCTTCCCTTTGAAGCACTATACACTAGCAAGAGCACAGAGGAATAAACACATATAATTATATTAACAGAATGGACTGGAGTAAAGTAACGCAGGTGCTGGGGAGGCTCAGAGAATGGACATCTAATCTCTTCCAGAAGGAATTCATTCATTCATGTGTTAATTTCCTAAGTGAAACTTCAGTAAGGTGACCTGGGTGCCAAGCACCACACTATGTCCTGGGGACGAATACTCAGTATTGTCTTGTCCTATCCTTACACATGGAAAATAACCAAAGAGAAGGAGTGTTCACATGCGTGCAAGATAGATCTTCAAAATTACATTGGAAAACAAAACTCTCTTTTTTGTGACTAAGTCCTACACACTATGTTAACTGCAGGTCGATACCTGGGATGTCAGTCAATACCAGTGTTTCCAAGCCACTAATGCGAGCTTTGCAAAGCGTTGTTTCTCAAGATCTCACTGCTTGAAGTGTGAGCACAGCCGCAGAAGATGCTAATACAAATATCTTGTGTTATTGATAAATAGCATGACTTTGTCATTTATTAACAGCAGCTATACGTTGCAACGGTTTCTAAATGAAGCCTTATAAATAACTGAAGTTTTAATTACTCGAGAAAACTACAACATCCATCAACACTCACAGGCATCTGCTAAGTACCACCATGGTCCTAGAAAGTCACACTGTCACTCAAAAAGTTCACAGCAATGAAAGAGTGAAGATTTCGTATCCTAAAATTAAAGGGCTAATTCTATCCAGAAAAGACAAATCTAAACCTTCATGGAAGTGAAAATCAGGAGAGGGGTGGGGAGTGGTGTGCCCTGGGAGAAAGCAAGAGGGAAAAGGAGGAGTCCCATATCAAATCAGAGATGAGATTACTCAGTGGAGATCCCTTTGGTCTAAAGGGAAATGGGCTGGTTGGTTTCTTTTGTTCTTTTCATGAACTCCACTCCTTTTTTTTTTTTGATGCTTCAAATGCGTACCCCATCTATGTCCAAAAATGGGATTATTGATTACATACAAAGTTAGACGAATGAAACAAGAGGATAAAAATAAAAACCTGATCAAATCAAGTTAAAAGGAACAAGGAAATAAATGCTAGTATATATTTGAAAGGCACTACGGTTTGGAACTGAGTTTTGAATCTAGCTTCTGGAATTTGTGTTCCCTAGCTGTTTGGACAAAAAAAAATCAAAATGAGTTGAGTTAAACACAAGTTCATTGTCCAACACAAGGGAGCAGGGTGTCTCTGACCCCTCTGCTCAGTTGTGACCCCGCCCACTCCTGGGACCCAGCCCGAGTCACCCCGTTCCTTCGCTGTTTGCCTTCAAAGCATTGATACGTTTTCTAAATTTTATGTCTTTTGCTTATTGTCTGTTTCCTGGTTCATGAGACCAGGAGTCTCAGGTTTTTGTTTGCTATTTTATCTCATGCCCCTTAGAGTACTGCCTGGTACACATAATAAAAATGTGTATATATATATATATATATATATATATATATATATTCCTGGAGTCCAGAGTAATTTTATCCTCAATACTGAGTTCCAGAATAAATGTATCATGTAGTCACCTCAATAAACTACGTGAGGCTATGAGGCTACGATGAAGTGGGGAGATAATGAACATGACAAGCATAAAATAAAAGGTACATGCAAATGTGTAGTGACAAGGGAACAGGGTTTGGAGCCAGAAGATCTGAGTTCAACTACCAAGGCCATCTCCTCATGCCTTGTGCCTCCTATCAGACAACTTGGCATAATTGTAAAGCACATAGACTCTGGAGTTTAGCAACCTGGTTTTAAATCCTGGCTCTAAAAGCTCATAAGCTGTGTGACCTTTGACAATGTACTTAGCTTCTCTGTGCCTTAGTTCCTTCTTCTGTAGAAGGTGGATAATGATAGTATAGTCAAAGGATTACTAGGATAAGTAAATGAATTAATATATGTAAATCAATCAGAACATTGCCTTGCACATAGAAAAGCTGAGTACTGGCAGTTAATTTGAACTTGTGACCCTCATTTATAAAACATGGATAATAACTACCTGTGGTGTAATCATAAGGATCAAGTGATCTTAATACATGTTAATGTGCTTACATTTTTAATTTCAGGATAGCGTATGTTCGTTATAAGTTTTTCAGAAAGACAGAGAGAGTAAAAATCCTTTATATCTCAGCAAACAGTGACAACTACTATTAGCATTTTCTTATATAAATTCCCAAGTTTCTCCTCATGCTATATCAACACGAAGACATGTGTTTGTAAAATGTAATTTTAACAGAGTTAGACACGTATAATACACTGCTCAGAAATCTGCTTTTTAAAAAACTTATCCTGGGTGTTTTTCACCAAATAAAGATCTACTTCCTTCTCTGTAACAGCTGCCCAGCATTCTATGGCGTGAAAGCGCCTCGATTTGTTTAGCCAATACTCCACTCGCAGCCAGCTTGCTTCCCGTGTGTGAAAGTGTTTCATAAACTACAAAGTAATAGACAAACGTTAGCTCTCATCACCACTACTTTAAAACAAATATCTAGACATTGCCATTCAACTTCTCAAAGGTCTTTCGCTTCTCCTTTAACCCTGTAGAAGTGACGCTTCAACCTAACTGTATGCTCACCATCATTCAAAACACACGGCATTTAGGGATCCCGTAAGTGAACAGGAAAAAACACACCATCTCCTACATCAGACCGAGGGGACGTGGCGGGATTATTCCCAAGAGCCCATCTCAGCACACAGACTCTGTACTTTCTCCAGGCACGTGCCACCTCACTCACACTCCTGTGCTCTCAGGCTGGCGTCACTCATTGATTGCTGCCTTTTCAGCATGCACCCGTGGCTTCAGAATCTTTATTGACAATAAACTCCCAATAACCATTATGAAATAATCGGGACAGGCAGGAGAGATGAAATGTATCTGTTAACCCCACGTTGAAGGCCTAAATAATTAAAAAGGGATTACCTACAAGTATGTGCCGAGTAGCTACCATGTGAGGTACCCACATTGGAAGTGGCAGATTTTGCAGCTGTATGAATTTACATCATTGTCCCCCATGTATTCTGGGGTCCCGGAGACTTGAAAACAGGCCTCTGTCCTTCTCTGTAGCCTCACCTTCGCCTAGTAGAATGCCACATAAGAGTAGCAGACAGTTAATATTGTTCACTCGTGGAGAACAGTTGAAATAGCTAAAGACCTTGCTCTCACTATTTTACAATCTCATTGATTAATAACTGAAATTAAAAGTGCCAATGTAGTCTCTACATAGAAAATAAAATCTGCTATATTATTTGTGGTAGGGTGGAGTTGGATAGGGCATCCAGTTGCATGAAAACAAGTAATTTAGAATTGCTAGTCTTTTTTTTACAATAAATGTTCTCTATTAATTAAAGTTGTGAATTAGAGAAAGTGTATGTGGCAGGACACAGAGGGCTCTGCTGATACCAGGTTTGCAGGAGGAGGTGGCTTGTTCATTGAGATATATTGCAGATTTACTTCCTCCTGGCATAGGTCCCAGCATGAGCTGAATGGGTTCAGCTTATAAAACTCTGGCCTTTCACCTCTTCAAGGCTACAATTAACTACTCTATGAACTTCATTCATTTGACAAATATTCACTGGATGGCCAATAGGTGCTCCACAATCAGTAAACATTAGATTTGGGAGAGTCCAACATGACAAATAAATAATAATTTAAATTCAAATACATTATACATAAATATTTTAGGTCTCTTAGTAATGGAACATCATAACAATTATTTTTCATGGCTATCAAAGGCAGGGCTTATATATTTTTATCTCCTAGTATTAATATCACTCTAACCAGGAAGACCTTTTCATCCCAACACGAAAATTAGCAAATAGATTCCATCATCTCCTACCTGTTCCAACTATTGTATAATGGCTCCCAGGAATTCATTGTTAAAAAAGGCTCAACCATGTCTGAACTTGAAAGAAAATTCTGCAATCGACAAGTGATGTCTGCTGTGAATCAAGAGTTGACTGAAGGTTCTGTGTGTCAAATAGTTGCCACTCTTCTACCTTGTATGTCATCCTGACTCTGCTCTTTTGTCTTCTGCTGGTCTCTGGATAACTTGTTTTCGCTGGTGCTTCTTCAGTTGTTTGAGGACCCATTTATTTTCTAAACCATGACCCAACATGATTAATATTGAGTGCTGTGCCCAATCACCCTTCACCATCGAACACGGATTCCACCCTTCTCCAGTTTCTTCATTTTGGATTTGTCTTAGTTTTTAAAATAAAGTCATAATGCTCCTTGAGGGCAGCAACCTTTTACCTTCATTCTTTTTAGCCTCTGCCATGTGCCGCTAACTGTGACAAATGTGCCCAACACACACTTTTCATATGATTGCACAGAGGAAGGACCTGTCTCAGGGCACGAAAACCTGGCTTCGTGCACAAGTGCTCCATCTGCCACCTGCATGACTTTGTGTACATTCATGGAACTATCTTGGGTCTTAGTTTCCCCATCTCTAAAACAGAGATGTGGCCATAGAAAATCTCTCATATCCCAAATCAACCTAGCAGTCAATGCTTCTACATATCTTAGAAGACAGTGTTTCAAAGAGGACTTCTGCAGCTTGAAATATCTTTTTTCATCTAATAAAATAAGGTTTTTTTCTTTGATAAAGACCTGACTTGTGGATCTTCTGAAGAGGCAGCTCAGCTTTCACTCCATTCTAAGTTCCCAGTAAATGAATGCTGATTCCCTCCTCTTGCTTCAGCCCTTAACCAAAGCCCGCTCTCTTACTAACAGAAAATAGGATCTGAGTGATGGCCCTTACACTAATTGGTCAGGAGCCCTCGATAAAATATTGTTATTGACAGAACGTTCTCCCTGTTCATGTGCTGATAAAGTAGTAGCTTCGCAGGCACAGAAAGAGTAAATGGAGGACAAAGAAAATCTACCTTAAACTTGGGTAGAAGAATTGAGTCAGCATTGTGGTGTTCTTGCCAATAAGAGCCCTTGCTAAAAGAATATAGCAGGAGCCACAATATTCAACAAGACAATGGGAACAGGAGAGTAAGAATCAGCAGTGGCAGGTGAGAGGTTAAGAAAAGAGAGAAGATCCTCCCTGGCCAATGTGGCTCAGTCGGTTGGAACATCTTCCTGCAAACTGAAAGGTCAGGGATTCAATTCCAGATCAGGGTATGTGCCCGGGTTGCAGGTTCAGTTCCCAGTTGAGGTGCCTGCAAGAGACAACCAATCAGTGTTTGTCTCCTTCTCCTTCCTTCCCTTCCCCTCTCTAAAATCAATAAGCATGTGCTCAGGTAAGGATGAGAGAGAGAGAGAGAGAGAGAGAGAGAGGATCCAAAACTTGACTTGCTCTGTTTGACCTTTGAGGTCTACATAGGATCAAATGTAAATAAAATCATTTAGAGACTATAATTTTTAACTCAGCCAGAAGAGTATGCATAAAGAAATCCCATCACAATCTGTCAAAAACTATCTATTGATTTTAAAAGATAAAACATAAAATGTTCAAAGGCGCATCACAACTATAATGGTGTGGGTTAAGATCAAGTGCAGAGAAGCTTCCACGGATGGGAGGGTATTCTGCTGTGGCCAGTGATGAACTAACTCAGTGATCTCCCAGGTCTTTTTCCTAGAAATGAGCCTCTGTCTGCTGTGACTTGATCTATCTAAATTTTAAAAAGACAAAAATAGAACCAAGGACAATACCTATATTAGTCCTCATAATGGCAGTTTGCTTCTACTGTGGCCAAGTCTTCAATCTGCCATCCCTTCACACTGACTACTGAAGTGCGGAAAACACTACCTGGCCAGCCGCTGAGCAGTGCACTGAGCAAAAGGAGCCGTGGGTGGGCAAGCCGTGTCTCTGACCCCAGGGCAATTTGATTCAGGCAGAAATCCTCAGATTCTTTCACTTTAAGTCGTACTTGGACAAACCAAAGCTTTATTTTCCCCCAAACCCTAGACTTATCTATGAAGAACCCTGAAAATGCAGTTGACCCTTGAATAACAAGGTGGTGAAGGGCGCCGACCTGCCCATGCAGTTGAAAACATCTGCTCTCTCCAAAATGTGGCTGTCCCTCAGTCCCCACGGGGGACTGCTCCGGGACTCCCTGCAGAAACCCAAGTCTGCGGATGTTCAAGTCCCCTGTATAAAGTGGCATTCATCAATGCACACAGTCAGCCTTCTACATCTGCAGGCTCCTACCCACCGATAAAAAACAGTACAGGCATTTACTGAAAAAAAAAATCCGTGTCAGCTTGGCCTGCACAGCCTGTGCTGTTCAAGGGTCAGCTGTATCCTTTTTGTCTTTTCCTCTCCCCACCCAACTTTTCTCCTCCCAGGCCCCCCAATCCCAACCCTCCCCCAACTTCAGAAAAGGGAAATTGGGGCAAGTTCTCCTGGAATTCTTTTGTGTGCTCTCCTGAATCCTACAAAGTCATCACTCAGCTTCTCTAGAATCTGCCCTCCTGCCAGCCCTGCCTGACATGACCAGAGCCAGGCCAGACTCAAGTTCTTCCCATTCCTCCAACCAGATGCAGCAACAGGGAGACAGCCTGTCCCGGCCAGAACGCAAACTCCGCTGAGGATATGCCCGACAGGTGACCTGACCGGGCTGAGCTCACCCACCGAGTAACCAGCAGTAAGAAGCAGCCTGGAGGGCCAGGGATTCTACTAGAACAAGGGTAATTGAGGCCCCTCACGGGGCCCCCACCCCCCTCCCTCCCACCTACCCCGTCTCACAGGGAAAGAAGTCCAACACACCACTTTGAGGACCGGGCAAAGCAACAATTCCTTCCTCCCACTCATCACATTCTTCTGAGGAATGGGGCTGACTTTGATTCTTCAGATTACATTCACAATTAAACTCTTCAAGACTTTGTACTCTGGGAAAATGGTAAACAACCCAACTCTTGTCCTCAGAGAGCCAAGTGTGTGTGTGCGCGTGCATCGGAGGGGGTGGGGAGTGTAAGGGATTGCCCTGAATGACAAGGGACTCCAACTCCTGAGAAAGTCTTCTCAAATAGAAGTGCATGTGAGTGGAACACCTTGTAATTTAAAACTACGTTTCTCTCCGTGGTGTCTCCCGTTCTCAGCCTGAGCCAGGCCAGGCGTGGGATTTGATTTGGCCGCCCTTCCGTTAACAAATGCACCGCACTTCATGGCAGCCTCTGGGGTGCCGGGCAGCTCCTTGCGTTGCAGCCCCCGGGCACGCGGAACACCGTGTTGTTCAGCATTTCACTGGCAGCAGTAGAACTGTCTGAAAGTGCTCAGAGCCCGTCCAGCACAGGCAGTGGCAGGGGAGGGGTTAATAAGTGCATGTTGCGCATGGCTTTTCCGGAGTCTGTTGTGAAAGGCACGTAGAGCCTTACTGAATGCAAGTGCAATTTTACCCATGCATATTCCTGGGTTACTTGGGAGGAAGCGTTAGTGGAACTCAGCTTTCAATAGGAAGTTCACTTTGAGAAGAAAAACAATAATCCTGTGGTTTTTAAGGAAAATATGGCATTCGCCTAAATAGCGTGCCTCTGCCGGTCCCCCAATTACAATATGGTAGCAGAAATGTTCAAGAATGCTTTCTACGTGTTTGAGGCTTCCTCACTACTCATCACAGGGAAAAATATTTCATTCATTCCGCAGATAGTTATTGAATATCCCCAATGCTGAGAAAATGTTCCTATCATATTAAAAGGTGGGCAGAGCAAGAAAGGGTACCTGGATAATCAGAGCTGGATTTTGACCTTATGGAATTTGCCGTCTGATAGCGCAATCGATACACAAACGCCAAAGATCCTTCAGCACAAGGAAGAAATGTTGGGCAGGTCAGAAACTGGCCTCTAATGGACAGGATGTTTGGCACTCGAAGAGAAATTGATTCCAGCTGGGGCAAAGTATATTGCTCTGCTTTGATGTCCAACAGAAGGCAGGGAGTCCTCCACATCCCATCACCTCGAGCCAGGAGCATCTCTAAGACAACTTCACTTGTTTGCCAAGATATGCAGGTACACACCCATGTGTGGCCTGAATTTCTATGGCAGTCCGGGGCTTTTCCCTCCTTTCTTGCCCCGGGAACGGCAGGGAGCAGACGTGTTCACACAATAGCTAAGCTTCATTTTTTTTTAACTCTGTCATGTTTTAAGAGGATTAGCTTTATTAGTTCAGTTAGTTCACTTTCCTTTGATTTCTTAATGTGAAAAAAACAAACCGAGAGTAAAAAGCAGGCGTTGACTTCCATCGTCCGCAGTCGGGCACTAACTCTGGGTTTGAGGTGAGGGCTCCGGCTGGCATCTTAGCTTGCTTTAACTCCGTGTTTGTTTGGTTTACTCCTGACGGAGACAATGGGACGCTTCAATGAAAACACCCAAGTGCTTTCCATCTATGAATGAACAGAAGGCCTCCCGTGGCTCAGAGGGATAAATACTCAGCACCCCTGGAGGCCGGCCGGCTCGCCCAAGCTGCACCACTGTGGCACCCACTCTGGCTTCACATGGAATTCACTAAAGCTGGTGCCGTTTCATGGCGGGATGATTTATCACTGACACCTCTTTGACACTTCAAGGGGGGGGCACTGCAGTGGGGCAAGGTTCAAGAAAGTTGGCCGATAGTGAGGCAGATATTTTATCAACTAACTATTGCGTTTCCTAGTTCTGGACTTTTCCCTAGGGGCCTTCAGTTTGCATTTTGTTGGCTGCTGTGAACTCCACTGGGGCTCTACAGGCCCCAGGTTATTGTTTCTGAAAGCAATCGAGCTTCCCCCCACCCCTGAGTCTCAGCGAGGTTTCGAGTGCGAGGGAAATATTTCTGAAGACACGAGGTACATGGGCAGCCTGAGATACGGATTTCAGTGGAGAGTGTCCACGGTAGGCAGGTCAGCGGGGACAACAGAGGAACGTGGCTGTGCACTTGACTCCCCACTTGAAAACAATCCTATTTCAGTGTCTGTGTCTGTCATACATCTCCACTTGTACAACCATTCATTTATTCACTCACTCATTCATTCAGCAAATGAGTACCTGCATGAGAAAGATCACTGTGGAAGGACCGGATGCGAGGGATGGAAACAAAAAAGCAGATAAGAGATGGATGCTCTTCTCAAGGAATTCATAGTGCTGTGGGGAAAATGCATGTCAACAAACACTTCTGAGGCAAAAAAAAAAATGAAAATAAAAGAAATGGCTGCTAGAAAAAGAAGTGTGTCAAAGAGCTGTCGGAATAAAAAGGAAGAAAGGGGGTATTACCTGAAATGCTTTTATTTAGAAATAGATTCCAAAACTGTTCCTATGACACTGAAGGAAAATTTTAACTTCACCTCCTGTGAGAGCAAAGGGCAAGAGGCATCGAGTCCACTCCCCAACTTCCCCCGAGATAAAGTATTTCTGAAGAAGTTCGCTTTCGAAATGATTCGTACACGTCCTTTTCCGTAACTCCACTCCCACTCTCAACATCTTCATATTTTCATTCCTTCTGCTCTGGTGGAAGCCAAAGAGTTTTATCTGAGAGCAGCACAAAGGAGAGAACAAGGAGGCATCCCGAAACCTCCCTCCGGGGCTGGCCTGCCCCTTCGTTCTTTCCTGGGGGGGGGGGGGGGGGGGGCACAGCATTTCTGAGCGTGGGAAGCAAGGGTCATTCATTCAGTTTTCACGCTGGCTCTGTCCTGGCCTCTCCTGTGCATGGGCAGAAATGATACCAAACTATGTTGAATCCCTTACAGTGATTTTATGATGAAGATAATCACCGGAGATTGATTTCACCATCAACTTCATTTTATGATAGTGTAAAACAGCTTGGACCCCAGAGGGACTCATGTTAACCATCTCAGCCTCCCACTCTGCATAGCCAAATGCTTTTGCCCTACCCTCCTTTGAGGTTCCCTGGTCCACATTTTCAGGGACCGGCAGCGCCGTGTGGAGGAAGAGTTGCTCAATTAATGTCCGCAGGGCACGTCTGAGTTTCTAAAGCAAAAAGTAAAGGAAGGGCTTTTCATTCCACTTGTTTTTACGGACAGGACTCCACTCCCAAGGCGCTGGGACAGTTTACCTTTTCCACAGACACACGTCTATCCATTCCACCACGCCCAGGGCAGGACCAGCTTCCCCGCATAGTTGCTTCTTGCGTCCCCCCATCCACATCACCAAAGAATGCGAGGAATGCGGCCACCTGTCACGGCCCTCCGGTTACACACATGGTTTTCGTGTCAGACTTTCCTGTCTGATCCTCCTTCCAACACCAGACGGAAGGAGGCTGTCCCCCCAACCCCCCCACCCCGTCCCTTCTCTTTTACAGAAATGTGATGGGTTTGCGGTCCTAAGATCAGAACACATCCGTTTCAAGCAAAACCACGTTACATTTTGAAAACTATACACTACTTGGACAATTAAATAGTTTGAAAGACAAACCTCCAAGCATCCTCAGCAGAGATGTGCAAGCACCATCTCCCCCTGCCATGCAAACAGGGGAACTAAATGCGGACCTGAACGTATTTCGCTTTTAATTAACTTTACTAAAATTCCTCTCACCACAAGTGATCTGTCACCCACCCACTGTCAACTAGAAGAAACAACAATTATTTTGGTCATTGAAAGAGTCATTTTTACCAATGAACTATCACTACCAATCAATCTACGGCTGTCACCCTCTCCCTGCACTAAATAGGAAAACAAATAGAAGAATAAATCTGTAGGTGAATAAATTTTCTGCACACCAATCCCTGCAGGCCATGTGTTTATAAGTCAACAGCTTAAAATGAAAACATCTGATGAAGGTAATACACCTGTTAAAAGAGCATAAAATCCCAAACCCAGTGGTAAAATATAAAGATTATAAAGCCTCTTAAAGGAGCCATCAAAGCAAACCATTAAATGAATACATCTGCTCCATGCTAGAGTCTAGTTTATAAGTGCCACTCAAAATAAAAGAGATTTAGGACAAACATTTCATAAAAGGATGTGAAAAGCAGTGAAGGGAACGTATTTTGAGGATGATGAGAGAAAATGGAATGGATTCCGTTAAAAAGAAGAATTGACCTAAACTCCGTCCAGGGCTCAAATGAAAGGTTTTATGAGTCTAGTTTTCACTGGAAGAGGCGAGACATGAGAGAGTATAGGAACATCATTTTTATGCCCCACTTTATACTTTGGTTTTAGTCTATAGAAAAAGAAAAAAAAAGGAAAAAAATCAGTTTAGTGCTTAATAGTTTCCTGTCATGCCATGTGATACTTATGAAAAATACAAAACAAAAAAAAAAAGAAAGAAAATCTCCAGTCAAGGCAATTCCTATATAACTTTGAACCTAAAATGTTACCAAAGAAATGTCATAAGAGAATAGTATTAATTGTGTGTGAGTGTATATCCACCTCACCTTCCTGAATATGATTTTAGTAAATGGTGTTTTCCTGTCTCTCTAAATTCTGTTTCTCATTGTCCCATCCCTTCCTTGTTGGTGTTCCCTGTAATTCTATTCCCGGCCTCCTCGGCTGGTTCTTCACACTCTTCCACGGTTGATGTCGCTGCCTCTAAGGCCTTTAACTACGGTCACTGCAATGATGATTCCCGTACCTGTGCCTCCAGCCCAGACTGTGCCCTCCAGCCTCTGAGTCAGCTGGCTGCCGACGGCTGACTACCAGTGTCCTGCCGGTCCCGGGAAACTCGCAGCATACAAAATGGACTGTGATATCCCCTCCCAGCCCCAGTGCTTCTGTCTGAGTTTTCTGTATCTGTTGGAAAGTAGCAGCAAGATCCACCCAAGCCGAAATCATGGAGTTATCATTTAATTCTTCTTCACTCTTACAGCTGTTCCTTCTTTTCCATTCCACTCTCAACGTCCTCCTTTAGTCCGGGCCCTCATCAACATTACCCCAGTGATCTTTCTAGAACGCAGCCCTGGCCACACTCCAGGAGAGGACAGCGCGGCTGTGCCTGCACGCTGACCTAGAGGGAGCCCTTTCACACGGCAGTGCAGCTCTCCGAGCCGGCCCCTGCCCACTCCCTCTGTCTGACCGCTGATCACCCCCTGCTTTCTCCAGACTTTGCTCAGTTTCTACCTGGCTTCTCCTCCGGGCCTTCTTTCCTCACCTTACACTTCTTCACCTTCTGAGAATCAGCTAAAATGTCAACTCTTCCAGGAGGTCTTGCTGACCCCTTGAGGCTAAGCCTGGTCCTTCTGCTCAGAGCCCCGTACACTTGTCCACCGCTGTACCTAGCACGCTGCAGCCGCTGGTTTGCATGCCAGCTTCCCGCAGAAGACAAAGAGCTCATTGGCCACAGGGGCTCTCCGTTGTTCGCCTCTACATCCACCACACACATAACACTGATGATTGACACACGCTCTCTGCCACAAAGACACATATACACATGTATCCTCTGCACAGATATTTATTCTATTGCATGCCAGTATAATAAGAACTATGTATACATTTACATGCCAATAAGATAAGAACTTTATATGTCTACTTCATCACATCTTTCAAGAAAAGTTTTTTTTGTTTGTTCTTTGGGTGTTTTTTGTTTTGTTTTGGTTTGGTTTGGTTTGGTTTGGTGTTGGTTTTGCAGTTAGGGAAACAGGTAACTGGAGCTGTTTCATCTTTTCTTGAAATTAATCAAATGTGATCATGAGCTTCGCCAAACTTTCCAATGACAAGAATAAGTACCAATCTTTGCTGAGCACTTTCTGTGTTGAAACTACTATGCTAGGTGCTTCAGATGCCTGCGTTACTTTATCACTGCAGTTCACCCCAGGTAGCAGGGTCTAGCATTACTATTCTGCCCATCTACACAAAGGGAAAAAGTATTTTCCCTAAAGCCTTAAGAATAACTCATCCAAAGCCATACAAATCAGAAGGAATGAAATCATGATGCAACCCAGGCTTTTCAATTGCCCTCAGTCAAAATTCAACTCACCATGATTAACTTCTATGCCAAAGCTCAACTCACCATTCGACACCATGGCACAGAACAGTGCTATGACTAAAAATATTCATAAGTATAACAACCAATATGGAAATGGACCCCAGCCAGTCAGAACATGTCCTAGAGGTCCCTGCTATGAGTATATTTTTGGTTCCTGGATTATGAGGCAGCCAAGGGGGTCTAAGAGCAGGACCCACGGTTACGCAGGGAGGGGGCACTGAGGCACTCAGAGGGCTCTAGCAACAGCTATGGATGCAGTAGCATTTCAGGATTTTGACCATCGATACTATAATATAATGCCAATTGAATATCAGAATAACGGTGTCAATAAAAAGCGTCTGTCCTATCCTCACGGTCCAGTGCTAGGCTCTCCTCTAGTCACTGTGCTTGCATGTGGTTGCCATTGAACAGCATTTCCTTAGAGGGGAATTCCACAATTTCCAGTTGAAGAACAGAGGCAGCAACATTATTCTGGGCTTCTAGACCCTTTTTCTCCTGTATCTCTAGACCCTACAAGAGTATCTGGCAGAAAAATAGGTGTGCAATAGCCCTGGCCAAGTAGCTTAGTTGGTCAGAGCGTTGTCCTGATATGTCAAGGCTGTAGGTTTGACCTCCAATCAGAACACATACAAGAAGCAGCCATGGAATGTGGAAATAAGTGAAACAACAAACTGATGTGTCCCTCTCTTTCTCTCTCTCAAATCAAAAAATTTTTTTTTAAAAATTTTGAAAATAGGCACTCAATAGTATGGTTAAATAGAACAATGACTAGCTTACCCAAACTAGGTAAAGTGTTCGGTCAGCTGGGGAGGAACGCATAACCCCATCCCCACAGGTGCTGACACAGTGCTGTAGACAGAAGGGCACAGGGAGTGCTAAATGTGTTAGAGAAGTTTGATGAGTTGTTCAAGATGCAGAAATGAAACCCCAGAGCGGTGCTCACATCATGATAGACATTCCTTAAATCACCCTCTAAGGTTGCAGGCCCACTTAGCCACAGGCCTTTCCCATGGTTGAGTGGCAGATGCAAGTCTGGGGCCAGAGCTAAATTGCTTGGACAAAGGGGTGGGAACAATGCTGCTTCCAAGGGTCCTCCCACTCACTCCGTCATTTTGCTTCAAGTGCTCCTGGTCCCTCTGCAGTGACGTGACACTTGCAGTGACAAAGGCCACGGCAGACCCTTTCCTGAGAGGAGGAGGTGCTGTACTCATCATGGCAGGTGGGTCTGGAATGGCCTCCCCTCCGCGGGAAAACATAGTGGCCCCGACATGGAAATCACCCTGGAATTGTCAATGTTTCAAGTCCATGTTCAAAGATTCCTGCTTCTTGCTGCTGAGCATACAAACAATAATAATAACAAGAATAATAACGGGCATTAGCACCCGCCACCTTCCACTGAGCACTGACTGTGTGCCCTAGGCTAAGGCTTTCTGAGTCCCTTCTTATCAAATCTTTTTAACAACCCTCTGAGGAAGGTACCATTTTTATTACATTTTACAGCTGAATGTTAACAGGGCCTGAACTCACCAAGTAAATGTTTAAAACATGGCTGCTTGCAGACCCCATTGTCTGTCACTGCAGGGTACCCCACTGGGTGGATAAATATTTCAGCACCTGGGACACCTTTCAGATGATGAGTCCTGAATTTGGGTCCACCCACTCTGTTTTATTTACTTTTAAGTCCCCTAATAAGGTTTGAAAGTCCTTTTCACTGAACCATAAAGATCCTTTATGCTGCTTCACAGAGCTTTGAGGAGGACAAAATCTTTTCTCTACCACACGAGTGGCCGTGAACTTGATTTTTGGCGTGGCAACCCCCGTGTAGCTGGCGACCATTGTGCCATTCTGCGTACACTCAGGACAGCATATAAATAATAAATCATAGCATTTCTGAGGTCTGCTCTGCACCATCCTGGATGACAATCACATGGGGGGAAGTAGCTCCTCCTCACGGCTGACATTTAGGTACATGCTGACGGACTACTGCCCTAGCTAGGACTTCAATACACGGCTCTAATATCTTAAAGATTAGCCTCAGCAACAACAACAAAGCCTTAGGGTTTTATCAGTACAAGGCGTAAGAAAAGGAAGGTTTTGAAATATGAACAACCATCATCATCAATTTTTTTTAAACCAAAGGAGCATAGACCATAGACTAATTAGTCATAGACTAATGCTAAGAGGCCATGTAAATGGGAACCAATGGGCTTTTTTTCTTTTTCCTCCCTCTCCCTACCTACACTCTCAAGGGTTTGAACTCCCATAGGAAAGGGATCCTGGAAAGAATGGGTTAATATAAGCCACACGGTGCTCTCACTGATGCCTTAAATAATTGTCACATGGCCCCTATAATCTGTCCCATGCTGTCAGCACTGGGTTAGTCATAATACTATCAGATAAGAGCTGTTCAAAGTGACACACTAACCAACATGAGAGCCACATGACTCTCTGGCTTGGCTACTGCCCTTCAGCTGAACTTTGGCTGAGAGCGAAAGGCTCCCAGAGGCTGTCCTGCACATGCCACCACCTGCAGTGTCCGGTGGCATTTTCCGTCGTTAGAGTCTCTGTTGCCTCACAATCCCGTGAGGGGCAGCTGGGGCTCAGTTACAGGGAGCCGCAGGCTCACCCCCTCCCTGTGCGCCAGGCGAAGGGCCTGTGCTGCCGGGGCAGCCGCTGCCTTTCTGAGCAGGCGCTGGGACTCCCTGTCCCTTCCACAGTTGATTAGTTTTGCAAATGTGTGTGTCCCACATTATGCCAAGCGCCACAGCAGGGAAACTCGGACCCCCAAAGGGCGTTTGTGCTGGGAGAGGGTAGAGAAGGAATGTGACTCTTGCCTAAGAGTATGCAAAGGCAAGAGCAGGAAAGGGAGGAGAAAGCAGAAAAAAAAAAGAAGGGAAATGATTACCTCTGGGTGGAAGGTCACCAGGGACTGGCTCTGTTCCAGGTGTGCTTTGCTGCTGCCCCTCTCCTTTTTTTTTCCTCCAGCAGGTTTTAGATTGTTCATTGGGACAGTAAAGTCTTTTTTTTTTTTAAGAAGGATAGTAAAGGAAGCAAAGAATAGTGGAAAAGAAGAAGAAAGGAAGGTGACCCATTCACTCCCTGATTCATTCACAAAGCAGGGAGCAGCAGGGCAGGGAGAAGGAGGTCATCTGACATCGGCTTTGAGAGCATTTATTGGCTGGGTGCCTCTGGGAACTTACCTAACATCCCTCTAAGCTTTAGTGTCCTCGGCAGGTAAATGGAACAATCATACCTCATTTACAAGTTTGCTGTGAGAATCAAACGAGGTGATCTTTGCTAAGTGGCTTCCACACTGGAGGCGCTGGGTAAATAGGAGCTACTGGGAAGCCACACAAACTGTGATGTCTTTGGAGTCGGAGACACCCAGGTCCAAATTCCGACTCTACTGCCTACTAGCATGGGACCTCTGGTAAGCTATTTCACCTTGCTGAGCCTCAAGCCTCCTTACCTGTGAAATGGGGATAATAACACGCAACTGTCCGGGTGCTGAAAGGGCTTACAGAGGCCATGTTTAACACTCAGCACACAGTCAGCGGGCAGTAGGTATTAGGCAGATAGGAACAGTGGTGGTGGCAGAGGGAGGGAGATAGAAAGAAAGAAAATCCATTCATTGATCCGGCAGATGGAAAGTACAAAAGGTACAAGTAAAAGTAATACTCATGCGGAAAGATAGGGAATACATAACTGATAAACAAAGGTAAAGATCAATAAAGCTTGAAAGGTTTCTAAAAAGATATAAATATATGAGAAGACAGAGAACATCAGAGCATGTTCGGAGTGGGAATAATCATACATTTTTTAGTTGGAAACTAACTAATCCATCTTCCTTCTGCCTCCAAGGAGATGATATGTTAACCTTCCCATTTGACAGACGGAAGCTCAGAGATCTGTGACAAGTTGTCCAGGATCACACAGCTAATAAGCAGCATTAAAGGCCCTAACTTGGGGTACTGGCCCTGCTTTTTTTTTTTAGGAAAAATAGGTGGGTAAGAAAAAGCACAGCAAAAATTCAATACAAGTCGAGAAACATTAGCAAATAAATAAAAGGCAGTAAATAGCAATGGACAAAAGTTCCCGTCTCCACTGGGAGAAATAGGACAAAACTGTAGCTTTTTAAAAAAATAAATATGAACAGTATTTGGACAGAATAAAAATCTTACAAATTGGAAACAAAAATTGTACTTTGTAGAAAGACGTCACACTGAAGATAAATCAAGGAAGCTAGAATTTCACGGGGAAACCTGCGTGGGGAGAATTCCAGCGGGAAAGAGGAAAGCCAGGCCTCCCCAGTGAACGGGCGCAGGTGTGATTACTCAGGCTGCAGCATGTGCTAAGACGTCCTGATACAGGCCCACAGCAACTGGCTCTGCAGAAGGGAAAGTCACCGTGGGGTCTAAGAATACACGTCCTGCTGTTCAGGGCGGTAAACATTAGACAGGTTCAAGGCTTATGACACTTGAGCAACAGAAAGTAATATAAAAATGGATGCGAGAAGAAAACAGAAAACGGGAGAAAAAGGAGAAACACAATATGAAGGAGAACAGCCGACTGGCCCAGCATAGTCTGAGGCAGTAGGAAGCACTTCGTTTCGGACAGCTTTCTGGGGCGCCCCTGAAGTTCATGAGAGCTGGAGTGGTGGCGTATGCCACAGGTATAAATCGTTCCTGCCCATTTAATACTAATAATCATGACGACTTGCTTTTATACCGAGTGACTTGGTTTAGGGGGCATTTTCACATGCATTACTTAATCAGCCATGTGACACACTGAGTACTGGCAGCTGCTGGCCACTAACCCGCCAAGGGTGGGCAAAGCAAGTCTTTCTTTCTTTTTTTTTAAGATTTTACTTATTTACTTTTAGAGAGGGAAGGGAGGGAGAAAGAGAGAGAGAGAGAAACATCAATGTGCAGTTGCTGGGGGTCATGGCCTGCAACCCAGGCATGTACCCTGACTGGGAATCGAACCTGCGACACTTTGGTTCGACACGCTCAATCCACTGAGCTACGCCAGCCAGGGCTGTCTTTCTTTAGCTATGTAAAGATGGGACCTGGGGAAACCCTGCCTTCCAAGAACAGTGCCCTTTGTCCCGTGTGGTCTACCAAAGATGTCTCCCAGTATCCCTGGCTATGCAGAACTCTCCCCCAAGGAGAGGTGAACAAATGGTAGTATGGGATAAGAAGACGCCCGGGAAGAAAAATTGGAAGGTCCCATTTGATGTTCGGTGTTATTGGAATCCATTAGTATGGGGAGTCTCAGCCAAGATCCCAGAGGGGACGCATAAGAGCATAACTGGGTGACACGGGGAAGGATGAATATAGCTGAGACTAGAAATTCCCCCGGAGCATGCTGCCCTGTCTTAGTCTAGTGTCATGAGAGCACTAGCTTAGCATGGGTTGTAATGGAAGAAAGTGGCAAGCTGGAGCCCAAGCCAGGAGCTATCACTGGGTCTGGGTAGCGGTCCACAATGACAAGGTCCCTGCGGAGAAGCAGACCAGCCCCCACTGTGCTATGCAGAGTCACCATCCAACAGTGGCACCACGTGGCAGCAACAGACGTAATGGCGCTCCTAGAATGACCATGGCATCCACTTGTCCCACTAGCCTGGTGGTTAAAAAAAAAAACAGACGTAATGCTCCAAACTAAATAAATCCCAAGTTATCTTGGACAATTAAGATAGTGATCCATGAGATGGTGGAGAGACCTCAGGAGGGTAATTTCAACCTCCTGCAACTACAGCATCTGAGACACTCAGTTGATTAATAATAATAACTGTGGGGCCCATGCTGGTGAAGCTGATTATACTGGTTATGCTTACAATGAATATTCATTGAGCCACGACTCTGGGCCAGACACTATGATATAGGCAGAGAAGGTATTATCAGTGTCAATCTATAGGTGAAGAAACTGAGGCTCGTTTAGGTTAAGTGGCCTGCCTAAGACCCCAGACCCAGGAAGTGCGTGAGCAGGTTCCCTTTCCAACAAAGATGATTCTAGGTAAGTAAGAAACAATTTCTCCCCCTTGGGACTAAGGTGGAATATCCCACCAGACGCGGTGCAGCTGTCTCTGCATGTGAGGCTGCATCCTTTTCACAAAGGTTCCCTGTCTTTTTTAATCCCCTACATGCACTTAGGCAGCAACCAAGCTCGAGGTACTGCTCACATGCTTGTGGTTTGGCTCCCAGCTGGGGATCACATTCTCTGCTCCGCGGGCAGAGCCAAGGAGCCTTCTTGCAAAATACTACTTGTGTCCTGGTACCACCTCCTGAAAGAGCTGTCTAAAATACCCACATGCCCGGCAGGTGGCTTCGGCAGGATCAAGCGCTGGCAACCAGCATATCCAGCAAGAAATGGTTTTGCCCACTCTTTCCCCCATAACGTTTGATAAGACTTGTATACTCAGTTATTGATAAATACGGCACATAGTCAGGAAATATCACAGATATTAATTGGAAAATTAAAGAGAGACAATATCTGGTAACAATATCCAGTAGTATCTAATATACCTAATTTGGTCATTTTTTTTTTTTTGCTTACACAGTCAGCAGAGAAACAGCAGATGATCATGTATTTCTGGTTCACAGGTACTTTCCTCACCTATAATAATTATGTTCGTAGAGACCACTTTTTTTTTCTGGGCCCCAACTCAAAGAGGTGCTATATACATAGAGTTCAATGGAAATAGTGTGCCCCCGAGGTGTGTAATATGGGGACTTCTATAGAAGTCTTCCTTATGCCAAGCACCAACGTGACTTACACACAGTATCTCATTTTATCATAAGGACAACGCATGCTGTAGACGTTAGTATCTTTGTCTCACGGATTAGGAAACCAATGTGTATCGAGAGTTGAAATGAGGGCTCAAACTCAAGACTATGAGTCCAAAGCTCATGCTATTTAACTATTTCACTATCCAAACTGATGTCCTACTGTAAGAGTTAGACATGAGCCTTTAAAATGAATTACAAAGTAGTTTAGAATCAAAATGTGAACCCTATCGATAAGCTGACTTTGAACTCATTTTTTTTCAAGAAAAGAAGGAAAACGAATTGTTTTCTGAATATGTAAAACCTTTTTAGTGTATCTGTTTAATTTAGTGAATATTAAGTATTGACATTGGTACATAATTCATACCCACACCAGGAAAAAATTAATTGATTTCATTTAATTTAAATGATAAACTAATATCGTCACAAATCCTTTAGATACAACTGATTCACCAAAAATGAATTCAAGAGCCAATAACAAACGCTAGCACATATTGAGTATCCACAATGTGTTAGATATAGTTAAGTCATTTCCATAGCATGTCTCATCCCCCAAACACCCTTATCATGTAGGTACCTTAATTAGTCCAATTTGCACAGATATGTTAGGGAGCCGAGATAGGAACCAAGCAGCCTGCTTCTGGGCTCTGCTCTACTGACTCAAAGGTCTGGAGGAGAGCGATCAGTAGGACATGGGAAGCAGCAGCGGGAGTCAAGCAGCGCAATCTCACAAAAACAAGACAGACACAGGCTTCCAGAACAGGGAAAAGCACCAGCTCCTGCATGCACTTGACATCTAAAGCAGAGACTTCTCGATAATACCGAAGAATTAGAGGGCACTTTCTGTGCAAAATCACTAAGAAGACCAGAGACGGGAAATGGTACCACAAAGGACAGTTGCCACAGCAACAAACCACAAGCTTAATCCACAAATTGGTGCAAGTGTTTCAATTACATCTTTTTTTGCATGGAAAAGAGAAGGCAGGACATACTATAAGGTTACAATTTCCCCAGGGTCCCTATGTAACTTCTACTAATTTGTCCCCTTTTTTCTGCCTCTGTGGTAGTCTTACAAGTGAAAATTCACTTCACTTTCATTTATTTCCCACTTTAATAGAGAACTCACGCAATGTATGATGATGCATTCCAAAATGCTGCTGATCCCATTCTGAACCAGGAATTTGGGTCAGAAAGTTCCACTGTTTTGGCCCAAAGTTAAACTTGGCACTAAACCAGAGGTAGAATTGTGGTTCATACCCAAGAGTCCCAATTCTCAGCCCACGACTTCCCTATTTTTTTTTTACTGGAAAAATAAAAACTTAAATAAACTCTACTGGTTCTCCCTTTTGTCTGGTAGAATAAGGTAAATTTCTGCGTGTCTTGAACAGGTCTACTTCTTCCAGAAGGGGAAGATGGTCCTGTCAACTGTCTCATTATTGAGCATAAATTCACTTATGGGGCCTTACTCCCCCACTCTGCACGCTGCCCGTCATAAAAAGTGAATAGCTCTCTACCAGGGACAGAAGTGATCTCTCTGTCTCTCTCCCTAGGAGGGAGAGCAGAGCTCTCGTGTAGTAATATTTTCTGCCTCATCATCACAGTCCATTCGATTATACAACCTCCCATTATTTGGGATCAGCCCCTTTTCACGGTGTCCCAAGGGGAACTGCTTTGACAAATATTCCATTCATTTCAACAGAACTTTGCTAAGTCAGAATAATATGCATAAGCACAACTGGGCTTGGAGGTGGGTCCAAAAGAAACTATCCAGTGCTGTTGTGGCCCATGGGAGGCTCCGAGCGGCCAAAATGGGTCCTGTGAGATCCAGAGTCAAGGCTCCAGTGAGGTTATAAAAATAAGTGAACTGAGGAAGCAGATGACCTGCACAGAGACAGAAAAAAACAGCAAAATTTTTTTTAAAAAAGAAGAAAAGAACAGAAAAGCAAAAAAGAAGAAAAGTAAAGAATAAAGAAGAGAAGAGAAGAAAAGAGAAAGAAAGAAAAGAAAAGAAATCTGGTAAATGTGTCTCATTCTTACCTCGGGCTTAATTTTAGCATCTTTGAGTATCTTGAGTAAGAATGTTAAAGAAAGTCTGTGGAATCATGAAAAGGCCCTCCTTGGAAGGTAGAGGCACCCCCTGGTACGTCTTCATTTAAAAAGAAAAATCCCCATCTGTCCCTGGTCCAGCAACTCTCTAGGTCATTCATTTATTCATTCTTTTATTAAATTATCACACACTTAGCACATGTCATATGTTATGCTAGGTGTTCGCTGGAGAATGCAATGACAAATAAGATATGCCTTCAAGAAGCTTGCCGTAGAGTCAGGAAAACTCACTCCGAAAGACCGATTACAGTGTACAATGTTACGGGTGCAGAGAGGAGAAAGTGACCAAGGATGACAAGGAAGGCCTCCTTGACGATGCCGTGTGTAAACTGCATGAATAATGAAACAAAAATGTCAGAGCGTAAGAGGCAAAGAAGCAGAGAAGGACACGTCGGGGAGCGGGACTAGCATGACCACTTTCATTAGGTCGGGATCACACAGAAGAAAAAGAGGTTTGAGCAAGAGGGTCAGAAACCAAGGCCAGAGAGGTGGCGAGAGTCGACGTCTGGGATGTGAACCTTCCTTCCAGCTTCTAGGACATCGTTTCCACGTAGGAGAAGTAAGAGCTGTGAGGAGACAGTGTGTCTGCTGCCCAGCAAAGGTCAGCCTTTGGCAGCTAGCAGGCATCCTGTGGCTGCCCCCGCGGCTGACCCCTGGGAGTCAGAGAGAAGCCTCCACAGCTGCTCCCGCTCAGAAGCTCGTCAAGGCTATTTTCGGCTGGACGGGGTCCATGGTGATGATTGCCCAGCCAGGGCAGCTCACTCAGTGTTGCTTTTCAGAATTCTATTTTCCTTGTCATTTAGCTCCGTACCATACAATTACTCAAATCAGGGAGGGTGGGGGAGGGGGGAGAGGAGGGAGAAGAACATGGCTACATCTTATTTTTAGTCCTCAAATCAATGGTGACAGCATCCTCTGCATTTCAATAGGAATTTTGCATATCAAAATCCCTCAAAATAAAGAATAGTAAACATATTAAAATCTGTAATGACATTTCTTCTGTGCTGTTTCAAAATATGTTTGTTTTGAAATGGCTCAGCCTAAATTAAAGACTAATTCATTGACAGATGGGCAAAAATGATGTATAAACACAATGTGCATCCTCAGGAACGCCGGCCTCCCCTTATTGCCCTTTAGGTCAGAGAATATTGAAAAAGTAACACCCTTTTTTAAAGTTTCTATACACTCTCCTAATCTATGCTAAGCACATTTCAACAACTGTCATTGTCACAGGATTCTACGGTGGTGGTAGGACTCTCAGAGATTCTGCTGTCTTTGCTCTACCTGGGAATGCTCCCTGGGAAACAAAGTTCTACTCATTCTAAAACTAGCCCTAGGGAAAGGACTAGGGGGTAGCCCACGAATAAATGCCACAGACCTCAGAGTCAGACCCTCACTTCCACACTGATCATTGTCTATCATTAACCAACCATGTGCAGTCACTAATGTTGGGTGCTTTACACACGTTATAATTTAACTCTCACAACCGCTCTAGAGGAAGCCGGTATTACTCTAGTTTTACCTATGGAAACACGGAGCTTCAAAGACACATAAGTAGTAAAGGAAAGGACAGAATAAGAACTTTCAGAATCTGATCTTTTCTTAAAAATAGCAACCTCTTAACAACAAGGGGGGGGAAAAGCACTCTCATTGATTTAAATTATCTGCTCTCATCTTCCCACACTTGGAAGTGGTCTCAATCTGCATATAATTCTATGCATTTGAAATTACATCCTTTTACATCCCTAAATCTTCCCTAGAACTCCCGAGTTCTGAAGCTTCCCTTTATCGGTCCAAATTCCTAAATTGTAATCAGTGATTTACCAGAACCTATAAAAATTGTGTGGAGGAGGTTCTCGCTTCACTCAGGAATCAATTTAACAAGCACGTGTTAAATGCCTGCTTTTGCCATGCACTCCTCCGTTGAGCCACAGAGATGAAAGAATACCATTTCTGCCCGGAGGATTGCAAGTGGCATGTAACAAATAGTTGCAGCCATGTAACTAATTCCATCTTATAGCAGAGGACTGTGGGAGGCTCTACGTGGAACATGGCAGAGCAAGTGCCAATACTTCCATTAGCCTCAAGGAAACCTCCAGAAGGAGGTGACATTTCGTTTAAGTCTTTAAAAAAATGAGTGGAAATTTCTCAGGTGACCTCAACAGGCAATGGTCAAAGGAGGGAGGACAGGATAAAGCACATTCTAGATTTCCATTTGAGAATACACTAGAGCTCCCGTTCTCACGCTGAAAACAAATAAAAGAGAAACACCTAATCTTCACTTAACCTACATGCTCATGATAATACCGTCTGAATAGTAATTGTATGGTCAGTAGTAACAGCAACAGGAAGCCAGACGACTTTAACAAAGGGGAAATTACTCAACTCCATTAATCCGTGTGATATTTTTACTTCATAGGTATGTGTGTGTTGGTGTTAGTGTTGCTTCTGCTTTTGTTTTTCAGTGAGTTCATGGAATTATCTTGCCTTATGGGCTGTTTAACAAACGAGACACAGGCCTCACGGAGACTGAGCCTGTAACATCCATTTTGAGTTCACCTGTGTCCTTCTTGGTTGCTTGCTCCTTACAAGCCCCAAAGAAAGATTATTCCTCTCGGGACTCTAGAACACAACTTAGCTCAGTATGAAATAGGTAATCTGTAAAGGCCCAGACGGAGTGTCTCCAAATTCTATTCTAAACTGTAGCTTTAGCTAGAATGTCTCATAAAATCGTTGTTTGTTAAGCAGAGACCTTGGTAAAAACAGAACTTTAAATCACGGAAAGTAGACGTTTCAACACCTTATATCTAAAATGAATGAACTCACCCACACCACTCGGTACGGAAAAGTAGAAAACACCATTTACAGGCTCGAGTGTGATACCCATCCAGTTGGTCAGATAGGCCACGGATGTAAACAAAGAACTTCGGGATTACCTTCTAAAATGGCAATAATGACCTGCCCTTAACCTTGTCCCTGCAGGGACTTACAAAGCCCACAGATAGAATATATATTCCACTTCACTTCACACATGCTCATTTCAGAAAGGAGAATGGCCCTGGTGACAGATTTCTGTG
Source organism: Phyllostomus discolor (assembly GCF_004126475.2). Classification (NCBI taxonomy): domain Eukaryota; kingdom Metazoa; phylum Chordata; class Mammalia; order Chiroptera; family Phyllostomidae; genus Phyllostomus; species Phyllostomus discolor. The sequence continues at coordinate 13,434,940 of NC_040903.2, forward strand.
TCAGAGGGCACCTGGTGCTGCCTTTGGAGCAGGAATCCTGATGCAAGACCATTCCGGCTTTATGGGGGCCATGCCCAGGCCTAGGGCACAGTGTCACCACTAAGTGGGCTTTCGTATCCATCCATCCTTTCAGGGATTATTTCCCTGGGTACACGCTAGGCATTGTCACTAAAGAAACTCATTGCGCGAACCCAGGCTACAACACTGACCACCACTACAATTACATTACGGAGAGTAACTATACTGTCTTTCCTTTGCTTGCTTACCGGTACTCCTACGAGTGATTTTGACTGGAATTGGTGTCTAAAAAACTTCCATTGTTCCAGAGTATGGCCAGAGTTCTCTGTCCTTCCTACCCTAAGCTGGGCAAAGATTTTAACTCTTAAAATCAACAACCCAAGAATACCACATACTAGTTGAGCAGAGAGAGTTTTTCCACGGCAGAAAACTGAGTTTCCAAAAGGCAAGGGGAGGAGAAGAAGAAGAATCGCTTCATGAATTTTTTACCTTAATAAAATGATTTTCAAATTTCATCTCTTTCCCTTCTGATCCAAGCGCATTCTGAAACAGCACCATCAACAACAGCTCAGTTCTCCTTGGCATAAACAAGGCGCTGATGAGCAATGAGAGGAATAAGTAATTGAATTCACTGAAGAACAGCTAAAAATGTCCCTCTGGGGAAGGAGTTAATATCAACATTTAGATTTTGATTGTAACGAAATGATTCCCAATTTCTTCTCAGCTCTCCTTGTTCAGATTCAACGGAGCCAGTAGATTTTGCTGTTAATACCTTCGGAAACTTGTTTCTCTTTTTCTCTGGTAACCAATCCAGATAGAGTACATTAAGATCATCCTACGTAAGTATAGGATTGAGGACAAAAGCCTCAGTCTTTTGAAATGCCCACATTACTGTTATTTATTTAAAATTCCCTTCCACACTTACTGAATCCGTGTGGCTGTTTTCACAATATCCGATTTAGCTCCCATACACTTAGTATTACTAAATTGGTCCATTTGGGAATCTAAACTTAGTTGCACATAACACTACATGTTGGAATTCATAATTCTTTCATAATCACCTCCCACTTGGCGTCTGCGAACTCGCGACGGCCGGCTTCCTCAGTGAAGGTCTGCTTCGAGTCCAGCATTTACATAAACAATTTCTGTTTGGTGTGTAGGTTCCTTCATGCACCAATAACCTCTCCATCCACGGAGGTCTCTAAATTTCCTGTTAAATACATTTTAGCACTACAGAAATATTTCAAATAATCTTCACCATTTTTTTTCCTCATGAAAAGTCATGTAGACAGTCTAACGAGGTATTTTGTGAATTTTCAATGGAATAAATGTGGGTACAATTTGAACTGTAGGTATTACTTGAGGTGAAGGAATAATTTGAGCTTTTTAATGTTGTTTTCATCCCTAAACTGAAATATCCTTGAGAGTAGGAACTATTTCTCCATCCAGATCATGGTCTAGCAGATACACATTGAATTAACATTTTAGTCCACCTGAGTTTGTCCCCTTATAAAATAAGGAAGTGGCCCTGGTGTGGCTCAGTGGATTGAGCACCAGCCTGCAAACCAAAGGATCGCCAGTTCGATTCCCAGTCAGGACACATGCCTAGGTTGCGAGCCAGGTCCCCAGTTGGGGGCACGTGAGAGGCAACCACACATTAATGTTTCTCTTCCTTTCTTCTTCCCTTCCCCTCTCTGTAAAAAACTAAGTAAATAAAATCTTTAAAAAATAAATAAAATGCAGAAGTGGTTATAATTTCTCAGTCAAAATAAGACTTCGACTCTATATTCTTCTATTAATTCTTAAATTCTCTGCTTATCAACTCATCAGTGACTGAAAGTAATAATACATAACATTGCTGATTTGGTTAAGTTAGCACTCCCCACTGTAAATAGGTATTACCTCTCTAGAAAGTAATTTACCAATACAAATTGCAACTCTTCTGAAAATGCCTACCCTTTGACCCAAATTTATATAAAGGAGCTCATGCTAAAGAAAATGGTTTGAGGGGTGAAAGGACATTTATAATGGCTATCATGTGGCATTGCTTTAGCAGCTGATACGAATGGGAAAACCTCGATGTCTCTCAAGAGGGGGCTGGGGACATCAGTTGCGGGTGTCCATGCAGTGTGAAAATGCAATCATGCCCCCTGCTCAAGGCAGTGGAACCTAACTTCCCACCTCTTAAGTGTGGGCTATACCTAATGACTTGCTTCTCAAGAATGCAGTATGGCATGTGGGGCAGGGAGAAATCCGACAGGCAGGCTCTAGCCAGGCGGTCAAGGTCAACCTCAACACAGTGCATGCTGATGGCCTGTGCTCCTGACGCGCTGTGTGGAGGACAGCGCCTCATGCCTGCGGGCTTCCTCCCCAAATTCCTTAACCCCGTCTGACGGAGAGCAAAGCATCAGGAAAATCCCGATGCAGACATATTTTATAAAATTCCCGATGAGTACTCCTGAAAACTGTCAAGATCATCAAAAATGAGGGGCGTCAGAGGCACTGTCACAGCCTAGAGGAGCCCAAGGAGACATGACGAGTAAATGTGATGGGGGGTCCTGGACGGGATCCTCAAACGGAAAAAGGACATTAGGGTGGGAGACTAATAAAATCTGATTAAAGTATGGAGCTTAGTTAATAGTAACATATCTCTATTGGCTCATTAGTTGTGACAATGTGCCATAGTAACATTAGATGTTAAATTAGGTGAAACTGGGTATGAGGTATATGGAGATCCTCTGATCTGTCTTTATAATTTTCTCATAAATGTGAAACTAGTCTAAAATCAAAGGTTTATTTGAAATAATGCAGTCCTGAGCAATGACGATAAACAAATATATATACCGCTTTCAGATTAGGTTGGATGTGGCTCTATGCCTCCATAGTGCCCTGGACTCGTCCTATCACAGCGCACAGACCACATGTACTTGACTTTTCAATGGTCTTCTTCCCACTTCATGAGAGCAGAGGCCAATTCTATCCTCTGCAAAATTCTCCTACACTACGTACCACACATAGCAGGTACTTAATACGTACTTGTTAAATACATGAATAGATTACCATGTAGTCAAGTGAAAAAAAAAAGTCAATCACAAAACACTACGTATACCACGTTCTATCATGTATTACCTACAGGACCTTGGCCAAGTCAGTTCACAGCTCCGAGCCTCAGTTTCTTCATCTTTAAAACAAACACAATCATTGCGCATCCCCCCTAGATTTATTCTTAGGACTCCGGGGTTAATACGCACAGAACACAGTGGTCTGTCCCCCTCAGCAGAGTCTGTCTCTCCATCACCAGATGGAGTGATTGAAAATAAACATATATATTAGAAGCTATATACTTAAAGTCAACAGTGATTACCATTTTAAGAAGAGAGATTTCAATTACGTTAAACTTATTTTTGTGTATCTCTAAGCATAGTTTTAGATGGTGACAATGAATTACACGTATTAAAATATTAACGAAAAGGAAAATAAGCGTGCATACACATACACCGTTGATACACAGCAAAGACGGATAGGGCATTACCTGTCCTCCAGGTAATTTCTAATCTAGCCGCAAACACAAGTGACAAAAATCCCTGCAGAAAAGTTGAAGAACAACTCAGTAAAGCAATGTAAAAAAAAATGCCTTAAAATAACCTGTGATGAGCAGGCAAGTGACCGGAAAAGGCGATCATGACGACAGAATTTTGAGGAAGAGGAGGGTGAAGCTACGCGAGGACAGCTGGGGACACAGTGGAGGAAAGGGTGGTCCCAGCAGGGAGGGCAACGTCAGCAAAAGCAGAGTTGGGGAAGCTCAGGACACACTCCTGAGACAGACACGAAGCCTGCTTTTTATATCTCTACGTCAGTCTGGGTCCTTTCATTGTCCCCAAGTCCCCAAGTTGGTTTTTTTAAGACTCCTGACTAATGAAGCTCTCGCCAAGCCTCCCTAATCTGCTCCCACTGCACAGAAAGAGGAACAGCGCACCAAAAGCAGTGTAACCCGATTACTGCGTGTGTATTTCCAATGCCGGTGACGCACATGCCATGACGGCCAGCCTCATGTGACCTGCAGATGTGAGTCACGGGCGGCTGGAGAGGCAGAACTGGCACAACCCAGAACAGCTGGAGGCGGCAACGGAATGACAAGCCAGACCGCCCCCCCCCCACCTCCTCCGGGGGCAGAACCCCCTCCCTCCGTGTCATACTTGGCGTGGATATCTTTAGGTGTGGATACGCTTCCAGACAGAGTGGGTGAAGAGAGGTGTGAACGCCTCTCCCCTCTCAACTTGACGGTGCATCCTGGGGCATATCTATTCTCTCCCATTCCCCCCCAAGAAAGAGTACCCATTTTGTCTACCAGGAGAATTTATGGACTTTTAAAAATAGATTTCGCCAAACAATCGTGCGGGTAAATGCTGACTTGCAGTCTGGGAGATATCTCTTGGTCAGGCCCAGCAAGATGAAAGCAGGTTCTATTTTCATCTGCACAGAGCTGCGGACGGAGGCACAAAAGGGAAGCTCACTTTTCTTCCACATCAAACGGAGCCCCTCTCGGGCCAAAGCGGGGCTGGCTCTAACAATGCCCCAAACCCCGGGCTCGAGGGGCAGTGTGGCTCCTGCTTGAAGAATGACACCGTGCAGCTACAAATCCAGGGCAGGAGGGTTTCCCAGGGCCCAGCTCAAGCTCCGAGCACAGAAAATTCTTTCCTGCTCTGCCGTGCCAAGAACTTGACAGTAGAATAATATTAGCAGGAGGAGCCGCAAAGACACAGCGCACGAAGGGAAAGAGGACAGAATAGGACCTGCTCCCAAAGGCTGGGGAGTTGGTTCTTTTTCTGATCTTTTTGGTTTTCCCCCTAGGGCAGATTCTGGACTTCAAGCTCCAAGTCTGAGATTGTTTTCAGGTGTATAGATTTCTTTACTGGTTGGGGAGGTTTAAAAAAAGTTCAAATATATATATATATATATATATGCACATATGTAGGTATTTCACTCTATTACTAACCGCTACAAGGTACTTTTGAACAGTTACATGGTACCTCTTGTGTAAATATCTCCTTATAACAATCAGACGGAACCCACACAGCCCACTCGTGCACTCTGCCTTTGGCAGGTCGGTGCGAAATTCGATTTGTACTAATCAGCCCCTGGCTACTGAAGCATGTAATATACTGGATGTGACAATTCCCTGTCTTACAATATCTACTTTCCCCCCACCCCATGGAGGTTCCCCGACGCCGAGTAACTGGGAACAATCACCTTGAGGGAATCGGGTATAATGAAGGGTCCACTTCAGAACCCATTACTAATGAAGTCGACGATCCTGTCGGCACTAATACAAAACATGACAGTTCATTGGTTTTGTGTGCCTACTATGTGCTAAGTGCTGTACTAGAGGCTTTCTGTAGAGGACCTAGTTTTACCTTTAAAATAATCCTGTACAACAGACATAATTATTATCACAGTTTCAGAGATGGAATACGGAAGACAGAATTTGATCAGTCTGTCCAAGGTCTCACTACTGCTAATTAGTGGAGCTGGGATTGGAATCTGAGCATGAGAATCTAGACCTGCACGCTGCTCCGTGGCTTAGGTCCCATCCATGGCCTGCCTGCGAAGATCTGCTCATGCCCGCTCCCCGGAGCTTGCTTACAGCCTCTCGGTGCAGGCGGAAAACAAAAGCCACCAAGTCAAGGCTTGGCCCATCGGATCTCACAGACATCCCAGGCAGACATGCGGCATCTCTCAGGTCCGCCGGAAGGGCTGACGTTCTCCGGTTCCTAGCTCTCCCTGGGGCACGCCAGGTGTGTGGCAGCCTGGAGCATCGGCCTGGTGGAGAGGAGCTACACAATTGCCCGTGTAGGAGGCAGTGAGGGGCACAGGGGAACTCTGTCTCTGCTTCCTCTCTATCTCAGAAATGCAGCAGGAACTGCAGAGCCGTGTGGGGACAGGAGGGCACAGTTCTCCTTCGGTTATGACAAACCTTTGTGAAGAACCTTCTTTTGTTGCCGCTCAGCCTAAATTTCCATTTGGAAAAGACCACTCTGTGGTTCTCGCGCTTCCTGAGTTCTTATCAGCCGGGAACACTGCCGCCCTCTCTTCTGCCTGAAAACCCTCTGCTGTGGAGCATCGGCGGCTCTTGCCCTCCTCCATTCAGTCGTCCGTCGGACCCACGTTTGCTGAGCTCCACTCTGTCCCAGGCACCCCGTGTCAGGGTAAGTGATTAATGAAACACTGCTGCTCATTAAGTAGGGAATCTACAACCATGGTCCTTTCCTTTAAAAATGTATATTAATGCTCGGATATAACACAGCTGTTTATACAGGAAGGGAGGCGGGGGGAGGAAGGAAGCAGGAGGACCAAAGACAGTTACTAAGGAGCGAGGCCTATGTGACAGATGCTGTCAGAGATGCTGTACACACGTCTTTTTTAATCCCTGGCGCAGTCTTGAGAAGCACGCACTCCATCCCCATTTTACAGCCGACAGAGGTTCAGAGAGGCCCAGCGATGCCCTTGCCTGCGACAACAGAGGCTTCAGAGTCTCTGCGTGGGCTCCACGGGGCTGAAGTCCGGGTGGAGGAGGGGGCCCTGTGGGGCCGGCCTTGAAGTTGCTCTGCAAAGTGAGTGCACCGCCCTTCCCCGCAGACACCGTCACACTCAGGGAGCCCCTCTCCAAGCCTGGGGTCCCTGGCTGATTACCATGAACGCCTCTCTTCACTTTTAAGTGTTCCATTTGGATGATGAATTATATAGTTATCCTATGTTGCTTTCAATGTTGTTTTTGTTTGCTCGTTTTTTTGCAAAGCTCTTTATGTTATTTTTTTATATTTATTGGAGTTGGTTTGGAGAAGCCTGGTAGACATGGTTGAAGCTAACATTTCTTTTTTTTTAATGTTATTTTTTGTATTGTTTCATTTTTTATTTTCTTTTTTTTTTAAGATTTTTTTTTAAGCTCTGGCTGGTGTAGCTCAGTGGATGGAGCGCGGGCTGGGAACCACAGTGTCCCAGGTTCGATTCCCAGCCAGGGTACATGCCTGGGTTGCAGGCCATGACCCCCAGCAACTGCACATTGATGTTTCTCTCTCTCTCTCTCCCTTCCCTCTCTAGAAAAATAAATAAATAAAAAATCTTTAAAAAAATCTTTAAAAAGGCCTGCAACCCAGGCATGTACCCTGACTGGGAATCGAACCTGCAACACTTTGGTTCGCAGCCCGCGCTCAATCCACTGAGCTACGCCAGCCAGGGCTGAAGCTAACATTTCTGACTCCCATGCCAGCCCTTGGGAGGACCAGAGGGCAAAGGACTGATGACCCACATGAGTGGTGTTTATCCCCAAGTTGACAGACCCCAAACCCAGCACACTCGCCTCCTTCAGAATCATAGTCGGAGAGGAACTTAAAACCTGTCTCCCAGATCACATTACTCTCTATTGGCCTAAACTAGTTCTTCCCTTCATATTCCAGGTCATAAGGCAAACAGATCGCTGGCTGGCGCAGCCCTGGTTCCACAAAAATCATTTCTGATTTGCCTGCCCGTTATCAGAAACATCAGAATAAAGATCAATTAACATCCACGCAGAAGCTCAAGGTGCCCTTGTACAGAGAGTGACCAAGCACAAGCGTCCTTTGCTCCACAAATAGTCAACACGATTTCCGGTTTTTCAACCACATCTGGAACGAGAGGCACCAAAGACACAAAGAAAACACCATGACACTTGCAGCGCGCTCTGTGCCTGGCTGCTGCATTACGGGAGTCCCACAGCACCAAGCGAAGCACTAAATTACGTGCAGGTAGTGGCTGGATATAGGCTGCCAGCCGGTTTTCAGCAACATCCCCCATATGGCTGGAAACACTTGTGCCAGTTAATTAGCACTGGCATTAATCGAGAGAAGGAACATTGACCAGGACATTGAGGTTATCCTTAGACTATTTAAATATGTCATGTGATCACGCATTCCATCTGTTATCATCATACTTCGCACTTAATCCAGTAAATAAACTTCCTACCATTTTAAGTAAATGGAATCCATTTTCCCCGGCCTCTTGTGATGCTGCAAATCTCAGGGTGTTTTTGTTTGTTGGCTTTTCCCTAGAATCTTCTTGGGCAGTGTCACAGAGGTCTGACACGGATTTAAGGACAAGAGCCACCCTCCCCCCATTAATGAAACCCTGGAAGGTTCCCACAGAAACAGAGGAGTCAAAACCACCACAAGCCACCACTCACTCAAATGCATAGTTTTCACTTTTCAGCTACCCGAAATATCTGCCTCGTTTTCTTTCCATGCTCACAATGCTGCTGAAAGCACACAAGATAAAGTCCATTATTCAAATGAATTTCACCATGCACTAAAAATGTGACGGAGGTGAGGCAGAACCCCATTTTGAAAGGGCTCTCCTCTGAAATGGATAATGGCTAGCAAGGTATAAAACACTCAGATACTTAGAAAAGCTGATAGGAAATAGTTCAACCCCCAAACATTTCATTGGCAAATTGACTCATCATAGGTATAAACTCAAAGTAGATTTCCAATCCACTTCTTGGAAAGGTATATATCCCATACATCTTTAAGAATGCTGACATACATCTTCCCTGAGAAACTTATCTTAGAAAAAGTCTATTTCCTTGGCCTAAGAAAAGTTATATATGGAATATATCATCAATCTCTAGCACTTCTTTCTCCACCACTTCTATAGACTTCTTCTTCTCCAGTACTACCTTCAAAGCCAACTCTCATTAAGCTGATGAAAATGTCCATCACTTACCCAATGCACAGGGTGCCACAAAGCTACCAAAGGTAGCAAGCATTGGACACATGAAGGTAAAAAACAAAACAAACAAACAAACAAAACCCTGATGGTGATGGAGCCCGCTCTCAGAGCTACAAGACGTCTTGGAATAATGGACCAAAATCATTAGACATGACTCAGGCAGACTAGGGTTCAAACCTTGCTTCCTCCAGAGTGGCGATCTTGGGAAAATTACTTGATATCTCCTGGCTAAAGATGACAGTAAGATCCTTATGCTCATTGCATGAAAGAGTGGGCCTGAAGATCCAGTGTGATAATGGACATTGTCATTGTCACCTTACTGTGGACTTCGCATGAGAGTAATCATCAGGGTTAGTTCCCTTCTCTGCCACTTCATATAAAAGATATTACCTAATCAGCAATTCAGTCTTAACAAAAAGTACAACTTATTCTTTCAGGTAACTTAGTGTGATAAAGCAGACACTGGTCTAATTTTACCCCAAGCACAGGGAAAATCCAAAAGTCATTTCAGAAGCCAATTAATCAGAGAGAGATAATTAAATTTTACACATTAGACTAAGTTTTAACTAGGACACTAGAGCTACCTTGAGGATTACACAGTGTTCCCTGCTTTAGAGAAAATAATTTTTTTTACAATTATACAATTGTTTAGTTCAATAAATACTTACTGATGACCTGCTATATGCCAGATCCCGCACACTGTGAATACTAATAAGAATGCGACCCCTTCCCCGACCCCCAAAGTCCTGTGGTCCAGAAGGCAGACTCAATCACACAGATTTGATGCAATATCTGATGTGGGGATGATGACATAAAGGTGCACAGAGAATCGGGGGTGACTTCCTCTAGGGGGTGCCAGTTCCGATCCGAAACAAGTAGGAGTTAGAGGAGTGAGTAGAAGTGGGAGGAGTGTGCCAGGCAGAGGGAACAGCATAAGCAAAACCCACACAAATCCCTTCCAAGGAGCTGCATGCTATGCATTTCTGCTAGAGAACAAACATAAAAGAGCGAGGGCATACCATGAGACTGGGGAGTCTTGTGAACAGAGAGCCCAGGAATGGGAGGAAGGGGGCCACGCATCATCAAAGGATTCTTGACCATCGATACATCACACAGCGTTTCTTACACTAAAGGTCAACACACATGAACAAAACACATTCCACCCTGTGGATCCAGGTGTCTGAGTGAGTCTGCAGAAAACGCCTACAACCCAAGTGAAGAACAGCAGGGTACGTCCAACGATGGGGCGATGGGCTCGGGGAAGCTGAGGAGCTGACTCCCTCTGCTGGAAGTCACCCAACAACTACCTCAGAGTTTAGGAGAAAAACCCCGAGTTTAACGATCCCACTCTAACCTCCTCAACGTATTGATCTGAGTAATCACAATGTCTCAATCTAGAACCCATTCAGGAAAAACAAATGCCTTCCCCTCTGCCCTATCAGAAAACCCTTTACCTTTATCTCCAAGACAACGCTTCAGGAGTATCACATTCATGTTCATTCATCAGGGATATGTGTAAATATTTGAACAGTTATTAACAAAAGCTCGGTCTGAAATACAGTTTCTCATCTGGAAAGTGTCTGTAGCATGAACAATTCTGTTTACAACTCATGGTCATTTCCTTCCACTCCCCAATCCCGGTTCCCCACATGAGACCCACTGGCCCATGGCCATTCTATGGGTTCTGTTACTTGTCCTGAATGAGGCTGTGGTATAAACCCAGGTCTGCAGTACAGCTTTAACCATCGTAGAGCATTTCATTCTTTTCAGAATCTACCATTAGGAAAAAAATCCTGATTGACAGGGGTCACCAAAGGAGAGTCCAAAACAAACAAAAAAAAACTGTGCATTTAAATAATCAGTATTAGAAAACAGGTCACAATATTGATTTTATTTTTCATTATTTTGCTTGCTATTCTTCTGCCTCCCCTCTCTTGCCTGCCCCCTCCGATCCATTCTCCATCCTTCTTCTCAAATCCACACCTTAGGGTGCCCCTCCGCTGGGCTCCTTGCATGCCAGCTTCCTGTCGGATTCAGCCAATGCAAAGCATCATCAGGGAACCAGAAAGTAAGGTGAGAGAGGGTTCACTTCCTCCCTGCTTCTGGGCTGCCGTCCCAGGAGTATCTGTCTGTCTGCAGCTTCACCCCTGACCGGGCAGCTGCCCGCCCCTCAGCACCACCACCACCACTCCAGTTCTTCCCAGGCCCAGCCAGCACTGTGTCCTCTCCTTGTCCTTTGGCCCTGGGCTGGCCGAGCTTTATGGACTCCACAACCTGCATAATTAAATTTGGGAATTTTATTTAAAAATATATGACCCTTTTTTTTTTCTGTGTCTATGAGTTGTATTTACTCCTGGTCCCTCTCAGGGCCTTGGAAGGAGTCTGTCTGTGTGACGTGAGAAACCCCAAGCCTAAGCTTGACTGCCTTCATGATGAGTCACTTCTCTCTGCAGACTCCCAGGTTTGGCTCGTGCCCTGGCCCCCTCACCTGCCCATTTGTTCTTTCTCTGTGGCCACACCTCCGTGAGTAACCCCTTCCTTAAAGTCCCTTCACCAAAATGATCTGTGTAGATTCCGCACCATGCAGAAATCCTTGCTGAGCATCCGACACACTGTGTGAGGATCGGACAGACAACCTTGTTTTCCTCCTTACTGCCTCCCTACTGGGAGACATTCACGTTTGCTGTGACTTAGCCTGACTTCTGAATCTCAGCTTTCTTCCCAACAGCAGCAAGAAAACGAAACGAGGCAGAAGTAGAGGAAAATACTTTACTCTCTTATGAGCTTTTCCCAAGCAGGTCACAAGCTAAATGGATCGGGTGTGCACTCATTAAAAGCATAAGAGAAATATGATGGTACTTTTCCGAAGGCATGTTTGGTCAACTACGATCTGTAGCAGCTGTAATTGCAATGCGGCTCTCTAGCGTTTCTAAATAACTCCCTGCTGCTCCTTTTGAATAAACCTCTCAGTAGACACCCAAAACAAAGTATTATGGTATCACAGAAACAGAGAGAACTTTGTTATGGAACCATGTCGGTTTGGCTCTAACCATACAGAGTACACAGTTCTGCAGGTATGAGATGCAGGTGTGTGAGTGATCATCCCCTTGCCTTTCCTGTGCATTAAAGATGACAAAAGCATTAAATTATAGAGTAATTAGTCCCAGCGATGAAGCCAGGATTTCATTCCCCTGAACGTTCAAAGCTTGCTCCAGTTAAGCCTGCAACTGTGTCTTGTATGACCTGTTGTTGCAATTTTCGGACCATGTCACTACTAATATCCACAGATGGGATACTCAGTCACTGAAGAAATAGTGACCATTTGATAACGGATTCAAGTGGTCTAACAACTTCACTCCCAAATTTGGAAGCTCTAAGAGCTGTGTGCCAAGGAGAGAACACAAGGCTACATTGTCACACGTGGAAATATACAATGGTATTCCAGGCACCTCGCATGACAGAAGGCCTTCCCATTAGAACAGCACCTTCATTGTTACTACAGTTTTTCGTAAGATCACACTGTCCAGTAAGAAATATTCAGTTAAATTTCTTTTGAAATCTGGCTTTTTTTTTCCGACCATATCATCACTTATCCACCTAATTCCCTACATTTAGGACTTTTTTTTAACTGTTCATAGCAACTTCACAGCTAAGGGTTTAAATTTCATATGGATGCTGGTTACCTTTCTCTGCCAAGCTGAGTTTTATGTTATCGAATGTTTACTTTGTTTTTATTTCTAGGAGGAAAAGGAAGGGCATGGAAAATGAGCTCTCCATAACCACTTTATGACACTAAATTAAATGTGGTACAGACAATCAGCATGCTTACTTTTTATGCTTTGGCTGTGTAGTAATGCAAGTTGAGGGAATAGCCACAGTTTTCATAGAAACTGCACATTTACTAATAGGCTGGCCCCTGGCATATATTAGTAATCAAATATATATATTTTCAAGCAGTGGTTATTTTAAAGGCTTTTCGGTCAATTTTGTACTGTTTGTAACTTAAGTGTAATACACTTTCATACCTAAAAGAATTCTAGAGATTTCTTTCACACTGTTTCACAACTAAGTTCTAGAAAGAGCTCACATACAATGTTTAATTTGAAAGAGTTTAAATGAAAGTTTAAAATATTCTTAATAATTACATGACATAATTTTAGTATAATTCTAGTAGATGCCTTTATGAAGTACAATGTTTATGGATTAACAGTGCAAAATAAGACAGAGAATAAGAATGTAAACAGAAAACACACATATTTGTCTTCACAAAGTTGTGAAGAAATAGATCGTTTCATACTAAGAGGCAATATTGTGGGGTTTTTATTTGTAATATGATAACTTGCTCGAAATCTCAGCCAGTTCCTGTATTTCCTAACTCTTCAGGTTGGCATACGCAGAGAAGATATTCACAGTAACTGAGGATCTGAGGAAATATCTGACACCTCCCACCACAGCCCGAATATTATATTCGCAGCCGGGAAGCAGCAGCACAGAGACTCTTGGCCATGCTGCCGTCTCGCTCTCCGCTCAGAGCACCCCTGAACATCAGTATTTGCGAGAAGAGATAGCAGAGTGTAGCTAATCAGAAAAGGCAGGGGTAAAAAGGCAGAAACGTCCCATGCTTTTGAAACAGTATATTTCTTTTGAGAAAATGTTATACTTCAGTCGAGAGATAACCAATATGTTTATCTACATTCAATTTAATAAAGTTCAAGTATTAAATACCAGTGTGGTTATTTGCAGCTTTCTCTCAAAATGGGGAAAAAAAATACCCGTGGCAGTGATTTCTTTATTGATGCTTTTAAAATCTGTTCAAAACACCCCATGCTTGTGTTACTGTTAATAACTGTTAATTCTTCACCCCAGAAACCTCTGAAAATACACACGGCATCTGCCTGGAATATATAACAACATTGATTTATGCCTTGAAAGTAGAGTTACAATGAATAACAAACAAAATCATTACAATGGCATAAAAAATATCAAAATAAATGACTCCCGAGCATCTAACCACATTGTAGGTTATTAGTTATTAATATTGTTATTCATGACAGGCCTAACTACTGAAGTAAAGGAGCAATTTTCTCTATTACTCCGCATTCCTCTAGAATCAGGCAGATGACAAGGGCAGGAATCAAGGTAACGCGGAGGGAATGTCCAGAGAGAGCAGCGTCGGACGTGCCTGAGTAGGAACCTGATCGCTGAGAAACAGGCAGGAGGAAGGCAGCGGCCTGCGGGGAGGGGGGGCATGGTCGTTTTTAACGTTTCTGAGCGCTGACGGCCAATACGTGCTGAGCACTTCCTGAGTGCTAGTCTTCGGGATAAGAACCATGGGTGCATCATCCCTACTTATCCCATGGCGTACAGAGGATAGCTTCGTTTTATGAGTGGGCCACACCAAGGCACAGAGTCTTGACACCAATAACTAACGGCACGCTGGTAAACACAGTGCTAGGACCAGCCCCTCGGTCTTCCTCACTTCCAGGCACTCTCTCTGCATCAGAGGCCAGGGCACTCTGTATAGAGCCAAACCATAAACAGCTTCAGCTCTGTGGATGCTACATTCTCCGTGGCAACTACTCAGCCCTGCTGTTGAGAACAAACGGGGCCAAATGTGTCGGTGAGGGAGGGTGGCTGCGTTCCAGCGTAACTTTACTTAAGGACACTGAAATTTGAATTCATATGATTTTTAGGTGTCACAAAACATTATGCTTCCTTTAATGTCTGTTTCAACCATGTAAAAATGTGAAAACCTTTCTTAGCACACAGGCTAAAAACAAAATCACAGATTTGGTCTGGGGGGCTGTCATTGGCAAACCCAGCTGTGGACCAGTGCTCTTCTAGTTTCAGTGTGCATGCATGTTGCCTGGGGACCTGGTTAAAATAAAAATTCTGACGCAGGTGGTCTGGGGTAGAAGGGTCTGGAGATTCTGAATTTCTAACAAACTCCCAGGGGATGTGGATGCTGTCTGCCCAGGGACCAAGCTCTGAGGAGCAAAGCTGCCATCCTAAACCATCTCTAAAGATGCTGATTTTCCTGTCTCCAAGCTTTCGGTGAATGTCCCCACTTAAGCACACAGTTGCCCATGCTGGAAACCTTAGGGCCTCTCCCCCACCCCTACTGTTCCACCTCTGAGTTCTCTCCACAGGCTCCACCTCCTCTCTGTTTCTCTCCAATGTCATTGCCCAGTGCCATCTTCTAAGCAGATTTCTTGCCTTCGTTCTCTCTTCTTGGAAGGCTTTCCTCTATTTGGTGACCTGAGACGTCTTTCTCTCTAAATCTAAATAAAATCCAAACATTTCCAGCCCTGACACACAGTCGTGTCAGGGATGCCCAATGCGTACAGAATAAAATCCAAACGCCTAACCAACCTGGTGGATTTTGTCTTGTACACCACTTCCTGATTGCAGTAGTGGTAAAAAGAGCCTTGAACTTTTGTTAAGCTCCTATTGGATATAATGCACAATAGTATTTCTTTTAAGCTTTGCTCCAGATCACTATATAAGGTAAGCTCTATTACTTCCATCCTACAGATAAGGAGATGAAGACATGGAGAGTTTAGGTTGCCCAAAGTTGCAGAGCTCAGAAACAGGAGGATAAGGATTCGAACCCAAGCACCCTGACTCCAGGGCCCACGGCGTGACCAGAGCTATTTCATGAGCTCATCCTTCTGAATCACTGAGTCCCTAATGTGGGCCATGCCATTTCCTGCCCCCAAGCCTCGGCAGGTGCTCATCCTCTGCCTACGGCCTCCTCCGCTCTCATCACCACCTGCCTTCTCCCCCCATCTAGCCATTCCACTCCCACGTCACCACTTCTCTCCCTTCTCCCCAAAGTATGAAGATGTCCACACAGTTACTATTTTTCTGGGTCTGTTTCCCCTCCGAACACTGGCCTCCTTGAAGACAGCATCTTTGTATGTTTCTGGTGCTGTCATCAGTGAATCATATGTTTGCCAGGTGGTAGGTATTCCATAAATATTTGATGGATGAACAAGAGGATTGAGTGATGAAGAAGTGGATAGAAATTTAATTTAATAAACCATCCTCAGCCTAATTTCTACATCTGTCTAAAGGAGAGATGGAATCAGATAAGTTCTAAATTGCGGTCATCAAGATCTATCATGTATTTATTCATTCATTCACTCACACCCACATTTTTAGCATGTCTACAGCATGCCAGGCACAGTTCTAGGTCCTGAGCATCTCATAGCAAAGAGAGTAAAACTCCCGCCCTGTGCCCTTTGCCCTGTGCCCTTTGCAATGTGATGGCAGAGGCAGAACAACATGAGGCAGTGACAAATGCCACAGAGGGTGAAAAAGTCAACTGAAAGAACATGCTTTTATAACAATAACCACATATACATAACAAATAGTGAGCTAGTTAGAGGTGGTAGTTATAACTTTATTGGTAGAATCAGTGCCTTCTGGTCTTGGAAGAGTATGAGTTTCCAATATGGCGAGAATCTGGAGTGTGGACAAGAGAAAGGGATGCCTGAGTTCAGGTTGATTATACTGTCCATCCGACACCTGAAATTTATAGCAGTTTTGCAATTGATATAATTAGTTGCTAGCACCCTATTCCTGGATATGTATTTAAATAAGGACACTGCAAAAAAGAAAAGTAGAAAGATACAAAACAACAACTTCCTATAGTTTCAGAAACAGTTATCTTTGGGAGAAATGGAAAGCAATGAGTGTTTAATTGAATCCAAAAAGGAAAAATGATTTAACTTCATTCAGTTCATGTTTGAATTAAATTTCAGGTACTAGATTATTTTAATAGTAATTATCATTTTGCTTACTTTTCATTTTACTCACTGGTCATTTTCACTGTATGTAGAGTAATAGTTACAATAGAAATATAAACATACCTATAGAAAAGTTATAACCTGAAATCTTTATAAAATTGCCAAAAAATCCCAGTAAGGTAAACTTGTAAATTGATATGTTGAGATTAAAAACAAATAACTTGACTTCAGACCAACCACCAATTCATAGCAAAAACAAATATGGACCTAGAGGCCTAAACAGAGTTTTCAAATTCAAAACTCAGAATTTTCTTTACCCTTTAAATATTCTACTTCATTTTAAGTAAATTTATATGCACCAACTGTAATCTCTTCTGACAATTCATTTAACCTTAATGGTATCAACCGTGCTCAAGCGCAGGGCAGTTTTCAAATAAACAGTCTTATACAGATATCAACACACACCTCTGTTTGTGAACGGGATGCCCGGCACCCATGTTCTGTTACAGGAAACACTGCTAATGGAAATAGCTAATAGACATAAAGTATAGCTAATGGAAAATAGCTAACAGTGAACAGAGTTTTTATTCTAATGTCTATAGTAAAATTACTTCTAGAAAGTGCTTAAAGGTATTTACAAAACAGAATTGTCTTTAGCATTGACTCAGATATAAAATAAAAACAAATTCATAGACCCTTACTGCCAGAAAGGGCTAAAAAGAAACGCTGGTGGAGATATAACCGAACAGAATCCTAGTTGCCTTAACTTCTTCAAGAGTATGTTCACTGCCCCGGCTGGCGTAGCTCAGTGGGTTGAGCGTGGGCTGCAAACCAAAGTGTCGCAGGTTCGATTCCCAGTCAGGGCACATGCCTGGGTTGCAGGCCATGACCTCCAGCAACCACACATTGATGTTTCTCTCTCTCTATCTCCCTCTCTTCCCTCTCTAAAAATAAATAAATAAAATCTTAAAAAAAGAAAAGAAAAAGCACTTTAAAAAAAAAGAGTGTGTTTACTAACAGAACTTACCCCGGAAGCGTTCACTCACATTGACCAAAGGAGCAGAATTTGGAACACATCCTGTAACTTCAGTATGCACCTAAATGACGTTAGCAAGTACCCTTGGTTTGTTTACAAACAATAAAAAAATTAAAAAATGAAGCCTCTGTCCCCCCATAGTCAGTCCTGTTCCAAGCACAAGGATCTCAGTGCGGGAGCGGAGTCTCCCCTTTGTCGACTCACCGGGGAATGAATGCAAATGTGACCGCATCAGCGGAGGGAAGGCCTTGCCCACCATATGGCCCTTCTCAACGGAGTCACCGTGAGGGCGAACTCTTTGCTGACGGAGAACTAAGCAGGGCACACAAAGTGAACACCTGGTCAGATAAAAATCCATCAGGATGTTTGAATTGGCTGCCCAGGCTCCAAATTATGGGCGGGCATCAAGTCCAAGGTAAAATGAAATGTGCCCCTCTTGCATATTTCTGCAATTATTATGGTGCTAGAATGTGTGTGACATACCCCAGAAAGGAGGGGGAAAAAAAGCTCTGCCATTTGGCTGGTATGACTTTTAACTCCAGAGGAGGTGATGAGGAGATATGGCGGACAGAGCAAGATTCGTCACTGAGGGTCCTCCCTGTTTCTTTGGTGGAGACAGACCAGCTCGGTGTGGCCTGGAGGAAAAGCACTGCCCCTGCCTTCGTCTCAGTCATTTGGAAACATGTCAACAGTGAGCGCAGTGACTCTTGCTGCCCTGTGAGGAGGTCTTAGACGCTCCCGTGAAGGCAGAAAAAGTAGGGTATGTGCCACAGGTCAGTCCCTGTCCTCCTTAGCCCTCCAATCAGCACCTCTCTGTCCTTCTCATTCACAGACCAAACCTCTATGTCAGCTGGGCGGTGACGGCAGCAGCAGATGTGGAGTCGTTAGATGCACAAGCGGAGGCTGTTTATGGGGAAGGGCACCAGGCCACGGTAAGCCCCGCAAGCTCCTCCGTGGAGTGCCCAACAGCAGAGGGGAGACCTTGAGTCTGTGAAAAGGGAACTCAGCCTATAAGCTTGGTCAGCCGGGGCAAGGGCTCAAAAGGGCTATTTCAAGGCCTGACTAATGAGCTAATAAATTATAGTCACTTCGCACGCACCATGGTATGATTTTTCCTGCTGAGTTGAATCAGGTAGCAATCTAGGCTAACCTTTAAAAACTGATTTGAAATCTTCCAATAAGGTGGCCTGATAGATTCAGCCTCTGTTTTTGATATGAAGGCCTAAATTTTCATCCTCTCGTGTCAAAAATGTCTCTAGAGCAGCGGGGCGTCTGTCCCCCAGGGGACATTTGGCAGTAGGGGGGCATTTAGCTGTGACTCCATGGAGGGGCAGGGGTGATGCTGGCATCTAATACACAGGGGTCACGGATGCTGCTAAACATCCTACAAAAGGCAACTCCCTTCCCCCCTAAATAGTGTACGGCCTAAAATGTCAATAGTACTGAGGTAGTATCAAGAAATCCTTCTTCACAGCACAAAAAGGAAGAAAATTACAGCTACTTTGGCCAATAAGAGTGAGCTGGCAAGCTCTGGCTCCTAATGTGAGAGGTAGGAGTGGGTAAAACCTACAAGCCTACTTGAGTTCCAAGGGGTAGGCCCTGGTCAAGTAAATCGGGCATGGCGCCCTCCTGAGCATAATGCACTTGTCCTATAAAAGCGACCGCAAGGTAAAAAGGAGTAAAATCATCACTATTTCTGCCAGAAAACCTCATCACCTTGAATTGTGTGGCGTGTCCTGCAGGTGTGTAAGATGTAGCGAGCATGCTCAATTAGGTCCATTACCTCCACCCAGGTGAGAGTCCGTCACACTGTGAACAGCACCTGAGGCTCCAAGCTCCCCTTAATCTGCCCAAATTGATAACAAAATTAAGTGTCACTAAAGTGAGTCTTTCCAAGGTATCTAAGAACCTGAAGGACTAGTGGGGCTTATATGCACAGGGCACAACAATGGTAGTTAGAGTAATTCCTCTGATCGGGGATTGTTCTCGTTCGGCTAGAGTTACCCAGGAAAGGATCCAGGCACAGTCGCATCAATCGTATCTCCGTGTTTGAATTGAGCTAAGTCTACACGTGAGTGGAAAAAGCACAAAGATGGCTGAAAAGACGTGTGTGTAGTTTCTCTAGACAGTGCTCTAAAAATAACCACAGGCAGCTAACAATAATGTCAGGGAAGGAGTAGTCACACCATTTTACCATTTTCATCTCGTAACAGCACTATGTCTTCATAAAAGATCTGCCACTGCAGCAGAAGCCCTGATGACAGAGAGCAATTTAGATTTAATTTCCCTCTGATCAAAATTTGACCAAACTTGAGAGAAGGTCAGAGTCGCCTAACTGGAGGCCCAGGGCACAGCAGTCCCACCTGTGGCAGGTGGCAGGGTTGTGGCGGAAGTACACGCATGGCTTATCCTTCCGCTTCCATTAGAAATCACAGGGTATGAGGAAGTTCTCCGGGTGGTCAATGGTAGCCCCAGAACCTACGGGGGGAACCAGCCACCTCCATGATGGCTCCCACGTTACCTTCCTATGAAAGCTTAGAATACTTGTGGCTGATTTCAGCATGAATCCAACCCATGACAACCAGGGCACACTATGGCCCACCCTCCCACGTCACCTGTTACTGCCCTACAACCACTTGGTGCAGGAACTGGCTGATTCCACTGTAGCAGTTCGGGCAGGCATAAAGCGTCCCCCTGCCCTGCCCGGCACGAGGCCCCCGTGCTTGTCACGCAGTGATGAGATGCTCATTGCCCAGGACGCTTCCCAAATCTTCCCTTTTCCCCCCACACTGACACCAGCCCGAAAGGTGTCCAAGTGAATACTTTCACTAATAGGCTGTTTGGAGGGCTTTGCACAAAGAAGTGGGTGCGAGGATCATGACTAATAAAGATAATGAGCATTTGCACTGTTAGGTGCCATTTCTAACTAAATCAAACCCTCTGGCCAGTGAGGACAGGACTGGGAGAAAATCAAACAGAAAATCTGCTGAGGGGGCTGAATGGGCCCATCTTCACAAGCCCTTCTCTCCTTCTTTTTAAAGGCACCAATAAGAGAGCAGAAGTAGCAAGGAGGCAATTTCTCTTTTACATGAAACAGTGGGCTAGAAAAGCCTGACTATCCACTCGGCAACAATTGTCAGATTCTGTCGCACACTGTGGGTGCACGCAAAGCACCGCTGAGGGAGACTGGACCTACGTTAGTCACCCAAACAGGGCGTGTTAGGGCCATGCAGTCCCCTGGCTCAACGCCTTCGTTTTAATTATTGTTTTGCATTCTGCCACGTAAGGCTCTTTTTAATTAAAGCATGGTTGACATACAATATTACACTAGTTTCAGGTGTACACCATAGTGATTTGACATTTACGTACCTTACAAAGAGACCGCCCCCAGAGGTCTAGTAACTATCTGTCTTCATATGAAGTTATGTGATATTGAGTGTGTTCCCTGTGCTGTGCATTACATCCCCGTGGCTTGTGTATGTTGTAACCAAGTCGGTGCTTCTTAATCCCCTTCACCTTTTTGCCCATTCCTCTCATCGCCCAACCCTGTAGTATGACCAGTCTGTTCTCTGTATCTATCAGCCTGTTTTCTTTGTTCACTTGTTCAGTTTTTTAGATTCCACACATAAGTGAAATGATACAGTATTTGTCTTTCTCTGAATGATTTCACTTAGCATAAGGCCCTCTAGGTCCATCCACATTACTGTATGGCAAGATTTCATTCTTTTCTATGGTCAAGTAATATTGCATTGTGTATCTAATTGCCACATGTCCTGTATCTAGTCATCTATGTATGGCCACCTGGGTTGCTTCTGGATCTTGGCTGTTGTAAATACAGCTGCAAGGAACATGGGCACATACATCTTTTTGAATTAGTGTTTGCATTTTCTTCAGATAAATGTCCAGAACTGAAACTGCTAAGTGTATGGTAGTTCTATTTTGAATTTCTTGTGGAACCTCCATACTATTTTCCACAGTGGCTGCACCAGTGTACATCCCCACGATCGGTGCACAGGGGTTCCCTTGTAGCCCCCTCCTTGTCAGCACTTGTTGTTTCTTGTCTTTTTGATGGCAGCCATTCTGGCAGGACAACACCTTCACTTCCAAGAGCAGGAACCTCACACAGGGAGGGAGAATGATTTCCTCAAACGATGCTCTAGTGAGAGCACCAGGTTCAAAGCAAACGATTGTTCAAAGCCATCACAGGGTGTCCCAACTCCCAAATCCATACGGGGTGTTGGAGCTTGGGGTCGGCTCTCCTTAGCCAGAAATGTATTTGTCTGACGCTGAGTGATTCCAAACATCAGTACAAGACTTCTGTCTGCCCAGAACTTACTACATGAACTTGGTCCATTGGAGGGCTAGGGCCTGCTGGGCACCTGCGTGTATAGATTATAACCTTGACCGCAGCTCAAGTGGAGGAAGTGATAGGCACAACTGCCATCAGCCTGGGTCCTTTAGGTCGCCCACGTCACTTGTCTCCTACCCCCACCTGAGCCCACGGGAAAGATGCCCAGCAAGAAACACTAAAAGGAAGGAGGCCTCTTAAGCTTCAGGGTCTTGAGCTCCTAGCTGCAAATGTCTTTTCATTCAAAAGAACACTCTCCACCTTTTTTCTCAGCACAACACTTAGCATGCCCGAGAGGGGGGCAAAGTGTTTCTCACCAGGAACAAGCTGCAAGGTATATTTGAAAATTGAGATTTTTGAATTGCAATTGGCACCTCTCCAGGGCCTTTCCGACGGGGGCCATCTGACTGTGGAGCCCCATGTTGTGATGCAAACTTGGTGGGGACCCACGGAAAAACCACAATCAATCAGTTTCTAAAACACAGGCTGGAGAAACGGGGCCCTAGTGTTAAACTTTGAAGATCCTTTATGATGGTTCGTCAAAGGAAAATAGCGAGAGACATTCATTTTTCAAATTATTCTCCCTCACTGGCCTCTCTCACTGCTATTACCACGAGCGCTATCATTCTTTACCCACTGCAGGAAACTTTTGTGAGCAAAATACCATTGAAAATCTTTACTTTCAAATCCATTCACTCCTGGCAAGAAACAACCCTGGATGAACTTTCAGAGTGCCCAGCTGAGTAAATGAGTGACCTTTGGCTGATCTAATTTACTTGTCTCTTTTTATCCACATATGATTTATATTACATGCGTATTTTAGTAATGCCTTTGTCTTCCAGCACCTGTAAGCCCTTTATAATCATTAGCTAAGCCTCACAGTTCATTTGAGATAAGACATATCTTCCCTTGGTAGAGCTGGGAAATGCTGGAAGAATGGAGGGTCCGCATGGAGGCAGAATCTTGACTCAGGCCCTAGAGGGGCATCAGTACATTTCCCAGCACCCTCCGGGTAGCTTAACTGTCCATAAATGTGTGGCCATAATGTTAAGCCCCTACCAACTACATAATTGCCTTTATGAACCCTGGCATTCCTGCGTTTACCCCTGAGCACTCTTGGAAAGTTGGCCAAAGAGATAGAAAATCACAGCACTGGAGTGGGGCTAGAGTGAGGCCAGCCAAGGAGGAAAAATTACAGTTTTCGATGTCTTAATCTTCTTAAAACAAGTGTCCTTTATAACGGGGTCACGCAGCCCAGTGGAGGAGAGATTAGAGGGAGGCAAGGCTGGAAGCCAGACGGTCAGTTAGAACTTTCCTGGGAAACCCAGAAATCAGAGAGGTGAAGGGCACAAGGTTTGGTGTCAGTCAGTTCAGAGTCAGGACACTGGCTTTGTCACTCACTCACTGGGCAAATGATCCGCATCCCTTCTGGAAGACTCAGTTTTCTCATCTGCAAAACGGAATGAACAAAAACCCCCAGAATGGAGATTCTGGGAGACAACTGTAAATCGCTCGGCACAATATTAAGTACAACAAATGTTCAATTGTCATGGCAAAAACTTCAATAGTACTTATGTATGCCTGGCACCGTTCTGTCATGCAGTAAATCTTCACTACAACTCAAGGGGTAGGTATTATGTTTTGCTTCAATTTTGATAAATGAGGAAACTACGGCACAGAGAGGATTAGAAACGTGCGTTACGGAGCCAGGATTCAAATCCACGCACTCTGTCTCTAGAATCTGTGCTCTTTGCCACTCCTCTAATATTAGCAACCACTACCAATGACCACGTCCCCAGATGAAGAGTGGAGGCAGACTTAAGATGCACTCAGAACTGGGCGGCTGGTAAGATGGGGACGACAAGAGAAAGGATGGCCTTGGCAGGGTGGTTCCCTTGGTTGGAGAGTCATCCCACACACCAAAAGGTTTCAGGTTCGATCCCTCGGTCAGGATGCATATGGGAAGCAACTGATCAATGTTTCTCTCTCACGTTAATATCTCTCCCTCTGTCTCTCTCTCTTTCCCTCTCCCTTCCTCTTTCTCTAATATCAATAAACATATCCTCAGATGAGGATTTTTTTTAAAAAAAAAGGAGAGAGAAAGGATGGCCAAGAATGGTGCTGGGTATTTTGACTTCAGTGATGGCCCCTGGTTTTTCTAACTGTGGTTGAGAACACAGAATTAGAAGCTTGCTCGGGACATGTTGAGCAAGTCCAGTGTATTTGTAGACTGTTCAGTTATAAATGTTTAATAGACAGGTATATATATGGATCTGGAGCTCAGAAGAGAAGCTAGAGCAGGTGCCATAATTCGGGAGTCATCAGAAAATGCTTTAGGAGTGGGAGTCGCGTGAGCAGATGAGATCATGCCTGGTGCAGAGGAGAAAGGAGGAAGAAGGCTAAAGGGAATGCCTTTGGGGAAGAAGGGAGGACACCCACACGTACGGGCAGAACAAAGAAGGACTCTTAAAGGAAAGCAAATAGGAGCATCTGGAGAAGAAGAGTGCTTGGTAGAGGCCAAGAGAGAAGAGGGTTTCAACAGCCTTTCTCTCGTTTAAAACTATAGTTTTTAATTGGATAAAATATTTCATCCTATTGCACTTACTTCTTGAGGGTACCACTACCCAACCAACCACAAGATATTTAAAAGATGGTGTAGATTGATTGGTGTCCTGCCGGGTCCTTTCCAGGGAAAGTAAGGGAACTCATACCAGGAGCTCAGGGAATCGGTTGGCCCATCCTTGTCTCCATCTCTGGTGGCCCAGGACCCGTCTATGAGTCTTCACCGCATGAAGCTCTCCAGTGCACTCTAGTGGGAAGTGAGCTCTGCTCCCTTGTAGTCCTAGTAGACTCCACGCACATCTGAACTGCATCACTCAGGGCGTTCTAATATCACAACTGTTTGTGCTTCTTTGTCTAACATCATTTACATCATTTGCTAGAATGAAAATACATCGATGGCAGGGGCCATGTTTCAGCCTGTGAAAACCAATAGTGCTTGGTGCTACATCTGGAATCTAGGGGTGCTCAATGAGTGTGTGGGGGCCAGACATGAGTTTTAATCTTTGGTGAACACGTAACAGGTGCACTCAGGTCAGCCTCCACCTTATCCTGTCTGCATCCTTTATATACTGCACCTCTTGGTGCAGAGTCCAGTACTGAGTTTCCACATCTATACAATCAGTAAGACAGAGCTAGTGGGAATTAAATGAGATTACAAATGAAACGTGCTTAAAACATAGCAAGCATCCAATCATCATTAGCTAGTCAGCATCAGAGTCTTAGCTGGATGGCCGGCCGAGCCAGCTCTGTGACAGGTTTCAGCCATTCCCGGCCTTGTCTGGACTTCCCCTGGGCTCCTCATAGACCCAGGGGTCCTGGTTCCCAACCCATTCTTCTGTCCTGCAGGATTTACAGCCCGGCTGTGACAACTAATTTTGGAACTGTAATGCCTCCTGTCATCTTCCATAAATTTGACATAAATAAATCACAAAATACCCTTTTTATATCGCTTTTTATCTTGCCACGCTTCTTGTTTCTTTTGGAAACAGTTTTTATGGCAAATGCAGAGTGTAAATCCAGCCGGCAATAAAGCATGCCAAACCAGCGTGTAGAGCAGGCACCTGAGAGGAAATTACGCACCATTTGCAGTGCTCCGCGCAATTATCAGCAGGATATCTGGGGTGGGCCTATTCAGCGTACCCCCCTCGACGGCTCCCACACAATTTGCATAGCCCCAGTGTAAACAGCTTTGTTCAACCATGGGGAGTGGCACCCACTGGTCCGGGTCTTCGTGCTGGCCTCCTGCTGCAGCCACATGGAGTCTCGACTTCGCATGACATCTCCCCTGTCTGTTTCTGAGGTCATTTCTCCTAAGGCAGTGACGTCAAGTAGGACCTTCTGCACTGATGGAAGAGCTCCCTACGGATACACTGCCCAACATGGCAGCCCCTAGCCTCGTGTGGCTCTCGGACACCATGCCTGTGGGTAGTGAGACAGAGGAACTACGGTTTTCACTTTAAGTATAATCAATTCAGTGTAAATAGCCCCATGGGGCTGGTGGCTACCATATGGACAGCAGACTATAGCTTGTTTTATATGCCTTTCGTTTCAGACCCTGGTTGCAAGAATCTTCAATTTCAAATGCTAGTTTCCACACTGGGAAAGTATCCATTGAGCTCTGTTTCATGCACCCACTCTGCTTCCCTCCCAACCCTGGCCCAGTGGGGTCGGTATTATTACCTCCATCATTTAAATGAGGCAGCTGAAGTTTGGGAAGTCTGAAGTCTCCCAACTAACATGTGATGGAGCAGAGATTTGAACCTCGGTCTGTCAAAGGTCTGCTGCCCTCAGAGTGGTTTTTAGACCCAGGCATTCTGGTTTGATGCTATTATACCTGAGTTGTGAGGGCAACCTGGGTAGGAATCTGTTGGCACTGCAGGGCTCGACAGTTAGCTCAGCAAAGCTCTCCATCTAGGAATGGAGGGAGCCAGCTTCTCATCACGCTTCCACTGCCCGCTGGTCATTGATGTGAGGTCATGCACTTCTGGACATAGGGTTCTCACAAGTGCGCAGGAAGAAACGCCAGTCCCTGGCTGCCTCACAGGCTTGTTGGAAGCATATGCAAGATCCATTTGAAAATGGGCTAGAGATTAAAAGTGCTGCCCAGATGTAAGGTCTTGTTATTAAAGGAAATCCTGATGAGTCCTACCTCACCCCATTTATTTCCTACCTAAGTTGCCACAGAATCCATGTGCGATATCATTACCCACGTCGATACTTACAAAACACCCCCCAAAGCACTCTGTGCAACAAAATTAAAGGAATGCATCCCGTGGCCTTTTTGTAATACCAAATTAAAGCAATGAGAATCCACAGCAGAAAACCCACCCCACTGTGCACCTATTATTAACATGTTAATTTCTATGTACCGGCTTTTGAAAATGATTCTAGGAACTACTTATTGAATTTTTAATTTGCAGATTATCAACCAAATTGGCCGCAATGGCTCTGAGCAATGGGGCCCGCACGTCAGCTGAGCAGGGAAAGGAGATGCCTGCAGACAACAGTGGCTCGAGTTCTGATGGGATGAGTTGTCTCACCCAGGAACCAGGCCCGTTATGGGGTCCTGAGAGCTTGAGGTTCAAGGGAAAGAATGATATGTTTCCCATATGTGTGTATGGGAAGAGAGAGGGATGCAAGAATTCTGTACCGAAGAGCCTTCTAAAAATCACTCCCCAACCTGAAAGGCCAAAGCCATTTATCAGATGTATCTCTTGCTACATAAAGCCAGCCTCTTTCTCTCCTTTCTTTGGCTCTTTCTGCCTTCCCGCCATGTCCCCTCCTTCACTGGGGATACCGTAATGGATGAGGCAGCCCCCACTCTGCTCTCACAGAGCTCACGGTTCAGTGGAAGGCTACGGACACAGAAACTGCGACACAATAGTGTGACAAGGGCTATGTCGGGAGAAGTACATATTCTCCCCAGAGGTGGAGAGGAAAATATCAAAGAAGCCTTCCTAGAAAACAAAAATTACAGGAAGAGCAGGAGAGAGCCAAGCTGGTGAAGGGAGAGAAGGTTTCTGGCCACGGGAACAACAGCGAGAAGAATCAGGAGTACGAAAGCCCTCGGCACTGTCCCCAAGGGCAGCAGGTGCCGGCCCCGCCCCCTCAGGTGGAGGCAGTGGAGCCCCAGTGGTTGACAACCTCCACCCTGAAACTAAGCAGAAAGGAGAACAGCACCCCAATCCTGTAAGCACCTCTTATTAGCCATATGTCCTTGAGCAAATGATTCTAAGCCTCATTCTCCACGTCTGTAGATGGGAATCATGGTAGTGGTTCTGTGAGAATTAGAAAATAGGATGAGTAGAGCATGTATCACCTATTATAGGTGTCGTAAATATCAGGGATGACTGCTTTGTTGTTAGCATCACTGTGATCATCACTGTCACTGCACTGGCCACTAGGCTCTCGTTTCCTCTCGGCTGATCTAGAGACTGCCCTTCCCGCTGGCCCCAGCGCTGGCCCCGATGCACCCACCAAGCCCTCCCAGACCACTCCGGAGAGCCCATCTGCACCCGGAGTCCCTTTAGCACTCACTCCTGGTCTTTCCCATTCATTCTCCACTCACACCATCTTATCACAGACTCATCTTGCTTTTCTATGCACCTTATTTCTGCAACGAGATCATAACAACTTCTTCATAATAAATGCTTTCTGAAACCAAGAATGACTGAGACTTTGCACTTGCCCAGAACCTGGTAGCTTGCAAAGGGCTTGCCCAAAGGGACTGTATGAGAAATCTGTGATACATGTACGCCCTTCAGTCAGGGAGGCAAGTATTAAAATCCTCATTTCGCTGTGAAAGCACTGTGCCTCAGAGAAACTGAGGGACTTATCTGAAGCCACACAGCTGCTTCATGGTGGATCTGAGGCCAGGACTCGAGCTGACAGTCACGGCACCAAATGCATGGTAGAGTCTGGATAAAATGGAGAACATTTATTGAGTGCTTTTAGTGTGGATGCTGTCCTCACAACGTTACGCACAAAGTAACTTAGCTTCACAATAATCCTGGGAGGTAGGAGGCAGGGACTAGCATTATATGCTTTATGACACACAAGGGAAATGACTTACAGTGACGTTCAACAGCTCGCCTGAGGTCACTGAACTGGTAAGTGACGCGGCTGTGACCCGCACTCAGGCCAACTCTACAGCACATGCCCACAACTGCTATGCACACTGCCTCTCTTTGTGGCGGAGGGTCCCTCACACTTGGTGGGAACCCTCTAGTGTGGGGAGGACGCAATGAATATTGGAGGGGCTCCGTTAATATTTACTTAAACAGCTTACCATCAGAAGTATATGTGGCTTAAGAAGTTGGAAGCCTCTGATTGTTGATTTTCTTGCAGACTCCCCATAATGACCACGGCTGTTCACACATCAACTTTCTCTAATGTCTTTTTACCTGCAGCCCTAGCCCTAGACCTGTAGATATTCTGTTGTTTACTTCTTCCTGCCTTTGGTCACCCGTTGGACCCACCCATGTGTGGGACACCCAGACATATGCCTGCCCCAGGAGCAGCCACTGAGTGTACATGACACACGCTTAGCACAAGGCAACTTCAATACTACGTGTTCAGAATATCCCATTACGTCCTTACTCTTTTCTTCTAGGGCAGATAAGGACTTTTCTCTGTTTCCTTTTTCTTTCCCAACAGAGGTGAAGAAACAATATTCCTCAATATTCCACATCAAACTAAAGCCAGTGACACAGGTACAGATATACACCCGTTTCTGTCAACACTCAATGGGGATGGTTTGGCCTGTGACTACCCACCTTCTCATTTACCAAGAGCAACACAGACGTACTATCATTTAGAAAGACCCCTTGTTTTAGAGCTATCCTTTGCCTCTGTGTCTAAGGATTCCTGTGCCCATCTGCAGCAGACTGGAGAAAAAGCCTGAGTACCCCAAATTCCAACTCAGCCTGGGAGGAGCCAGTGGACACAGTGGGAAACCAAAGGGTGCACACAGCCCTTTTCCTGCTGCTGGGAAGGGCTGGGATGTTCAAGCTGCAAACTGTTTGGGTTTTGCTGCTGAACCTGAGGCCAGCGAGCTAACAGTAGGCTGTGAAGTTGGATGAACCTCAAAGCTCTGAGTGCAGCCCTGCTGTTTTGCAACTTAGCAAAGAACAAGCTGTTAGCCACATGTCCCCAGGCTAGGCCTTCCAATTTTTCAAGTTATGATATATGTGTTTGGCTGCCTGTACTGTACTGTGTGGCCAGTAGAATGGGGTAGGTAACCACAGGGAAGTGCCCCATGAAGGTTTAGCACAATTAACAAGCTTGCATTTGACCCTGAGAGAAAGGTGGATACAATTCATAGACTTGTACGCTATGTCCTTTGCCTTGATCAATTTATTCTTGTGTTTGCCAATCCTTACAAAATGTGTCACCCACAGCTGAGAGACCTCATGTTGCTACTTTACATCCTTTCTTCCTATCTCATTGGAACGAGTACCAGGTTGGAATCAAGTCCAAGAGGTGTCCATGACTATTATTTTGGATAAAGGTCTAAACATCTTGATAGCCCAATTTTTTTTCCTTTGAAATGTTTCTCAAACGAGAAAAATGGCACACACTTCTATTTCCTAGTATCCGTCTTATGATGCACGCTGGTCTGATATTCAGCATCGAATAGCTACATTTGGTTGTTAAAATACTAAAACACTTCCACGCTGGCTGCTTGAGTTCACCAGTGCTCACCCTACCTACAATCTCTTGGACCTCACTAGGATCCGGTACCTGGGAGGGCAGTGCCCAGCACAGCACAGCAGGGGGCCCCACAATCCACCCCAGAGTGGCCCTTCGTCCATTCTGATTGGTCATTGTCCAAGTTGTTGTACCCATGGTTATATATTCCAAATCATCCCTTATGCATGAGATAGTACACGCAAGAATGCTTAGAGATTCTTGGAAGTAAGGTTCCATATCAATTTAAGAATACGCTCTACGAATAACTCACATGATCATCATGGTTGAGGCGTAAGTGTGCTCAGAATTACCTAATTGCTCACTTACTCAAGGTCAAGCCACCCTGCAGGGAAACTGCTTGTAACCAAGGCCCCCTCACTGAATGACACGGAGGTGGCACCATGGACTTGCTCTTCAGGAATCGGATTCCATTGGTTGAGCTTTCTCCACTCCATATTTTTTTGTAGAAAACAGCACTTTTTTCACCAAATACAAGTATGAAATCTGTCATCTGGGCCATCGTGTACGCTTAGAAACAGCATGCCGAGGCTGCTGAATTGCTCTGATGTAGGTTAAGCAGGATGGGAAAGAGGAAATTCATCCTCCCCAAATGACAGGAATAAAGGCACAGACATTTAAGGAAATAAAGTAAAATTTGAAATGTAAAACAGCAGAGGAGGTGCTTAGGAATAATGAAACTGTAAGAAGTTAAACACAATCAGGTTTAAAGAGATAATGATAAAAATGAAAATCTGAAATCTCTTGCCAGTAGAGTAAACCCCGTCTAGGAAGATGGAATTCAGTATCTCCTGCAAATAAACAGCAGTTCCTAAAAATAGAATGTCCGGATGTGGAAGACAGAAAGTTTTGGAGCATCGTAGGTGGTGATGGTCACAGCGGGGCTTTTGTGAGGGACTCTGAGGGAGGACGGGGGAGGGGTTGCAACCCCCCACCCCACGCCAGCAAACGAGACTGTATCTAACACATGCGTGACGGAATGCACACATGTGCTCACTCTTCAGACACAGTCTGTCTGTACGGAAGTGTTTTGTGAAGCACTAAACCAGCGTATCTTCTAGCACATCTCAGAGAATCAAAGACCTGTGAGATGATACTTAGTGAAAACTCAAACTGCGGTTTCACGCTGTTTCTCTCTTGGATTCACGACACTCGTGAATCTGTTCAAGGCTCTGAGAAGTCCTGCAAGGATATTACTTGTTTCCTTTCTTTAATCAACATGACCTCGATTTCCCTGAGCACAGAAACCACTTTTTCTGTGTCGCTATTTGAGGAAGGTTACAAGAGAGCATTGTAAGGTGTTACCGTCAGGCTATTGGAAGCGTTTTGAAAGACAAATGTTCCGTGTCTATCTTCAGGCGAATGACCCTAAGGGTCCTCAGAGGGACTCTCTCCGGCTTCTACCTGTGATTTCCTTTGTGCATGGCTGATGTTGGTTTGAGGGTCCTTCAGCTTCCGGTTAAGCAAAGATGAACCACATTATTGCTCAAGTGCAGGGTTCTACCCACTGGCAACTCCCTGCAGGGTCAGATAAGCCCTTCCACTCCGGTCTTCCTGGGCTCAGGAGGCTGGCTGGCTTGCAAGTTTCCCTAATTGTTTCACCCCCTCACGTCCTACCCTGCATTTTTATCACTGGCAAGAGCTAGCAGGAAGGGCAGTCCTATAGATGAGGGAGGAAGGAACATTCAGAGCAAGTGCCTTCTTTTAAGGAGAGCGGCCTTAGAGAAAAAAAAAATGTTACAAATTAGCTACAATATCAGGTTCTCAATTCTTTCCTGATTTCTTCAGGTGCCTGCACTTGGCTCTCCAAAGGCTTTCAAACTTTTTCCCCTTTCTTTGATTGTACCAGTAGAAAGATGGAATTCTAAAGGAAATGCATCATAAAATTTACATTTGGGCAGTCTTATCAGCATTGGACATACATAATCTTGCCTTGCAAAGTTTTTGCCATGAAATTGCACACAAATTTGTTTCTAAAAAAGAGAGACAGAGACAGAGAGAGGGAACCCTCTATGTTTCTGTGGTGTTTGATGTCTATTTATATGTTTCTTAAAGATAAAGCATTTATTCTATGCATGATTTGAATTTTGATGTGTCTCTTCTCCTTGCCTTCAGGGAAGCGAATTCTTATTGCATAGCCAAATTTCACACTCAATTTATTCTGCAGAGCACCTCCCTTCCTCCAGATGGGACTATAAACCAGTAGAAAGAAGTTTTTTAAGTGTTCCTAATTGAATAGATGGGATCTACTTCTGAAATAAAATCAAAAGCTCGCGGAAAAGCACAGAACACGATTCGTAGAGGACACTCAAAACCAAACGAATCTGTTGGTGCCGGGATCCGTCGGTGACCTTTGGGGTGCTTCGTCACCACGTCACAGGAAGGGCAGCACACAGTGGGTGCGGGGGAGGAAAGGAGTGGCTCATGGGGGGGAAAACATCCCCCAGCTTCTTTTGAAAGGCACTGAAGATCAAAGAGAGAGACTTCTAATGGCCTAGCAAGATGCAAAGGGAGAGGACAAAGCCATAGACAGCAGCCCCACACATGGGATAGATGGAGACGAAAGATTAGTTGTGCCCTGGCTGGCATAGCTCAGTGGATTGAGTGCGGGCTGCGAACCAAAGTGTGACAGGTTCGATTCCCAGTCAGGGCGCATGCCTAGGTTGCAGGCCATGGTTCCCAGCAACCACACATTAAAGTTTCTCTCTCTCTCTCTTTCTCCCTTCCTTCTCTCTCTAAAAATAAATAAATAAAATCTTTTAAAAAAGAAGATCAGTTGTATCAGGCCCACTGTTTATCAAGGGTCCGATAACGAGAGCATGGACAAAGCCTCTCTGCTTAATAATGTGTGTGTGTGTGTGTGTGAGTGCATGTGTCTCCCACAGAACATCTGTGACAACACTGTGTTCAAGAACAGGCATCTGCCAGGGCACCCGAAATAACGTAATAGTAACAGTAATACAACCACCTCACGACATTTGCTGAGTGCTTACTACGGACTGAGAAAACTTCGTTAAGATCTTTGCATGCATTATTTAGTTCTCACAGTGACCTTGGAGTCTGGAACCCTGTCTGTCCCTTGTGGTCACAGTCACATAAAAGGTGCTAAATAAATATTTGTTGAATGAATAAACATTACCTTGATGTGGTTACCATTGTTTCTTCTTATTTATGAGAAACTGAATCTCAGTGAGTCTTGAAAAGGTTAGAAAATGACATAGGTAGTGGTAGCAGAGGCTGGTGTACACCCAGGACTGCCTGCGCCTGTGTTTTATTTAGGCGATACTGCTCAGAGTGGAAAAGGAATGTGCACACTGGTGCTTTGCAGAGCTGGCCAGGGGTTCGAGGGCCCCAGGATGTGGAGCCATGGCTATAGGCACAGGGGAGAGAGAAGAGCCTGGTTAGACCCAAAGAGCCACCTAGTCTGAGTTTGGAGTGCATTATAACTGTGCGATTAACTAACCTCTCTGCTAACTTCAATTTCTTTATCTGCAAAATAGGGACACTGAAATATATCTTATTCAATTGTGGAAATGTGTAACTATGTAGACAACGTGGCACTTAAGTGTTCGAGACTGGTAACCATTATTGTTATTATTTGCAATAAAAATAGAAATCCCAGGTACCCAGGCTTTATTGGGTGACAGTTCATTGCATGCCCGTGTGAAGGTACGAATCACTTTGGGACCTCGGTTTCTTCGTCTGAGCTGAATGACAAAGCGTCTCTGGGATCTCTTCCTGATCGAAATGATGCCGTTCACGCCTCTCAGTGTGACAGTTAATAGTGCAGGTGCTGGAGTCGGGCTTCCTGAGTTCAAATTCTTGCCCAGTCAC
Organism: Phyllostomus discolor; assembly: GCF_004126475.2. Taxonomy (NCBI): domain Eukaryota; kingdom Metazoa; phylum Chordata; class Mammalia; order Chiroptera; family Phyllostomidae; genus Phyllostomus; species Phyllostomus discolor. The sequence continues at coordinate 13,468,958 of NC_040903.2, forward strand.
GTACACGCTGTGCAGTCTGGACCATGTCACTCGACACCAGAAGTGTCTGCACACGCGCAGAGGAGAGACCGTGAGAGGACGCAGGGAGAAGGCGGCCGCCTGCAAGCCAAGGAGAGAGAGGCCTCAGGGGAAACCCACCCTGCTGGCACCTTCATCTTGGACTTCCAGCCTCCAGAACTGAGAGGAAATACATGTCTTTGATTTAAGCCACCAGGTCTGCGGTATCTTGTTAGGACAGCTCCAGCAAGGGAATGATGCAGTAGCTGTAAGAACTGACAGGCTCAGGAGAGCTCCTGCTTAACTGTTGTAGAAGAAGAAGAAAGATGAAAGGGAGAAAGAAAGAGCTGAGGAGGAGGAAGAGGCCCAAGAGGAGGGGAAAAGAACAATATTCCTTAGCATCACTCTGGACTGGAATACGAAATCATCGCTGCTGAAGAATCTCCCCGAGGCCCTCTGCTGACGTTGCGCTTTGCTCTCCGCAGAGCTCCGCCCCTGCGTGCTGCCCCGCAGCTCCTCCCTTCTGCACACGCACCAAACCCCCACACACTACTTCCCGCCCAGATGCCTCGCTGGCCACCGCACTCACTGAGATGGAGCCCAGAGCAAAATGACACTTCACATAAAACCGCCTCGACCCGAAACAGAAGAATAGAATGGAACTTCAGCTACCTGTAAAACTTCTCACCGTTTTGAAAATAAAATCAAATAAGCATAATCTCAGCAAAGGTACCCACCTTGTATATGGCTGCAATAAGGGAAAAATGAAAGTGTCTGAGAAATGGGTGGTTTTAAGATGAATACAAATATGAAAAAGCAAAGCATTTTTTCACTTCCATTCAACTTCTACTATCTCCTCCCTGCCAACTTCGAAGGCCACCATGGGACCTATTTGCCAACAATAAAGGTAAAAAGCAGAGTGAGGTATGTCTATATTATAAGCCTCTTGCTACAGTCTCATCACAATTTGTATTAGTTGGCCTCTTTTCACATGCAATGGGTGCCAAACTAAGTTGGAAAAAGCTACTATTACATTGTACAACAAGGCAGAGAATCCTATCAAAATGACATTCTCTTCCATTGGTGTTTCTGAAGACACCATTCGGATGGGATTGGTTGTAGTTAGTGCCCCCCGAACCCCCAGCCTTAAAGCATCCAATCTGCACCCAGCTGTACTTTCGAACCAGCTCTGGACTCCCGTGCTACTTCGAGCCCACGCCAACCTGACAGGGGAGGACTATTGGAAAGGACAATATGCATTTGACAGTAAAATGCTTGCCAGTTGATGTCACCTAACCATTCTCCTCCATTCTGTTTTAATTTACTGGCTAGAAACGACTTTAATTTGTTTTATAGCACAGCCGTTAGATTGTGCTCCGTTTATTACAAACATTTGGTCTGCATAGAGCATTTGCTATGTCTTATTAGTCCATCCCATTGTCTTTCTAAAAATATGATAAACAGGGCAGCGTAAAATGTCATCCTTTATACACTTTAGGTGGTGTGGCGATTAATGCATCAAGCCTTTGCAACTCTCTGAGTCTGAGGCTATTTCCTGACAGGGATCCATCTTGCCCACACGGTCTGTGGAATTACATCACATAGCATAAATCCAAGCATTTGACAGCCTTACTTCTACCAAATTATAACCCTATTTGATAAACTCAAATCATCAGCAAAACTATAACGGATTAATGAAAACCCATCAGAAAGTACACCATGACATTTCCTTTCTGGGGAATTACAGCAAAGATATGTTCTAAAACATTCAGAACAAATGGGGCAGGCTTTTTAGAAGTATATTTTATTTAAAGTGACTGGGGAGGAAAAAAAAAACACACCACAGAATTGTACGTTCACCACATCATGTCCAAGAAACTGAAACAGGAACAAAGTAAAATGAAATGTATTTTTGCAGACGAACAAAAGCTTCTTCAATTATAACAGAGTAAACTGATAATGGAATCCCAGAGACAAGGAAGCAGTGCGAACACACGGCTCACTGCTTCCCGTACATACAGCGTGGAAACAAGCTATACCTTATTGCACGAGAGTGACTGGGAGAGACTAAAAAGAGACAGAAAGTGGAGACAAAAATTAAAGCTGTGCATTTTACTACGCTTAGCCTGTGTTACATTCAAAGAATACATTCCTGTCTATAAATGGTTTAACCCAACCATGTAGCAAAACTTCTGGTGTATGCGTAGGTACTGAAATGTTAACACCATCTTCTTCTTTAACAAGATAAAATTGTCATATTCAGATGCTGACCTTTTACCATGCACTATGAAACATTAATAAAAATTTATTTTTACCACCAATAAGCCCAAAATGCTTTGAAACATCAATTTTAAAGGATACTTTCTCCTGGATCCTTCATTGTAAATGTTACACAGACAAAGGCAGAAACCCAAAATCAATTTTTAATATATTTCTTCCTACCACAGGGCATGGGAAACATTAATGGTTTCTGCATCTACATGGTTACAATTATTAGCTGTGCCTTTCTAACGCAGTGCTCATAAAGTGTGCTCAGCTTACGATTTGGGGGAGCAGGTGCTGTTCTTAAGGTTTTTCTGGAGAAAAGTTAATAAGCAATAATCGCGGATCTTGAGAGTCATGCCTTACTTGCTTCCCCCATCGAACTTCCTGATATTTACATGATCACTTACACGGAAGCGGCAGAACAACTTAAAACTTAATGATCCCAATTCACAATCCTGCAGGGGGGACAAGAGCTGCTGCAAACCTATTGAGGGATGTCGCCACAGGTCCTTGCTATACAGGGAGGGAAAATAACTGTACTGATGGTTTTGTTTCACCTCTCTTCAGACAGACTCAGATGGGCTTTGCACTGCTTCATGCCCTGTGCCCAAAGACTTTAGGGCTGGTGCTGAGGACAGGTGTAGTGCCCATCTCCTCCTCCAGTTGCTCACGGTGCCTGATCTCTCTGGAGAACCACCTCTCCATGAGCGGTCTCATCGGGACTGTTAATTAGGGTGCGTGGCTGTCTCTTAGCCATGGGGTAAGCACAGGCATCCGCCTGTGCAGAAGACTTCTTTGTATTTCCTAGTGTCTAGAGAGTCGGGAATGCTCAGGAATGCTACTTTGCTGAAACCTGGTTCTTCGGGTTTTCCTCTGACTTAATAAGCATAGCCTTTCTTCTCTGTTTTGATGAATTTAGCCAGCCTCACTTCCTGTGGCTGGAATTCAAGCAACCAGTCCGTAGAGAAGGGGCAATAAGCAGTTTGATCTTCACTTTCCTCCCAACTCATATTCAGTGATGTCATTTATCTGCTCATATAGCTTCAGAAGCTCCATTCTCTCTGGTCTAAAATCCTCATTCCTCTGCAAGGCATTCAAGGCCCTCGTCAACAGATCCCACCCTGTCTATCCAAACTTAACTTCCATCTCCCACGACAAGGAATTCACTGCCTGAGTGAATTCATTTTCCCTGCTTAACACTCTTCTCTGAGCATATGATACACGTCCTCTGGGTCATTCCACCGAACAAATCTCCCCATCTTCATCAGCAGCGATTCCTAGCTGCAAACAACAGAACCCACGTGTACAAAACATTTCCGTGCATACCACCTCTTACAATCTCCCCAACGCTCAGTTGGGTATCCCCAGTGGTCCCCTTTCATAGACAGAACAGTGGCTTTTTGGTGAAGATGAATAACTTGCTGGATGCATTACCCTCGGAAAATACACCGTGAGGGCAGAAGTCAGGAACCAGTGTCCATTTTCTCAAATTGCTGCCTCCCTCATCCCTATAAAAACATAAACATCTTTGCATGCATGTTCTCTCCCTTTGAACTCATGGGACAAAGTTCACAGCGCATCAACCACAAGACATCCTACCTCCAAGGAAGAGGGGGAGGAAATGTTTCAGCATGCCACTGCAACAGACGCTTCCCCTCTGAGTCTCAGAGCCGTGAAGCTGATTGGGCAGCTTGAGGAAACTAGGTGTGGGCTGGAAATGGAGCATCTCTGGAAGAAGCGATCATCTTCTATCAGAGAGAGGTGGTCAGCAGGAGAGAGTTTTCTTGGAAAGAGAAAGGAGAGTTCCAAACCCTGCAAAGGTGAAGTCAATGACCAGAAACCAAGGACCTGAATGCAAGGAACTCTCTCTCTCTCTGCTCCCCTCCCTTCCCTCTCTAAAAATAAATAAATAAATAATAATAAAAAAGTACTACTATTATTCCATTGGTGTTTGGTTTCACTTTGTTTTATATTGTTTTGTTTCGCAGCGGCCCTTTTCTTTGAGGTCACACGGAATGGGAAAGTTATGGAGATTCTGGGCTTAGTAGGAAGAGAAAGCTCAGCACTGGGAAGAGGGTGCCTGAATTTCAGCAAAGGAAAGTGGAAGTGGTCATAGGACAAATGTAAGTCCGAGACAGAGGCCCAGAATTAAGGCCCAGAGGCCACAGAGCAAGATGTATAGACTCCTGCACATCGAGGAAATAACACGTTTTCATCTTATTTCTTCTCAAATACTGAAAGTGTACTCATTCCCACTCATACGCAAAAGATATTCCTGAGAATTTCCTCAGGCTGTGCCCTCCCCCACTAAGAGTTTTTATATTAGTAAGGAGATAGATTTACTGCTATAACAAAGATCCCCAAAATAACAATGGATTAAGCAAAGTAAGAGAAGTTCTCATGTTTCACAAGGCAGTTCAGAAAACACGCAGTCCTAGACTGACACACTAGGGCCATTTCAGGTACCCAACCATCCTGAGCACACGGCTTCTACCTCATGACCCAGAGAGCAGGTCCAGCTCCTGCCATCATGACCGCATTCCGGCCAGTGGGGAGAGGAGAAAAATAATGTATAGGCATGCTCCTTCCTTTCATGGACAGGGCCTGGAGGTTGAAAACACCACACTGACTCACACCGCACAGACTCATGACGGAGCTGTCCCGTGGCCACACCTCACCACAAGAAAAGCAAGGAAACGTAGGCTGTAAGTGGACCAGCAGGAAGCTCAGCCTGGACTCAGAGATGCCATAGTAAAGGAAGGAAGAAATGCGAAATATTGAGGAACAACCAGCTGTGGTTGCCAAAAAGTCTAGAAACAAAGACCAGGGATAAATTTCGGGCACGGCCATTGACCAGCTTGGTTAACCTTAAAGAAGCACTTACCCAGGCTAAGTTTTAGTTTTCTCGCCTATACAGGAAGAATAAAAACATGCACCATACAGAAGAGTTGTGAAGATTCGCTGTGAGAATACATATAAAGTAGCCGACCCACAGAACTGGCAACTGATACATGGCAATTATTAATATTTTATTGTTATTTTTAACAAGGGTTGACAAACTGCAGCCTGAGGCAAATCTGGCCCACCATCTGTTTTTGTAAATAAAGTTTTATTGGAGTCTGTGTGTTTACCTCCTGTCTGTGGCTGCTTCCACACAACGGCACAGTGACTAGTTGAGACAGAGGCCATACGACCTGCATGGCCAAAAATAGCTGCTCTCTGGTCTTTTTAAAAAACAAGTTTGCCAACCCCTGCTGTATAAGGTGAAAAAAAATATTTTTTTTTTTGCTGAGTCACATATGTTCTGTTTCCTCAGTTGCAAATAAGTCATGATACCTACTTCACAGCGTTACTGTGCAAACTCAAAGAGATAAATTACATAAAGCACATAGCAGAGAGCGCGGCACACGGTAAACACTCTATAACTTTTAGTCCTACTTTATTTTCCTTGATGGATGGTGACCATCGGTCGTACAAGAACTCTGCTAAATGCGTGCAAGACATCATGAAACAAAATCAAGTCTCTCACTTTGATGTGCTCGTGTATTAAGCTCAGGTGCATGGCCTTTAAAATCCTGGCACAGCCGCCCAGGGCAGCAATGCCTCACACTAGTTATGCTGGGGACAGCTGTGCGCGCCCAGAATGATTATCTGAAGCGCGAGGAGGAGAAACAGCATCCACACGTGCATGAAAGAGGCGGTCTCGTCTAAATGTGGTCAAAATATATAACGTTTTGAATGGGGAGATGCAAACATCTAAGCCAAGAATCTCTAGAAATACAGAATGTGGCAGAAAGTGAAACAATGTTGGGTCTGTACAAATATTTATTAAATGGAGAGAAGGAAGGAAGGGAGGGAGGGAGGGAGGAAGAGGAGGAGGGGACTTCAAGGGCTTCCCAGTGTTCTTGCAATAAAGAAGATTCTTAGCTGGCCTTTCCTAGCTCCTTCCTGGCTCATCACACATGACCAGTCCCTCTCACTTTCTGCTTTCCAGCCACACTGCACTTCTTCAAGTGTCTGAAGTATCTTAAAATTGCCCATCTTCCTTCTTCCTTTATCAGAATGCTTGTGCATCCTGTTCTATCTAGCTGAAACAGTATTCTTTTACCTTTTTGGAAAACAAATTTCTAGTAACAAAAATGTTTTAGCACTCACTTCAATACATGAATTCGTAGGCATTTACAAATTGGATTTATATGTGTACATATGCATTTGTAATATTTATATACACATACACAGATTATATATGTATGTTCTTCTCTAAAAATGCCAAACATAGAAATGTAAAGCCTAGAGAAAAAGTTATGACAAAGCTAATTTTTGATATTTTCCCACACCCTCTGGATATGCACACCTGAGTTCCTCCCCACAGTCTCTGCCCACACTCATTGAACTTCAGGTCTCATCTGCAAGGTCAGTCCTCCGAGAACCCCTCAGACCGCGAGGGTGCTGTCTCCTTTGATCGTATAACTCTTTGTACTTCTCCTTCATGGTACTTGCCACAGTTTAAACTATGCGCTCATTTGTAATTATGCGATTAATGTCTTTCTCCCTGTCTCCCAGCTAACTCCACCCCATCACCAATTCTAATAGCTATTCACACGTCTATTCTAGCTCTCCAGAGAGTGGAGATCGTGCCTGTTTTACTTACCAGGCTATCCTCAACATGTGTACTTTGACACACTGTGGGCCTCACTAAATGCACATAAAACTATTCTATAAAAGAAATGGATGTTTTTTTTTTAAACCTTAGAAAGGACAACTTCAGAAAATAAGAAATGCTTTGTTAAGAAGGGAGCTGGTAGGGCACAGCCGGGTAAATAATCACATACCATTTTTCAAGGGCCTCTTCCATTTTCAAAAAGCCTCTTCTATCTGTAATCCTATCGGATCCTCCCAACGCCTCTTCAAGTAGATGAGGTTGGGGATTTTTATCCCCATTTTACAGATGAGGGAACTGAAAGTCAGAGAGTTCGAATGGTTTTCCTGAATCCATACAGCTGATTGATGGCAGAAGGAATCAAACCCTCACTTCCCCACCCCCAGCCCGCACGACCCGTTGTCAGGCAGGATGGGATAGGCAAGCCCGGGGGTGGGAGGTTCTTGACACCCTCGGGAAGACATGAACGGGAGCTGTCAGAAGAACTCTATAGGCAATGCCATTTAAAGCTGCCAGACATTTCAGAGTGGCCAGAAGACAGCAATGGAAATAATTAAAGCCCTGGGAATTCAGACAGAAAGATTGCGGGGCTACGGTGAACGTCTGGAGGATGGAAGGTGAGAGATGAGTTACTAGCAGCTTTCGAGTCCACCGATGCTTCTGACATGGCGGGTAGGTAGCCAGCTGCTCTTGGGCACCAAAGAGTACCAAACCAGTGGGGAAGTGTCGTAAATTATACGGGGGCACATTCTCTCATCACCACATAGGTGGTTAGACGAGCCTGGTGGTTGTGAGCCTGTAGAACTCACGCCCAGTATATCTGGTGCCCTGATGAGGAAGGGCGGGCGGGCTTACCTAACAGAGTGCCCGTTTGGGTGGACAGGCAGTGGGAGAGGTGGGTCTCACTGGGTCCCGCTGCACCGCACTGTCCGGAGTTCAGAGGTGTCGCCATGCACAAAGTACGGAAGGCCAGAAAAACTGGAAATGTTCCCATCACTTTTTCTGCTGACCACTCCTGAGCTACAGACACTGATGTTTAGTATATTTAGAAAAAAAAAATCTTGGCTACACAAACAGGTAGGAAGCAAAAGTAAATGCATTTCTAGTAAGTACGGTGATTTTGACCAATTACTAATCACAATAGAAGGTGTCTTCAAGTTTGAGGATTACTTTTTATAAAAAACTAAGTATAAAATCACACAAATATCACAATTCTAAAGGGATGAAAGAGAAAAACAGAAGGAAAATTAAATGTTTCTGCATTATCATCAACGTAATCACAACAACAAAAGAGAATGGCTCTCATTGGGACAATTTCTCATGAATCATGCCAAAATCATATGATATATCCACTTCAACAAACTTTTTAACAGGAAAATGGTGGTAGAGAATGGTAAAACAACTTAAAATGTTGATGAAGAAATCAGAACACCTGCTCTTCTGGCCTCAGTTCTCATAGTAAATCCCAAGGACACACCGAAGTGCCCAGCCATGTGACCTTGGACAGTGACCTTTCACCTCTCTAAATCTCAGTTTCCTTGACTGTAAAATGGGATGACTTGGTTGGTCACTGCCCAAGGACATTCCCAGTTCTAAAGCAACCTGACTCTGATTTTAAATCTCGGAAGAGTTAGTTACTAAAGGTAAGCTATGTATTGAGGGTCTCCTTTATGTCAATCTGAAAATTAGAGCCTTTCTGGTAAACATGTGAAAAGTAAAGTGTTCCCTGGGATACACCTCAGTGTTAATGAAATGCCTTAAGGCAGAGTAAAAAAGCCTAAAATATTTATGTAACTTAATAGAAATTAGCTAGTGAAAAAAAAACCAGAAAGATTTTACCTTACTTTGTGGTTTACGGCATTCTTCGTCAATTAAACTTAAATGTAATGACATTTTGACTCCGATTCTCAAATTAAAATGACTTGTATGTGACTCCAGGTTACATTCAGTTAAAAGTAATAGTTAATAAGGCTCCGTTTGCAAGGGGATGGAACAGGATTCACCAGGCAAACACAGCTCCGCATGGCTTCTCAACAAGCTCTGAGCAACCAAATCTCCCCTCAGGGGGGAGAGCCAACTCTTCCAGGGGCAGCCTGACTACATTAGGCATCTGATAACCATCATCTCATTTCATTGTTTCAATCTCGCAAATAACACTTAGTCGTATCATCCGCATTTTACATGGGATGAAATTGAGGCTAAGAAAAGTCAAATTTGCCTCGTGTCACATAGCCCCATAGCCAGCAAAAATAAAATTCAAACTCAGGCATGCTAGCTCTTTTTATTACATGCTATCACCTCTCCAGAGTATATTAGTAAACAATGAAGCATTATTGATTCTCCCTGTTAAATAAAGGGCATGTTCAGAAAGAAAAAAAAACCCACAAAATATGTATCAAACATAGAGAATATTATTGCTTTTTCTTATCTCCAAATTCTTCCATGTACCTTAGCAATTACAGGTTGTTAAAGAGTATCTCCTTAGTCATTCTACTACCAAGAGGAACACAAAACTTATTGCAAAAGTAAACCCCAAGGCAACCAGGGCTACTTTCAATTCCAAAGTCCCATAACACTTCCGTGGCACGGGTTGTGGATATCTGATGATACAAAATCGAATCTTCTTTATGGTAGCCCATGTGGCAGAAGGATCAAACCAAAAGCTCACAATCACAAAACCACTTGCCAAAAGCACTCTTCAGAATATGAGGTCTGTCCACCTCCCTCCGTTTCAGTCCAGCCTGCATTTAACCCACAGAGAGCAGACACACGATGCCCCCAGATCCGGAAGACTGCCAAAAGTGGTTTCATCCGAGCGGCATTTCTGCCATTACAGAGTCTAACCTTTGCTGTTAATGCTCGTTCCTCACTACCCTGTCCTCCTCAGTACACTGCAGCCTTCCAGAACCGCTCTGGGTCCCCAAAGCCCACCATGCTACCCTTGCCTCTGAGCCCTCGACTGCTGTTCACTCAGCCCACACTTCCCTAGGCTCCTCTCCCTGTGGCCCTCAACTCTCTTCACTGAGATCTCTGCACAAGAAGCACCTGTCTCTTGTGTGATTTCCCCACTCGGCTATACACCACGTGAGAGTAAGACCTCAGTTTGTTGACCATGGTATCTGTGGCCCCCTGGTTAATACCAGCATATTGTACATTACCTATAAATACCTGTGAAATGAATGAAAATGAGTAACTCTGGTGTTCAATATTGTTAGAAATATCTGAATGCAAAAACTATCCTCAGATAAATCTTTAAAAGACAAATTTGTTAGAAATTGAGTGCACTGAAGATGAATAACGTTTCAGATTTCCAGTCCAGATGGAGGTGCAGGTAAACACACTTTGCCTACTTGTGTGGTGACAGAAAGAATTGCAATTAGGCCTCAAAACAAATAACACCTAGAACCATCAGAAAATTGAGCTGTATGGAAGTCTGACAACTAAGGATTCACAGAAGCCACATTCATCCAGGTGGGTAGGCGAGGGGGAGATGCAGAGATGGGTGCGGAGAGAGAGATGCAGTCTGGCGCAGTGAGGCAGTGGCGGTGGAACGGATGGTCCCACATTCACTTCTGGTGGGTGAAAATGGGGAGTGAGCAATCTCAACCCCAGGCCAGACCACACAGCCCAGAGTTTCGGTGCCAGGAAGAGAGATCCCCATAATTTCTGGTTGTGAAAACAGTGGAGGTTGGGGTGGCAGAAGACACTGGCAGATTTTCAGGAGACTCTGCATGAAGAACCTGCATGGATGTAGAGCGCATGCAGACCTAGCCTCTCCGGGATTCAGCACCAGGACAACAGCTGGAAGGGCACCAGTCACAGGTGGGGAGGAAGCAAAGTGACTGGAAACAGGGCGAGTGCTAGGCAAACCACCAGAAGACAGGCAGTGATGCTGTCCCCTGTCCAAACCCTCCCCCCACACGGAGACACATAGTGGTGAAGCAGGTTGCCCCACTCCAGCAATTTACAGGCGCCTTTTCTATAACAGGCCATGCTACTAGGACAGGGAATCAAAGCAGCTCTGCCTACTACACAAACAAACACAGTCAGGCTGCCAAGTTGAGGAGACAAAGAAATATGGACCAAATGGAAGAACAGAACAAAACTCCAGAAAAAGAACTAAACAAAATGGAGATAACCAACTATCAGATGCAGAGTTCAAGACGCTGGTGATCAGGATGCTCAAAGAACTCATTACATATGGCAACAACATAAAAAAGACCTGAGAAGAAATGAAGGTTAACACTAAGTGAAATAAAGAAAAATGTACAGGGAATCAACAGTGAAGGGGATGAAGCTAGGATTCAAGTCAACAATTTGGAACATAAGGAAGAAATAAACATTCAACCAAAGCAACAAGAAGAACAAAGAACCCCAGATAAAATGAGGATAGTATAAGGAGCCTCTGGGACATCTCCAAATGTACCAACATTCAAATCTAGGGGTGCCAGAAGGAGAAGAGGAAGAGCAAGAAGTTGAAAACTTATTTGAAAAAAGTATTAAAGAAAACTTGCCTAATTTGGTGAAAGAAACAGACAGACAAGTCCAGGAAGCACAGAGAACCCTAAACAAGTTGGACCCAAAGAGGACCACACCGAGACACATCATAATTAAAATGCCAAAGGTTAAAGGCCGAAAAGTGAATCTTAAAAGCAGCAAGAGAAAAGCGGAGTTACCTATGAGTTCCCGTAAGACTGTCAGATGATTTCTCAAAAGAAACTTTGCAGTCATGAAGGGACTGGCGAGAAGTATTCAAAGGGATGAAAAGCAAGGACCTACAACATAGAATACTCTATCCAGTAAAGCTATCATTTAGAATGGAAGGGCAGATAAAGCGCTTCCCAGACAAGGTAAAGCTACAGGAGTTTATCCTCACCAAGACATTAGTACATGAAATGGTAAAGGAACTTACTTAAGAAAAAGATCAAAACTATGAACATTAAAATGGCAACAAATTCACAACTATCAATAACTGAATCTAAAAAAAAAAAACTAAGCAAACAACCAGAACAGGAAGAGAATCACAGATATGGAGATCATTTGGACAGTTATCAGCTGGGAGGGAGAAGGGGAAGAATGGGGAAAAGGGTGCAGGAATTAAGAAGCATAATTAGTAGGTACAAAATAGACAGGAGGATATTAAGAACAGTATAGGAAGTGGAGAAGCCCAAGAATTTACATGCATGACCCATGGACATGAACTAAGGGATGGGATTGCTGTAGGGAAGCAGGGTACAGGCTGAAGGGGGGCAAAGTAGGAAAAGTTGGGATGACTGTAATAGCATAATCAATGAAATATATTTTAAATAATGGTCAATAACTGTTCTTGCTCTCTTAAGAATTTAGAATATAGTTATATTTTGTACTAGTAAAAATCACTCCAGTAGTATATATATGCTTCAACAGCTCTTTGTACAGAACATTATATAGAATATGTCTATATGATTTTTATAGGCATATATATTCTATGTACTTTTGCATAATAGATATTACATATAACACATACATTATTTTTAAACATAAATAATTTTCATCCCAAGTTTGTGTGTGTGCACACTAATTCCTTGACCCCTAGGGAACAAATCTTACATTTGAACATTTCCTGACACAGACACAGTTACACAGAAAAGCAAGGTTGGAAAGGTTGCCAGCAGTATGTATTTATCAAAGTGCCTCTCATGTCCCCATCATTACAGGATCTAATACCTTCTAAACTTTCAGATTAATAGCTTTAGAATATGGGGTGGAGTTTTCTTTTAATAATGCACATTTCAATCCACGGTTAATAAGAGGTCACGTCAATAATTAATGGTTTCTGTAGCAGCTCAACCCTGCATCCCTTCCTTGACAGATGTCTTAAATGTATGCTTTGTCTTCATAACTAAGTCAAGTGGGTGAGGGAATAGGAACGTGTGGCGTGAGGCATTTGGGCTTTACATTTTTAACTTGCACTCTGAAGTGTTCTTATATATTATATCATTTGACAGGCACAACCACCCCTTGAAGAAGCAGGAGTGAGAAGAAGAAGGACAGATAAGAAAAGGGGAAGATGCTATTCTATGTGTCTTACAGAATCGTAGAAACCAAAATGTAGAAAAGTTATAGAACTCGCCTAAGAAACTTCATTAGAATAAGGACATGGTCAACTTTTTTTGTCACTTTTGTTTTATTTTACCCCTCACATTGTAGTTGCTCAATTCAGTGAAACAATGAATGTGTAAATGAATGAACAAGTGAATAAATGTTAAAGTTTTCTGCAAAAATAGGACTCAAACTCTGATTTCCTGACTCTCAGGCTCATGAATTCCCTAATAAGCAACCTCTTTTTATTTTCACACTATTTGTTTTTGACATGAAAGATGATTTAAAGGAAAACAATTAGATGTATTAAAAACAGACAGATAATGTTTTATCCCCACCTCAAAAGGCAAAAAACTTGAAGACTCTGTTTTTAATTAGTTTCCTTAGACAGCCTGTCCCTACCATTAATGCTCACTTCTAATACACATATAAAATATATATATGAGGTCTGGCAGAAAAGGTCCAACCAGTGTTAATATAACAAGAATGGTTAGCACAACATCAATGTAAACTGGCAGCCAAGGAGAATGGATGAGAATGAGCACGTATGAACAATGATGACTTCACTGTACTGGTCACTGGGGGCAGTAGATGCCATTGAGTGAGCACGTGTACTATGTGGCTGTTGCATTCAAAATGAGCGAGTAGAGCAACGACTGCATTACATTTTGTGTTAAGCTTGGACATTCTTCTGCAGACACTACTTGGATGACTCAGAAGGCTGCAGCCATGGGCAACTGGTGATTAGCAGCTTCTTCACAACAATGTTCTCATGCATGCATCACGTCTCATACAGAGTTTTTCGGCAAAACATCAAATCACCCAGGTGACTCAAACTCCTACAGCCCAGATTTGGTGCCCTGTGACTTCTGGCTTTTCCCAAAACTAAAATCACCTTTGAAAGGGAAGATATTTCCTATTGTTGATGAGATTCAGGAAAATACAGTGGGACAGCTGATAGTGATTAAGAGAACTGTGTGAGGTCCCAAGGTGCCTACTTTGAAGGAGACTGAGGCATCCTTGTCCTATGTACAGTGTTTCTTGTATCTTATATCTTCTTCAATAAATGTCTCTATTTTTCATAGTACATGGGTGGATACTTTCTGGACATACCATATATGTATACTGTGGGTATACATAACTAAAAAGTATTGAGTCTGTTGGTCAATAATTTACCAGGTACCTTGAGTGCAGAATAACAAAACCAATAATAGTAAATTAGGTTATATGAACATTGCATTCGGTAGTAGTGTGTCCTAGATTGTAGTAAGCAGAACTAATACACACTAAGACAGATCATTTTCTTACAGTAATTGCTAGGATACTGTATTATCCATAAGAAACTGCCACAGGCTTTCAAGAAACATAAGGAACAACATCCATCTCCTCTTTCATGTAGTCAGAACTCTGCTGGTCTCTCTGCAGAGCCAGTTCTTACTGAGACACACACTCGGCATTTCCTGACCACTGGAGAATTGAGTTACTGCGTTCAGGTTCAGCTCGGAGGCCAAATCAGCTTTGGGGGCACGCAAGGCTCCTCTAAGCATCACTACCTCCCAGCAGAGCCACAGAAAGGCAAGAGCGCTGGAGACTTAGGCACAAATTGTAATCAATTCCTTTAATTGGGGAGAATAAAGCACAACCACCTGACAAAGTAAAAATCAAGTAGGAGAGGGAAAGAGGCATTGCCATCTGATACAGAAATTTACATCTGTTGCTAAAGCTGCTCCCAAAATGCTAAAATAAAATAAACGTATCTAAACATCTCACCCTGGGAGAGTTTGGCAGCTGCAATCAAAGCATCTTTATAAGTAGAAGACTTGTTTAAATTTAGTTTTCACATATTCATTGGAAATGGGGAAGGAAGAGCTCTCCAGAACCATACTGTTGACCAGGAGGGACAGTCCTGCCCAAGCCCAGTCCCCAACATTGGTCACAAGCGGCAGACAGGGGCACTCCACTTCCTGGAAATGACAGCTATGCCCCCGGAGACCAAATAAGAGAGATAGGCAGGCAGATGGCTTGGTTGTTTTGACAAGTAAGGACGTCAGACTACAATGAAACTGCTATGAAATTTAGAACTGTGTCTTCACCTTGGTAATCCCAGCGCAATGCTGCTCGATAAATATTCATTGAACGAATCAAACAATTGATTCATCTAGCAGTTACAACAATCAACCAGGTGAGAGAAACGTCTGACCCTAACAAAATACTCAGACGCACATTCTTCTTCTTTTGCCTCAGGTCCAGGGGCTCCTCCACGCTGATCCCATCTAGGGAGCATGTCCAGGAACAGCACCAAAGAGAGTGAAAGGAAAAACAGGATGGAGGAGGCGGTGACACACAAGAGCCTACTGTGGGTCAAATCCTGCTCTGGGAGCTGAACCTACACCATCTGGGCTCTTTCTCCAACAACCCTGCACAGTTATTTTTAAGTTCCACTTGACGGATGAGAATGCTGAGCCTGGGACACAGCCTAAATCCATTGCTCCAAACTTCCCGCTCACAAAAGGCAAAGCAGAAAAGTGAACGCAGGCGTCTGAACCCAGCCTCACACTCTCTCCCAACACCCCGGGCGTTTCAGCAGCTACACTAGAAAATTAACATGGAACAAAGGTCAAAAGCTAAGACATAAAGAAAGAGAAGTGAAAAATAAAGAAAAACATAGCAAGACATCTCAGCCAAGGAATGCTACAACACGGAAGCACAAGATCACGGGTGCTGGGTTTCCTCAAAGCTAACCAGTTTTGTCTGCTACGAGGCAAGAGCCCAGTTCAACAGAACAAAGCGTTTTACAGCCGCTGCCTTTCGGAGGAAATGTACCGTGGTGTTCTTTTTATAACACGCGTTGAACAATATAATAAATGATTCTTGCGTCAACTACCGCTTGGTGATTTTTTTCCCCTCCTTATAAGTCCTTGGGAAGGGGAGTTTCAGTCACAGCTCCTGCGTCTGTCCCATGGAAACCAGAACCCTCTTAGCGGTTCCACGGGTGCCATTTTGCGAGGGGGCAGGGATGCTCCTGACAGTGCTACTGTGGACCTTACGTCTATCATCAGATAATAGAATTACTGTTATGTTCCATTCTTACTCTGTGCCAGGCATTATTCTAGGCATGGCATGCACTGTTTCCTTTAATCCACATATCAAACCTATGAAATAGGCATTATAGGTCCCCATTTTCTAAAACATCAGGAGACTGGGAGCCCCAGAGGTTACCTAACTTGCGTATCAAGTCTGCACGCAGAAAACAGCCGAACTGGGGTTTGAACTCAGGTTGGTTGGACACCATGGCCCATCTTCCTAACCACCGCTAAATGGAGGATGCCTGGCTTCGTGACTATTAATCACACCTTTTGACACACTGCATGTTCCCATTTTAAAAGAGTGATGGAAAGGCTCGATATAGCCCATTAATTTTATACCCGCTTGTATCAAAACCTCTTCGATTCCCTTTGCAGCTTTTCCGCTTCCATTTCAAACGCCCCTCCTTCCCTCCGCCACTCTTGTCCTCTGCATGCACACATCAGAACCAACTTGGGGGCTCCTTCCAGCCCCCTTTCAATGTTTAAAGGGCCAGTGAAAGCACACTATTTCAATTAAATAACATTTAATTCACATAGCACTTTCTTTCTGAAAAAGCCAAAGAGCCTTAGGTGCTTTTAATCAGATCCTCTTGGTACCTAAATTATTGCTTAAGTTTAATTGTATTTCCTTTTGATGACAAATTTGCCTCATCTCCTAATCCTAGACTGTGAAGGGGATTGGCCCTATTCTGTCTTTTCTTAAAAAAAAAACGAGGGCCACTAAAGTAAATAAACAAAACACACAGGGAAATCTCTGTATACATAGCAATAAAAACAATTATGAAAACGCTATGCTGTATAGAAGCTGCTCAGATATTTAACAATGGAGTACACTATATGTCAGCTAACTCCCCGAGAGCCCAATACAGGGCTTTGTCCTCCAACATTGAGTCACATCAGACAGCAACGCACTGCAAAATGAGTAGGTCCAACCCTTGACATGTACACAGAAGATAACAAATGGGGGAAAGTCCTCTGGACCAAGAGCACAGGAACAAAACACTGACACGGAAAGATCCCCAGTCAGAAAATGTTTGCCAACTTCCTCCATGCACAACACATGATGGTAAAGAAAATAAATCCCCATTTGCTGTAGCACGTTTGAGATTAAGTATGCTCTACCTGTTTTAGATACCACGGTATTATGGTCATAGTGTACATCCATGTTCCAGGTCCTAACGTCATCGTTCCCATGTTACCGATGTTGAAACTGAGGCTTGCAAAGGATAAATAACTTGCTCAAGGACACCCAGCTCATCAGCACTTAAGACAAGGTTTGGACCAAGCACCTAAATCCAAGCCCTTGACTACCAAGTTAAAAGGTTTTCATGGCTGCTTATTGCCTATGTGAGCCAGGCTGTTGAAAAGCCAGCAAGCATGTACAAGATGGAAGAAAGGAATGAGTTTTTTCCCTAAGTGGGATAGCAAAGGGATAATAATTTCTTGAATGACCAGGATGCCAGTCTATATCATTAAGATAATTTTCTAAGTGGCATCCTAGGAGCTTAAAGCAATCCATGGAACACTTTTCCCTTCTTAAAGGAACTTTGGAATTAAAATGATGATCTTTGGTGTTGGACCACGTCTCCTGAGAGCAGCAGTTTGCAAGCAATGTGAATCGGAGGTTCAATGCCCCGGTCTGCTCAGATGCCCAGCCCACACGCTAATAAGGAGCTGAGGATTTGAACCCTGGCCACCTCATATCCAGGCAAACACTCCGCACTACACCCTGGCCATCCACCCTCTGTCTCAGCTTCCAGGGGTGTCCAGCCTGCAACCTGCAGGCCATACGTGCCTCGGGATGGTTAGGAATGCAGCCCAACACAAAATTGTAAATTTGCTTAAAACATTATGAGAGTATTTTTTTGTGATGATGTGTCACAATGTATTTCATGTGTGGCCTAAGACAACTCATCTTCTTCCAGCGTGGCCCAGGAACGCCAAAAGGTTGGACGCCCCTGGAACCCACTCCACCCCAGCTATGCCCTCCCTGTGTGTAGGCAGTCAGCAGCGAGAGGCCCCTGAGCAGATTTAAAGTGTTTTGTAGCTCCAGGAAGCCAGAGTTCTTTTGATCTTCTCTGCAAGATTCAGCAGAGACTTAAAAGTGTACCCGTCAGAAAGTACTATAGAAAAGAGCCGTTTTGCTTCCTGGGGTGCAAGTCTTCCAGGGGGTAGGGGAGAAAAGTAATCTTTAGAGAAGTCAGTCTTCCCACTAATGAAATAGGCTTACCCGATGGAAATAAACATTCACCCAGATTGGGCAGAGAAGGGGAGAGAGGAGAACACGACCTCTAAGAAAGCCTAATAGCCATCATTTTCCAGGGATATAGATGGCAGCAGGCACAACCCTGGACACATTCCTCATGGCCAACCTAAGCCTGACAATGACCTGCAAAGGAGGTGCCAGTAATTTCACTTTTACAGAAGAAAGAAAAGAAACGAAAAGGAAAGGAAAGGAAAGGAAAGGAAAGGAAAGGAAAGGAAAGGAAAGGAAAGGAAAGGAAAGGAAAAGAAAAGAAAAGAAAAGAAGAGAACCTAAACTAACTTTTTCCAAGGTCAAAAAGATACTAGGTAACACTTTCAGGTTTCCACCTCATGTCCACAGGATTCCAAAATCTACATCACCTCAAGACCAGGGATTCCAACTGCATTCCAGAAGAAAGCATGCTAAAGCAGAACGTGCATTAACAATGCATAAAATATAATAATAAGGAAGCCTATAGGGCAAAAACTGAAGTTGGCCAGGCTTTGCAAGAAGGACACATGCAGATGAGTCCTGTTAGATATGACAATAACCAGACTCGACCAAGGAATAGGTTTGGTCATTGCAACATACATAAAAGATGACCTGTAGAATAAACAATCACCTAAGTAGAAATGAGACCATCCCAGCCTTAAAACGTTTACCAACTCCTTCCACAAAGGATGGCTAGCTGAAAAAGATGCACATTTACAATAGTATGTTTCAAATTGATCAGGCCCTATCTAAGCATGAGTCCAAATCCTTGTTTTATAATCAATCTCTTTCTTGTGACAAATGCCAGTTAAAAAAAAAACAATGAGATGGATCATATCAACATTTTTCAAGGCTGAGTAAAGTCTGCAAAGTGGTAGAAAACGCAAGCAAAGACTGGGGGGTTCTCATTGCCTGCTCCCCCCTTTGTGGGCTGCACAGTAGAAAACAATGTGGGAAAGCCATGTGGACTGACTCATTGAAAAAGACACACACACGTTCTTGGGCTTTTCCATCTCGCCAAGGTCTTATTCTCCTTGCAAGAGTTATGTATCAGTTTCCAGTTTCTCTTCAAATAGTCTTCAGGGCTTGTGCATCGCTCAGCCGTGTCGCTCTCCTGCTTCACAGCCCCCAGTGGTCATCAGCGGTATGGCAGGCAGAACTCAACTTCTCTTAGCTTCCCACATGAAGATTTTTATGATTTTTACCCACGGCTGTCTCCTACCACAATCCAGTGGAGCCCAAATGTGTGTACACCTTCTCATTTTGATCTCCACTTTTTGTTTTTACCTCCTTACTATACACAAGCCTGGAATTCCCACCCCCCGGCCCCCACCTCTGCATTCTCTGGTTCTACAGATCTCTTAACATCCAGCTCAAGAGTCTGTTCTCTGGGACACTGACTTCCCAGGGAAGGAGCCACACCCTCCAGAAGCGGCATCATGGGTCCCCCTGTTCCCTCCCCTATCCTGTCATTTACTTGCTTATTCCTCTGGTAGACAGTGGGGAGGAAATGAGTGCGCTTCAGTTTTCTATGTTAATTGATTAGCTGAATGAAACAATAAACAGTGCCTTTTAGCAATACAGAATGCTTTCAAAGGTGAGGTCAATTCTAGTCAGCCTTCCAAAGGGAGTCTGACTTGAGGCCAAGTCCAGAAGATCCTCAAAGGCACGAAAGAAATGAAGTTCAAAAGTGGTTTTCCAGCTGGGATGGCGTGTTCCACGTTTGATGAAGTGGAGGTTACTGGAGACTAACAATGATTGAACTCACACCTCCTACCAGTGCTCTTCATGTGTCACATGACCTCACAACCTGAAGAGACAGGACCATCCCCATTCACTATGCAAAGCCCAAAGTCGCACAGGAAGTGAGTAGTGCTCATGATCGCTGGTCAGGTAGGATGATGGGGAAACCTAAGATCTTCCACAGAAGAAAAAATTCCTTCTCTTCACTGGTCTTACTTATCTCAACCAAAAAGACTTCCCCAATTACAACCACAAAGTCCAATTCCCCATGAAGCAAGGTCACTGCTTCCCATTTTCAATGCCACTCAGATCTGATCCGGACCTAAAAGATCAGCTCACAAAGCGTGGCTGTGTGGTACCCCCCTCTCTGCTGCATTCTCCATCGTCCCTCTGTCCCGCCCCGTTTCCCCAGAGAAAGCTTCTTAACCTGTTCTGTTCTTACAGAACAAGAAGAGCCTAGACCCAGGAAACCTATAAAAATCTGGACCAATAAATTTTTTCTATAAAAGTCCAAAGAGTAATTACTTTTAGGCCTTGACAACCATAAGATCTCTATTGCAAGTACTCACCTCTGTGTCTGTAGCACAAACACTGCCATACATAACACAGAAACAAGCAAACGGCTGTACTTCAGTAAAACGTTATTTTCCAAAACAGGTGGCCAGCCATATTCGGCCCTTGAGCAACAGTTTGCCAACCCTGGTCTGGACCAAGGGCAGTAAATAAATTTCATCTCATGTGCCAGCTTTGATCTTTTCATGGCAGTTGGCTTTCTGGAGGCGGGCGTTCCCAAAGATTCTCAGGCTATCTATGGCTCAGTGCATGACTTGTGATGTCCCTACAGGTGTCAGAAGGATCACAGTGGCCCATGTGCCACATTTTCCATCTTTGGTTAAGCTTTAGGCTTTAAGGGCACAAATTAGCTTTTGAAGAGGGCATGAAACACTGTATAGTTTTCAAGTAGTTTTCAAGACCCACCAAAGCTAAGAGGTCGCCGCGCCACCACCCTGCCATCGCCTCTCTCCCTAGTAAATTTCATCTCCTTCTATTCTAAGTCACAAATCTGGAACCTATGATTTGAAAAACAGAACAAAGTCAAAAAGTCTACCTATACCAAATCTAAAGGTAAACTATACTTTGAAAAGCTAGATTAGGCAAAAGTCCTTGTTTTACCTAAATTTCGTATGTCAGATTACCCAGGGTTAAGAAAGCATCCTGCTCTCTCTGTAGCAAAAGCAACGGTAGCAGGTGGGAATTGTTCTTTTTTAAACAGACTCACCATTAATAACTGCCAAGAGAGCCCTTTCTATACACAATGTTGTCATGGACAATAGAGACAGTTCAAGAATCATACTTCGAGCTAATATTGAACTTGCAAGTAAATACATAAAGCTTCAGTGCCATAAAGCTAATTTAAAAGGGACATTTCTCTTTATAGCTCCCTGGAGTATTATAGACTCAATGATATTCTTCTGCCATAATGTAGGATTCATTAAAGAACTGAAGCAATAATTGTCTACATCAGTACATAAGAGCCAAGTGGATAAATCGTCCAAATGAATTGGTTAATACAACCTCAAGTCCTTGGTATGAAGTTCTCCATCTGACCTCTGGCAGGTGGGCAGGAAACCAAAAGCTATATTTTACTTGTGAGAATATCAGCAAAGGGAATTTCTAAAGCGTGATAATATTTAAACACATAAGACAATTTCTATTTCACAATTTTATTCCTAAAACTGTCAAATGATAAAATAGGTAAAAATCAAACACATATATAAAATGCATGCCCAGATTTGTTAAGAGTTGTTAAGAGTTATGTAATAAGTATGTATATAGTCTGTTGTGATCAATATTATCTTTCACATTAATTAATAATTTTAAATTTAACTAAAATAGATGTATTGTTTGATGACAAATCTTTTTTCTTTTTTCTTTTTAGCCATAATGTTTCCACATTATGTCTGTATAGTGGCAGGGTACAGACATAAAGGAGCAAAGAGAAAGTAAAGTAAGAACTATGCAAAATGGCATCTTCTTAATTAATCAATGAGCAGGCCATGGGACAGCAGGAAACTTCGAGTAAGACAGCTGTTACACCAAACTCAGTACTGCCTTTACTGACAATGATTTGGAAGAGTAAGAAAACGCAGAGTACACTGGCCAGATATAGATATAATTTTGTCTGTTTAAGGTTTCTGTGCATTATCATCCATAAAATATGCATGCTTGTATTGACTTCCTAGGGAGAACAAGAGGTTGCTTCCCTTTAGATATAAAAAGTCAGGGAGAAGCTTAAGAGTCAATAGCTCTCATACTAAATGCTGTGGTAGCTCGGTGAGTGGCCTACGTTGGAACATTTTGATCTCCCTTAGTTGTTGTTAAGTTTGAGGACTGTTTCAATGGTTCAAATTCCAAATGAGGGACCGTGACTAAAATCAGAAATGAAGATGCTTGATTTGTGATGTATCATGAACATTGCCATCAACCTACGAATACATATTTATTTATTACAATAAAAAAAAGCCGTCTACGGTAACAGGGACCCCTGGAGACTCTCTCGCCCGAGTTTTATTTGGGCTGGCTACAGACAACAAAGAAAACAACACATGCAGCACTTCTAGCAAGCGTGTGTCTACAAGAATACCCAGGGCCTCTTTCCGAGTGCCTTTACGAGCCACGGTATTCCCTGCCCTCCTCTCTGGAAGTTATCGCTGTATTGGATGTTGTTGAACATATTTGATATGAAAGCATTGTCTGTCTGCTACCAGTATCTAACGAGTCTCTCCCCCAGAGTTGCCAGCAAGGTGCTGATTAATTAACTGAAGTAGTGAAGCTGAATCTTCCAACAGCTGTTTAGAGAATTGTCATTAACGTGGTCTCCTTTCCTGTCTATTAGCTTTCTTGCAGCGATCCCACTAAAATGCAAATCTGGAAAACTCAGCATCACAATCTACCTTAACCTCTGTGCCCTCTTTGATGAAAAAGAAAAGTGCTTGTCTGGGCTGTTTTTTTGTTTGTTTGTTTTTGATGGGAAATCAGATGAGAAGGCAGGAATGTAAAGAACAGAAACCGTAAGAAAGTAAAGACAAGATTTTGGAAACTCCCTAGAAGTCACAGTTTGTCTTGTCACTTTGTCATGGGCAGCGAACACCAGGGCAGTCCTTTGGACTGAATGCCAGCTTGGGAATTGCGGATAGTCTAAGCTCAATGAGTAGTTCAGCTACCTGACGATCTCTCGCCAGCACCTCCACGCACAGCAGGGACAGCGGCACTCTGCAACGGGGAGGCTGCGGAGGCAGCGAGGTGGCAGGCAGATGTGGCGGCTCCACTGCACTGATGACAGTTGGCGGAGGATTCCAACCTGTGCACCTCAGCTGCCCCGAGAACAAGGATGATTATTCAGAGGAGCAGGATCTATATTAAGTGGCAGATTGGAGGGAGGGTCGCGCTGATGAGACACAAGCACGTCATTAAGATGTTCCGCGCTGAGGTGTGGTGACTCAGACCACATAAAAATAGGGGATTTTTTAAAGTTCCGTTCTCCCTTGCTTCCTTCCTTTCTGCCTACCTCTTTTCTTTCCTTTTTTATTCTTTTCTTTCCCCTTTTCTTCCATATATATTCATTATATATACATATATTAGGCCCACCTGGCAGGTTTTGTGAAAGATAACAGTCTTCCACGCACAGGCCAACAAAACTAATTCAGAGCACAGGCTGTCACGGCTTCATCCCAGGTATCGCCTGATCGCCCTGGTAAGCTCTGCTTATCCCCTCCAACATGAATCTTAGAGACTCGGTACCAGGGAGCTCGGATGTTAACCCCGTCCGTCACCGCACCGGTTACCCCACGCAGCATCATCCGCAGGGGCGCCCCTGCACGCCAGACTCACCTTACAAAACAGCTAAGGCATTTCCAAACCATCAAAAAGGAGAAATTAAAGATGTGATTAAATAGCACATAATTGGGTCATCAGGGCATATAATAAAGCCAAACACACCCCCGCAAATGCAGCAGGTGCTTTTTTTTTTTAATGAAGCAGATAAATGCAGAAATGAATACACTGATACAGACAGAGCATCTGTCTCATGATAAAATTAAGTCTTGTGACAGAAATAAATCACTGTGGGAGAGAACGCAGCCCATTATCCAATGGGATTTTTTCTTTTCTTCATATGTGACAGGACTTATTGGATTCCCTGATGCTAGGCAGCTAAGTGCATCCACCATCTGATGATAAATCAGGAAGCCTACAGGATTTGAAATTTAACAACTACTTATTTTTCTGTGATGTAGAGATAAGGGCAAAATTTTCGTGAGTAACTATTAAATTGGGACTCTCCTTCTTTGCTGCTAATCTGATTTTCTGGTATTATGTCATATCATCATGCAATGCCAACAACCAGCAGTGAGGAAAATAGATTTTGGACTAAGATGAATAAAGGAACTACTTATCTTTCCCTTTCTTTCCCAATATCAGTTTTATCTAAAGAGTACTAGAGAAAGGTTACTTTTGACATAAAAATATACTGCTCTTATTACACTTTCCTTTTTATCCCCTTCAATACTTTAAAAAATGGCAATAAAAGCCTGTGTTTCATTCTTAAAACATTTTCACATTTGAACAATAAAAAAGGAAAATCCATATATCACGTTAAACATACACAGGAACTAATAGAGCTCAGGAATTACTTTACCGTGTTTGATAAATGTGACTGGAACAAATATACCTTCACGTTTTAATGATTTCCTGTTATAATAGGCTATTAATTAGGGTGAGTGGGGGGTGGATGATTCATCTGTCCAAGATGTACCTTTATTTTTCGTGTTGAATTCCCACGGTACCTTGAGCACTTGGCTAGTCCTCACACCCATCACCCGCTCTCCTACTGAACTATATAGATTACCCTGGTAAGAAACAGAAAGAAAGAAATCAAATGATTTTTTTACTCCGGGTAATTTTTTTAAAGTGAGAACATGGTACA
Organism: Phyllostomus discolor; assembly: GCF_004126475.2. Classification (NCBI taxonomy): domain Eukaryota; kingdom Metazoa; phylum Chordata; class Mammalia; order Chiroptera; family Phyllostomidae; genus Phyllostomus; species Phyllostomus discolor. Next base: position 13,494,010 of record NC_040903.2, read on the forward strand.
TCTTCAAAAGAAACCTGATTCATTGTGTGAAAATGTAGTAGCAATCTAGCAACTGACATCTCGGAGAATACTCAGAAACAGCGCATTGTTGAGCCTAGGTATATTTCAAAAGCCCGCACAGAATCCGTTTTCTTGTAAACTAAATCAAGCTCACGGTAAAGCTACTATCGCTGACTTTTTTTTTTTTCCTTCTACATCCCGTCTTGTAAAGGGGCAAAGGTGGGGCTGGATGGAGAGGCATTCAACATTGATCACTGGTAATTACGGTAATCTCCTTCAGGAGCATTAACTGCTGGAAACTCAGCCTGTCTGCAGAGAGAGCTAACTCCAAGTGACAACACAAGAAAAGCTGTGAAAGAGCTGTAAACTCCTACAGCCGGTTACCAGCTTTTAATTAGAGTGTGCCACCGAAACAATCTGAAAGTATCTGTAGAGATATAAAGAATCTATTAGTTGAAGAAGTAAGAGATGTAATCAGCCAAATCATTTATCTATCACAAAACACACCACGAAACGAAGGAGGGGGGCATGCAATCAGCCAAACGCCACGACCATTGGTCATTCATTGTGGCTTAATGGTCCCGTTTCACACAACTTGATAACTACACACAGAAAAGAGGACATGAAGACAAACATTCCTAGGTGTGTCTGGAAATGTGACTTTCTTCTGTGCTTTAGACATGCAGGGTGACCTGATTCACCATTTCCAGACAGGAGAAGTCACTGATTTCCTTGCAATTTGCTATTGAGACAGTGGAACGGGTTTTACAAAAATCAAGCCAAACATCCTGGCATAATCTAAGCATCAATTATGGTTCTCAAAAATGCATGCTGCTTTTCTTTAACAATCATGAGAATATTGACAATATTTTCCTAGCTTTGTTTTCCACAGAAACACAAACAAACAAAAAACTAGATATAATAATGAACTGGCAAGTTCTCCGTAGAAACCTCAAGATAAAGGACTAGCAAATGCATCTCGGTGAGTCTCCCGTTATATGCAACAGTCTCACGGTTTGAATCCAGCCACCTGGCATGACACCAAAACCCACCAACCAACAACCCACTTTCTATCTTTCCAATATATTCCAGTCAGACACACCAAACACAACTACTGGACCCGTGTTACACAGGACTGGGTCCACCTCATGGGGTCTTGAATCTTGCAAAACAGAAACACTTAGAAATGGAAAAACACATTCATCTCAGTCTTGTTGGATTTACTTCATCTGATCTTTTGACTGCTATGGAGAAATCCATTTTTTGTGATCGCACAAGGAATTGTGGTCATATTTGAAAACTCCAGCCATGAATCGGAAGAATGAGACAGAGTCAACAGCATCTCATCTCCCGGAAGAGGAAGCTGTAAGACCCAGAGAGGTGGATGCATTACTTCACCCACTGAGCTAGTTAGCAAATGGGTCAGTCATGAACGCATACACCCTAATCCTTCCACTGTGCTGCCAAACCTCACATCTTCTTTTGTTGTTATTTTATTTTTCATTATTTTAAAATTATTTTAATTTTCAATTACAGTTGACATACAATATTATATTAGTTTTAGATGTACACCCCAGTGATGAATCATTATATAACTTACTAAGTAACCATCCCAGTAGATCTCGTACCCATGTGACACCATGTATAGTTAGTTATAAACAACTTTATTGACTATACTCCCTTCGCTGTACTTTACATGCCATGTACCCTACGCCATGACTGTTCTGTAACCACCAATTTGTGCTTCTTAATCCCTTCACCTTTTTTCACTCAACCCAAACCTTGTATCTTCTTACCATCAAGGTGAAGAGTACTGAAGCGGGAAATCATACACAAAAATTCAAAGAGAGGCTCCTTCAGCCTCTGGGAACTTAACTGAAAACATTTTCAACAATACATAAGGCATAAAATGTCCCAGGAGGAAAGAATAGAATTAGAATGGAAAAATGTGCAGTTGAAGAAGAGTTGACATTAGTAAACACATCTGTGAGTACTACCTGGGCCATGAGGATCCACTGAGTTGGCACCTATTTCAGGTGTCAAAGAGCCATGGAGAGGTAGGGAAGAACAAGTGCAAAAACCCTGAAGTAGCAGTGAATTCCAGGCATCGGAAAAGGACAAGCGTGGCTACGACTGAGTGGGCAGGAGACCGAGCAGAGAGGTAGGCGGGAGTCAGCTCCTGTGGGATCTTTCAGATCATGGAAAGGAATTTGGCATTTGTTTCGATGGCAACAGGAAGTGAATGGAGAATTTTAAGTGAGGATGTGATAGCATCAGATTGATATTTTTTTTTTAAAGATGACTTTGGCTGCGCTGTGAAAAATGGATTATAGGATTGAGATAACAAACATGAAAGTCCTTTTGAAAAAAAATGTTAAGGCAAAATCTAAATGGCTGTCATTATATAAATGGCATCCCAATCTTCCCAAATAATAAGGCAGTGATATTTTTCAGAGACTGTCTTAAACTTTGGCACTAGTCAAAAGCGTGGCTTGTCCATGTTCTGAAACACTGCACGATAGGTGTCTGAAACAGAGGCAAGATGGAGATGACGCCGGGCCTCACTGGGCTGCGTCGTCATTGGGATTCGAGCCATCTGTGTTGTTCGTGCAGATCGGGAAAACACGAACTCTAACACAGGCTAGTCTCGGGAGCGCAAAGCTGTGACCGTTCAGAATCCCGTCAAGCAAGTTTTCTAACTTGAATAGAGGGTAATCAGTATTTTTGTACAAAGAAGAGCCCAAAGAGCCTCTTGCTTCTAAAAGCATAGCATGGGTGCCCTGGCCGGAGTGGCTCACTCAATTGATTGGGCATCATCTCAAAAACCAAAAGGTCACAGGTTTGATTCCTGGTCAGGGAAGAACATGCCTTGGTTTTGAGTCCAGTCCCAGGTTGAGGCGTATATGAAAGGCAACCAATCAATGTTTCTCACACTGATGTTTCTCTCCCTTTCTTTCTCCATCCCTTCCCTCTACCCATGCCCTTGGGTGAGGGTTAAAACACAACACATAGCATAAGTGAGCTGAGTGACAGAAACGCAGCCTCTACGTTGGGAAGAGGCAACACCCCAAGGCTTGGGGATCAAAGGTCAAGATCATTTGGGATTACTAAAACAATTGGTGATTTCCTGCAATGGGAGTCCTGTATGGCCACTTAACTCAAACCAATGAATTCCATTCTGCCAATCACCATTCAGTGATGGTAGCGACACTGCACTATTAACCCCAGGAAGATTTCACCTCTAAAGCACTGCTGGTTGATGATAAATTCCCAGGGATGCTCAGATAAGATAGAAAATGAAAGGGACAATTTATAAACCTCTTTAGGGAAATCAGTGATTGTGTTACTTGTCTTCAGCAAAAGATAAATAATTAAATTAACAACTCAAAACCACGCTAGCCACACATTATGTAAAGTTCAAGTTCTTGTATTTGAAAAGGCAAACTACCAGTCTTCATAAGGAGAGAGATTAAGGTTTGAATTTTGGTTTGACCCCTTGCTATTTGGGTGACTTGCCAATCCATTATTTCTAACCAATCTGTGCCTCAGTTTCTTTATCTGTCAAATAAAAGTCATAAAGACAGCTAATTGTTGGGAGGATTAAAATGAGATCATGTCTGTAAGGCACATTTTTCAATGACCTGGAAAAATGTTCCTCCCATGAGTTTGTCCACAATTATCTTTTTACATTTTATTTTATTTTATTTTTTATTGTATTTTTTCATTACCATTGAGTCCTCTAAGACCCCCCTCCCCACTGCAGTCACCACACTGTGGTCCATGTCCATGAGTCATTTTTCCATTTTGCTCCATCCCTCCAGCCCCTAACCTTCCCCCTCCCTTAGCTGTCATCCTGCTCTCCATCTATGAGTTTGTCTCTATTTTGCTTGTTAGTTCAGTGTGTTCATTAGATTCCACATATGAGTGACATCATATGGTATTTGTCTTTCTCTGACTGGCTTATTTCACTTAGCATAATGTTCTCTAGGTCCATCCATACCATACCAAAGGGTAAAATTTTCTTCTTTTTTATGGCCGAGTAGTAGTTCATTAAAACGACTAAGGGGCCCTTATCTTTCTTGAGGGCTTTCTAACAGCATTCATGACTGAGGAGGACTCCACCTGTGCTACAGACTGAATGTGGGTGCCTCCAAAATTCATATGGTGAAAGCTAATCCCCTGTGTGATGGTATTTGAAGGTGGGGCCTTGGGCAGGTGATTAGGTCATGAGGAGAGATCCCTTAGGAATGGGATTAGTGTCTTTATAAAAGGGACTCCTGGGAGCTTCCTTGCCCCTTCCACCATGTGAAAACACAGGGAGAAAATGGCCATCTATGAACCTGCAGTGGGCCCTCAACAGACACTGAACCTGCTGGCAGCTTCATCTTGGACTACCCAGCCTCCAGAACTGGTTGTTGTTTAAGCCGCCCAGGCAACACTAGTTTTGTGATATCAGCCTAAACAGACAAAAACAACTTGCTTACAAACAAAGACTAGATCTTCATGGAAAAAGAATCCATACAATAGGATACTAAATAAGTGTTCTGGGTGTCTAGGTTATTCCTAAGGAAAAGAATTTAAATTCAAAGAGCTGCAACAAAGAGTCTTAAAACTGGCGACTTAAAGAAAAATGCCCTGGCTGGTGAGGCTCAGTGGATTGAGCATCAGCCAATGAACCAATGGATCGCTGATTTGATTTCCAGTCAAGGTATAGGCCTGCATTGCGGGCCAGGTCCCCAGTAGTGGGGGCATGAGAGGCAACCACACAATGATGTTTCTCTCCCTCTGTTTCTCCCTCCCTTCCCCTCTGTCTAAAAATAAATAAATAAAACTTTTAAAAAAGGAAAATTATAAGCACTAAACTCCTAAGGGAATCCATTTCATATTTTTTAATGTGAAATAAAAGAAGAGCTTTTAAAAAAAAAAGATCATTCTTTTCAAAACAGGTTTGCAAAACACAGAAGGCAAAGTAAATAGAAAGTTACAATAGGGTCCAGGACTCTATTGTCCCGGGTATTGTTAAGCACCAAGTCAGCTTGGTGCCCTGGAGGGAGCTGGAGATGGCAGCCTGGAGAGTCGTGTCCAAGCCCGCCACTACCAGTTGGTAACCTTTGGTAAATCATTCCCCATCCCCTGGAGAGTCTTCTCATTTGTTAAAGGAGCTAATTAGCTAAGACAATCTCTACGGATCCTGTCAGATTCAGCCTTTTCATACTTCTATGGCCCGAAGATCACAGGGTCTGAGAGCAGAGTTAAGTGCCATATTATTCACATTATCATTTCTAGACACAACTGGAAGTGTCTGGACCTGGGGCACTACACCTACGCTGGTGGAAAAGATGTAGAATTGAACTTACAAAAAGAAAACAAATAACAACAATGAGGAAATACATGCCACAGAAGAGAAGAAGGGAAGGATTCATCACTACCACATAGCAACTAGCCCTGAAAATGTGCTGATTAGTTAAAAAGAAAGATAGCTAGAAATCAACAGAGCTGCGAACCAAAGAGAGGACACACCTACACGAATCCCAGAAATCTGATGACTGCATTAACCTATGGGGAGAGAAGCTCATATTGACAGTGGGGATTGAACACAGTTTGGGGACATGTAATCCCAGTGAGGCACACAGGTGTGCCATAATCTGCCAAGGACCCTCAGCTAGTCATGGACCTGGGATCGGAACCATGATTCTTGACTGCTAACCAGTTAGTGTTCCTCCTCCAGCTGCGGAGTAAGAGTGATGGCTTTGCATCTTGCAGGTTTACCCTTAAACATGGGTTCGAACATCTGTTAGTCCATTATTCCTCTGACTAGCAGCATGGTGCAGAAACAATCCCAGAGAGATGCATATCTATGCTGCACTTTAGGAGCCAAGGGGCAAGGATGTTTCTGTACTGTCTGTAAATTGCTAGTCCTTTGGTCAGTGCTCACCCTTGACAGCCATGATGACTTCTTCTTGCCTCATTGTAGACTGCCCCTCATAATCCCAACCACCTGAAACTAGAATGCTACTTCTCACCAGGTGACCGAGGAACACCTGCGTGACTCTGTGTGCACCAATTCATGTCATATTACCAGAAAGAAAGGAAAAAATGCTGCAGTAGCATTAGATATTCAAAAATTGGTGCAGTAGCCCCAATACTCACAGCCATCATGCTTCAACCCACATCCACTTGACTATTTATTTAGCTCATTTTCCCTAGATTTAATGTAATCTCATTTTAATGTGCATCAAGTCTAAGATTCACATCACTTCACATTTTGTCATCTGAAATTTTGATGTCTAAAATTGGGAGGCACTTTACAACCGATAGTATGTCATAGTTTAATTGGCAGTGTTTTTTTTCTTTCTTTGTAACATATAAAGAGTTGTGTGTCATAGAGTTATGATATCTTAGACTCAATGAAGTTCAGTATTCAAGGCAGAAATGGAGAGACATTTCCTCACTAGCTTCTGCATGCTGTGGAAGTGAATTGCCTGTTTCCTCTCCTCCTCTTCCCTTGTCTTCCCTTTTTCTCTTCCCTCCTCTCCTCCCCCCTCCCCTCCTCTCCCCTTCCCTTCTCTCCTCCCCTCTCCCCCTCCTCTCCTCTCCTCTCCTCTCCTCTCCTCTGTTCTTTCTCTCCCTGCTCCCTTGTATCCGTGCTCATGCTTTGTCACTAGCACTCTCCCTCATTCTCTCATCCTTTTCTTATTTTAACTAAGATTCATCAAATGTTTCTTCTGTAACAGGCACAATGCCAAGCACTGGAGATGAAAGGACAAGCCCAACAGAAGTGGCCCCTGACCTCATGAAGCTTGTTATCTACTAGGCATACACAGATATTGACTGAATAGCATACACACACAATGTAAAGCTACAAGTACGGTAAACTACTTGTAAGGAGGAGTGCATGCTGCTATGGAGGCATACAGAACAGGGTGATGCTGTAGGTGGCAAGATTTATTTGAGAAGTGAAGTATGAGTTGAGATATCATGTTTGGGAAGTTTATAGGTCCAGGTTGAAGAAAGAGCCTTTTGTGCAGAGGGAATTTTATATCAAAGGTCCTCTGATAGACTGAAGTAAAGCTTTGAGAAGGCCACATTGCTGGAGCCCAGAGGACAAGGGATGTTGCACGAAATGAGTCAGGAGTCAGAGGTCTGTCTTTATCTTTAACAGAATTTGAAGGCACTGAAGGGGAAGAGGGGAGAGAGGCAAGGTGCTCAGGACAAAAACAGCCCATTAGATACCACGTGGGGGTCCATTTGAGGGTGAGGGTTAGGAGGCTCTTCTCATGGTCCAGACAGGAACTGATGGGGAAATACAGACTCGGGGCTGCTCTGCTCACCAGCTCAGCCACGCAGACCTCAGCTCTGCAGTGCAGCCCTTCTGTCACCTCTTCTGTACACAGACCTTGCAGTGACATCCTGGGAGCAATACCCAGAGAATGAGGTCAGAATATTCAATAAAGGTTCCTGCTGCAGACCAAAGAGAACTGTGAGCACAGCAGGACAGTGGGGCTGGGCGATGCACAAGGAGAGGGAGGAAGCGGGGCCCGTGTTCTCTGCCAGGTCTCACTGAGTCGGGAAGTTATGCGAACAGTCTGGACCCTCCCCTGGACTTTACGACACTGAGTCAACCCACTGTCCCTCTGACTTGGTCCTCATAAGATGTACTGAAGATCTCACATCAACTCGGGGAAGATAAAAGTTGATTTGAAGCTCGAAGAAAAAGACCTCTTTATTTAAAGGAAACACAAAGGATCCTTAAGAGACTTTTTTTTATTCTTGGCAGATATCGACTTACAAACAGATCTTATTCCACTGGTTGGAATATATCTATTTCTAGTCCTTGTGCATCCACCCTATGAACTGCGATTTGATGAAGCCATATGAACAACACATAAAGTCTCAGTGTAAAAATGCTATATGTTCTTAGGAAGGGAAGACATAAAACTTTAATCCATGGTTTATTAAAATCCCTAGGTAAGCACAGTTTACAAAGCTAAATGCCAATACCTGTAATTCACCCCCATGATAACATTAACCAGAGTAACTGCTATATCTAGATGCATTCAAGTTTAGTCGCCTATCAGAAGTACTGAAAATCTAACTCCTAATGGCTTTTTATATAAAACCCGTCTTTGATTGACAGAATCTAATCACTGGAAGGGCAGCAAACAAAAGCTGGGCAAAGCCCAGTTCCCTGCTAATTCTTTTTTCCTTGTAACATCTATAAGCATCTGATCACACAGTTGTGCAATTATTTGCTAACTGAAGGTATTATCCTGTTACTGTCCTAGAAAAACAGTAACCCTTCCGGACAAAGACAAAAATGTGTGGGTTCTTTTCCCACAGTTTAAACACATCATAGATCATGTCTACAGCAGCTTTCTTCTCGACTTTCCCATCATGCCTCTTGCATTCTCAGCAAGGGCCAGTTCACTTAATCCAGGAAGACCTTCACATAACTTTCTGGCATTAATTATTGTGGTGGCACAAACTCCCGTGTGAAATATTTGCTGCCATGTGTCCTGCAGCGTATTTAAAAAAAAAAAAAAAACAGTGAAGGAGGAAAAAGGGAAGGCAAAAACACTTCTGGTAATTATTCGCTAGTTTACGAGAATTTGACATAATTAGTGGAGAGCTAGGCTGTAAAGCAGGGAGCCTCTGCTAGACAGCCTCGCGTTAGTAAGTGAATACAAACATTCTGAAACCGGGTTTGCAGCGAAGAAGCAAGAAAGGAAGGTGCTCAAGGTTCTTGCACAGCCTTCGCTCTGAGAACAGCGCCGGCTTCCGCTCCTGCCGGAGGCATCTTCTGGAGATGGCACGGGGATCGCGGGGCCTTGTGAGTGGCACGAAAATAATACAGCCCTAAATGAAAACCAATAAGCAGCTCTGAGGAGTCAGTCAGCCCATTAGGATGACAAACAGTGAGAAGCTGCACATTTCAGTGCTGACAACATATTCACCAGCTTCCTCCTCGTTCTGATAACTATAAACGACTCTCTGCAAACTTCCATTTTAAGAAGTGGAGTGGGTAAAACACAGCCTGGGTCAATATTTTCAGGGAAGGCTCTGGGTTTAACGTGACTAGAGGGAAACGGACAAGATCTCCATTTCAGGACACAGCACGAGTGTGTCCGGGAAGCAGCCGCAGTCCCCTGCAAACAGACTGCCCCTCCAATCTGGTTTTGGGGCCTTTCACTGTCCATTACCCCTTCCCTCCGTCGGGAACATTCCTGAAGTAAATTGGCTGGAACTTGTCCGCTGATCCTACTGTTGCACACAGGCCCACATACACCTCCTCCCCTAGTCCTGACTCCTCTCCTCAAACACATAGAAAAGGCAGGGACCAGACCGCCAGGCACCCAACATGCCACCTGACCCACAGAGAGCCCTCCAAAAGAGTAGGGTAGTTGCTCAGTTGGGTAAACAAGTCAAAGAAAGACATGGGAAGGCTTTCACAGTTTAAGGGGTTAATTCGCCCTGGTGTCAAAACCCGGCCACTCATCTCATTTGACCTGTGTTCTTGGGCAAGTGTTCAACCTCTTAAACTTGTAGTTTCCTCACTTACAAATTGTGTACAACCTTAGTACATAAGTCATAGGACTGGGAATGAAAGATTCATTCATGTGTCAATAAACTTCCATCCCAGTCCCTGGAACACAGTAGACCATTCAATAAATATTAACTTTGAAGGCAGCTGTATGCAGGCTGAAGTCTTTAAAGGAAGCAATTCAGAAATATCCTCGAAAGAGGAATTTAACGCTACTGCCGCCATTTGTTGGCTCGCTCAGTCCCTGCGGGTGGCCATTCCCGTAACAAATATTTATTAAGTGCCTAGCACATCCCTATGTGTTGAAAATGCACTGGCTAAAACAAGACTCCTGCCCTCACTGAACATATATTCTAATGGAGATGGTTGATAAAAAAAAAAAACAAATCAAAATTTGTAACATGTCAGAAAGTAATGGTGCACAATAATTATGCATTCATTAATTTAATGTGTATTCACTTATGACTTCCTTCTAAAATTCCCTGAGCGTATATAGCATTTTCCTGATCACTGCATAATAATTTTTGGTAAATATCTACCTAAAACATCAAGAAATGAAGGAATTTAAAACTGTCCACATCGTGTCCTCAGAGCAGGCTGCATCCTGAAATATTTGCCTAAGAGGCACACACATGCAGAAAACTGTCATGACTGACACATCCCAGGCTGGGGCAGGGTCTCCGAATACCAAAACTAAGACCTTGGTTTCGGAATAACAGAGAGTTCCCATGAGGGCTAATTTTCACTGGCATCCTACAGAGATCCGGAGAACCGCTTTGAAGCATCTGTTCAGCTATGGTAATGAGGGGTAGTGGGTTTCTCTGGGGAACGTGCCGCGATGTCTGAAGAACTCGTCACAGAAGCAGGACCTTGCAGTTTCAAGAGCAAATGGAAGCCACAGCCATCATCTTCTCTGCTATGTGGAAAAGCTGCAGGCGGCCACCCCTTCTTCGTCCTGCGACTGGGAAGTCAACGGAACAACAGGCTTTCAAGTAGGGTCATCCTTCTTAGAAAGGTTAAAACCATGTATTCCTTCTCTCTGAAGCGCTTGGGCAGATGGACCATGTAGGGACTTTACCATCCGCCATCAGGATATTTGCTTTTTACTTTAATGTCCTGATGGAAGCAAGACAGCACCAATGAAGCATGCACTCATGCACTCACACACACGTCCTCACATGTGCAAGGAGTGTGTAGAACACTTCGTGCCTCTGCTTGGAGAACAAACAAGGTAGTTGGAGCTCCCGAGGAGACGGCCCAAAGCCCCTTGGCTTTCTCATCTGTGGGCTCTGGGGGGAGTCACCTGAGGCCGTCCATAGGCTGCCCAGAGACGGCTCCCCTATGTACACAAAGTCCTGGGTGTTCCTTCTGGTCGCCTTCTCTGAGCCCCTGCAGTCACCACAGCCGCCTGTAACAGCTCTAGCTCCTTCATGTCTAAGACCTAAATTCAGTCAGCTAACAGCATACCAGCAAGTGACAGGAAAAGGAGGAAGCACCACAGGCTGGTGGCAGCAGTTTCTGGTAGAATCCATGACAGTCTGTGCCCTTTGTGAAAGTGTCGCTTCCTTAAGGACAGTTGGTACAGGGTGCAACATATAATTTCTTCTGGAGGTTACTGGCCTGTAGAAGTGTGGGAAAACAGCCTGCTACCCTCTGAACTGCAGTTATGAGTAATAACAAGTGTTACAATTTATATTCATGTTGTTGGTGGAAATACAGACTGGTACAGCCACTGTGGAAAACAGTGTGGAATTGCCTCAAAAAACTAAAAATGGAACTGCCTTTAGACCCAGCAATTCCACTCCTTGGATTATATCCTAAGAATCCTGAAACACCAATGCAAAAGAACCTATGTACCCCAATGTTCATAGCAGCACAATTTACAATAGCCAAATGCTGGAAGCAACCTAGGTGCCCATCAGTAAATGAATGGATCAAAAAACGATGGTACATTTATACAATGGAATAGTATGCAGCAGAGGAAAGAAGGAGCTCCTACCCTTTGTGACAGCATGGATGGAACTGGAGAGCATTATGCTAAGTGAAATAAGCCAGGTGGTGAAAGACAAGTACTATATGATCTCACCTATAATTGGAACCTAATCAACAAAACAAGCAAGCAAGCAAAATATAACCAGAGACTTTGAAATAAAGAACAAACTGGCAGTAACCAGAGGGGTGAGGGGCGGGTAGAGGGATAACAGGGGAAAAAGGGGAAGCGTCAAGTCAAGGAACATGTATAAAGGACCTATGAACAAAGCCAAAGGGGGGGTAGGATTGAGGGTGGGAGGTGGGGGTAAGTGGGGTGGGGTACAGTTCCAGTGGGAAAATGGAGACAACTGTACTTGAACCACAATAAAGAAATAATAATAATTTCTATTTGAATTCTGTTCTTCAGGTAAAGAGGTATCTAATGTGTAATCCAGCTAAAGGTCTTTTGTGCACACAACCTCATGTTCCCTAAAACAGAAATCTGGATTTCCACTATACCTCTCCTAACTCGCAGCCCCTCATAGGGGCACTTACAATATTCACTGGGAAAGCAGTGATCAAATGATTCCATACAAAATAGCACTGCTACCATGTGGCCAGTAAGTCTTAGAAAGCGGAAAATATTTTTGTGAATGAAGTGTGTCCAGAGTGGTCAAAGCTAAAACGGCCTGTATACATAGAGGCAGCCTTTCAGGAGAAAAGGTATATTGTGGACCAGCCCACCTCGCCAAGAAGCCATAGAGCTAGTCGTTTTTAGATGAGGATGGTGATAGGAGGGAAGCCTGTTATCAAGAAGTGCGGCTCAGCTTTTATTGGCTGACCTGGACTTACTATGGCCCTGACCCATTCATTAATCAGATTGGACATGGGCTATGTGCTCTTCACTCTTACCGGCCCCTGCACAGAAAGCATCTAACCTGAACTTCTGCCTTTGAAAACAGTCTCTGACTACTGCCAGTCCACCTAGAGTGGGCTCTGCCCTGTGCCCCAGGATCTTGCCGGCCCACCTGGTACTGATCTGCACTTCTGCTCTGAAAGCCTGCTTCATCACCCTTTCCAGATTTGGGTCGCTTGTCTGAGCGCAGGCCTGGCTGACTACTTAGCCTCCAAAGCCCATTCATGACTGTCCCTCAACTGGGTAAAATATCACAAAAGAGAATGTGCCCAAATCCCATGAAATCTTTGCTCATTCAGAAAGTGAGATAGAAAGGAAAACTAATGAAGAGATACAATTTTTTTAATTGTACATTCAAAATATACGGTGAATTCCACTGGGCTATCAGTGAATTCATGTGCAGCCTTCCTCTGGATCCATGCTTTAATGAATGAGGAACAATGTTTTGTGATTAAGCAATCATTTCTGTGTAAACAGTTCATTCTTCCCACTTCTTTGTTTTTACAATTGCAATCACACAATTAATCTCATTAGGAAACCCTTTGAATGGTGGCCCAGTGGTGAGAGTCATTCACTTAGGTCTCAGTTGTGTTTGAGCGCCCACCACAGCAAAACTCTGTGCTTGGCGTTGAGGATGCAACAGCGAACAAGATGGAGGTGCCTCCTGCCCTGGTGGACTTAACAGTCCAATCTCTCACGGGTTCCAAATTAGCAGGGTATTGCTCAATTCATTGTATTTTGCCATGCATTGGATCATACCAAAAAAATCCCTAAAACGATGCCCAGCTTCAAATCCAAGTTCAATGTGTGTCGAAAAATCAATGAATTCATCATGACCACATATTCTTTTTCTTCAGGCCAAATTCCCTTATTAAATTCTGGTGAAAACACCCAGTGTGTCTCCCTATCCTCTCTCCTTCATCTCTTTGTACTTGGGGTTGCACCCTCCACCCAAAGTTCATGAACGGTCATTTTTGCACACTTACTGCCCTAATAGACTGTAATCCCCCTGAAGTGTAGTTCAGCTTCCTCGAAAGTGCTCTTCCAGAGCTCCGGAGCACAAAACTGCAAAGACAATGACTTAAGAGACTACAGTCCAGGGTCTCAAGGGTCCCTCACTGCCCTCGTGGGAATTTCACCCTTACACTCCCTCACCCACAAGCACCATTCCCATTACAGCAAATTCAAGGAACGATTAATTTTTGGCACAAGGAAATGCAGTAACTGCACATGTCCCATGCCTGGATGTTTACTCAGTCAGTTCGTACCTAAGAAAGTCACAGTTGTGAAGCACTGCCACGGAGCCAAGAATTAATTACCCCCAAATAAGTTCTTGGGGAGGGACCAAGTTTTCCTCATAAATATTCAAAGCAAATGCCACCACACAAAGGGAAGGAGAAAGGAAAAAGCCCAGAAGCCTGAACAGGAAAGAACATTTTAAAAGAGAGTAGAGAAATAAAAGCAGCCTACGATGGCAGCCACATGCCTTTTTCCTCGCGTGGTGCTGCAGGATGACGGGTCTGCAGGGAACAGTCCGGGTTACCACTCCAGCATCCAGTGTCTCACGTTCCAAACCAAGAGTGACCTAAATATTTTTTTCTCTGAAAAGGGAAGTTCTCTCTTTTGTTTCTATTGCAGTAATGGGCTAACACAAAAAGAATAAAGTTGAGTTCACAGACGTGCATCAAGAGCACCGGTGGAACGTAGAATGGGCACGGGGCTCTCTGGCTCCTCGGATTGACACCTAAATCCTTCCCGGGTTTCGCTTGTGGGTGGAGGCGGCGGAAGCAAGATGCTGAAGACGCAGGTGGTCACAGGCACAGGTGTGATCAGACCCATGACTGAGCAGGCAGATCTTTTGATGTTTGTGTCCATTTTTCTATTGGTGCCTCACCTTTTACCCAAACTTTAGTGGCTTAAGACAGTACCCATTTACTATCTCATGGTTTCTGTGGGGCAGAAGTTGGGCATTGCTTAGCTGGAGCCTCTGCTCAGGTTCTTTCAAGGCCACAGTCAAGGTGTTGACCAGGCTGTGTCCTCAGCCGGAGCTCAAGGTCTTCTTCCAACCTCAATCAGATAACTGGCAATACTCAGTTCCTGGAGGTTGTAAGACGGGGGTTCTCAGCTCTTAGAGGCCATTTCTCCCCAAAGGTGCTTCATCTCTGGCTAGTTTCTTTGTCACGACCAGGAGGAAGGTGTTCACCTCTTCGGGAGGAACCCAGTCCCCCTTTCCAAAGCTCTCTCCTGGTTAAGTAGGCCCACCCATGATGCTCTCTCTCTTGATTAACTTAAAATCACCTTATGTGTGGCCTATGCATCTTCACCCGTGCCTTATAATAGAGCCAAAACACACATGCGACATCACCTCATACTCACGAGTCTTCACCACACACAAGGGGGTGGATTAAACAGGGCACAGACACCAGGAAGAACAAATCTTGGGGACCAATGGAAAGCGTCACCTACATTAATGTTGCAGTTCTCACCCGGCATTTCCAGCTCCCAGTCACTTCTCTAGCGACAAGGAAATGGGGGAGAAGGGTAGGGAAAGGAGGCAGGAACCAATTCTGTGGTCGGAGTTACTGGGCTGAACCATATGAAATTACCAATAATACACAAGCAGACATGGATGTAGGTATAGGCATAGATGATACAGAAAGAAATAAAGAGATACACAGATGGCGATGAAGACAGAGACAGAGGTAGAGATGGAAATGGAGGTAGAGTCAGTCTCTTTCCACAAAGTGAACCTCTCAAGACAGTCTGTCTCTGGGGTACCTATGAATACTCTTTCTACTTTGATGCATACTGTGAATTTTAAGCTGAGATTTGAGTGGTTCGAGGGGTGAAAGAGTCATTATTTACTCTCCACTTTAGCGGGTCCTCTCTGTCATCTTCATCTTCATTTGGGCAGCAGCAATGTGGCCCCAAGGAAGGGAGCAGCGAGGGAAAGCTCACGCCAGACCCGGCTTTCATCTCCGAGGAAAGCTTCCTTTGCGACTGCCCGGAGCATCAGCAGCCCGGGCCCTTCCCAGTTCACGGTGGCCACTGTGCATCTGCATGCGTGTGAGTGAGGTGTGTGCCTGCGTACACACGCTGGGGACACTCTGGGGGGAAATGCCTCCGAAGCACTTGTCATTTCTGACAGATGAGTTAAGTCGGGTGGAACAGGCGAGGCGCGAGACTCCCACGAAGCTGCACAGAGAAAGCCTTGCCCAAAGCAGGAAGACAGAGCAAAACCAAACCATAACGTTCACTGAGTAAGGTGGGAACACTTCAAGACATCATGTGTGAACTTGGAGTAGACGTGCCGCGTCCAGTGCCACAGCTGCTGAAAGAGGGAAGGGTGGCTACCGCGGACAAGTCCAGCAGCACAGGTTTTCAGGTTGATAATTGTGCGTAAAGAGGAGATCGTGTGCACCCGTGGTTGATACCTACAGTGGAGTGGCCAGAGCACTGGCCCCACGAGCCAAGCGTCTGCGTCTGCGACAGGAACAGGAAGTTACAAACCCAAACGTTAGAATCCCACCAGGTGTTTAAGCAAGGACACAGTTGTAAGTGTTCTGAACATAAATGGGAAAGCATTGTTTGAGTGCAATTCTGTTGGGAGCATGAGTTAGAATCAGAATCGCCAATACATATGACCATTTCAAGGGCTCATGGCATGTGAAAGTTGAATATTCGCTGGAAAGATGGGTCCCAGTGGTAGTGTGATGGGAAATGGGAAGAAACACTTAAACAGATGTGTGAAAAGCCAAATCTAACCCCAGTTTTCTCAGCAACTTCACCTATGACCCAAAGGCAAGTTGTTTCTCCTCTTTCTGCCTCATTTTTACAAAGGTATGTAAAAATGTTTCTTCATTTAACAAATATGTATTGAACGCTAAGCACAGGCCAAGAACTGATGTACTCTTGGCATATTTAGAGAGATCAGCGCAGCCAGAAGAGGCAACACCAGGGAAAAGTTATCAAACATTTGTGCAGAGAAAGGAAGACTCAGATATGACCCCTTGAAAGACTCCTTCACATCCCAGAAGAGCCATCAATAGACAGGCATTAGCGGAAGCCAGATGTGCACGGATAGAATGTTTTAACTTCTTTCAACTTTTGGTACTGTTCAAATGGTGATAAAATATATTTAAGTTTGGAAAATGAATAATACATCCAAAAATACCAGAAGATGAATTATACCAATAAATCTAAATGGTTGATTGACTCAGTGACCTCGAAAGACATCAGCAGCTTTTTCACAGCAGTTGTCTCATCAGCAACCTCTGTGTCGGCTCCAGCCTCATATCCCAGCTGAGGCCTCACTTGAGGGATAACCAAAGGTACCCCTCCTGATTGGTGCAGCCATCGTAGCTGGAATTCCAGCGGTTCTCCCTTCTTTGGGGTAGGGGAACAGCAGGCTCCAGGAGAGGAAACTGTAGGGACAGGAAGGGACCCAGGTGATGGAAAAGTTAAATGCCGAATAGCGACCAGAGAGTAACATAGGTGAGTGAAGACCTGCAGGGGGTGGCCGGGATGGGGGGAGACGGTGGCACGTTGGAGACCTGGAAGCTACCTCTGCCCTTCGGTCACTATTGCCGTGTCCTAAGGTACCCAGGGTGTTTAAATCTTTTTATAGTTTTGTAAAGAAAATCCTAATTTTTAGGTAAAATCTTAAAGCTGTAGTAACCAATTAAAAAAAAAACAAACTTAAAGCCCTGGCTGGCACAGCTCAGTGGATTGAGCGTGGGCTGCGAACCAAAGTGTTGCAGGTTCGATTCCCAGTCAGGGTACATGCCTGGGTTGCAGGCCATGATCCCTAGCAACCACACACTGCTGTTTCTCTCCCTCTCTCCCTCCCTCTCTCTCTCTCTCTCTCTCTCTCTCTCTCTCTCTCTCTCTCTCTCTCTCTCTCCCCTCTCTAAGAATAAATAAATAAAAATCTTTAAAAAAAAACTTAGCAACATTTGAGTCAAATAAAAACCCTGATAGCCAGTTGTGACCATAGGACACTAAGATGTTTTCATCTCCCTACACTACGCATGGAATTAGAATAATACAATAATATAGTTCTTGACAGCTAAAAGAAAATGAATGATGGGTATAAATCTTATTGGGAAAACTAAAAGACCCATGTCAGGAGCGGGTATTAGAGAAAAGTGGGAGGGTTTTGGACATAAAATGTAAAAATGGTGTACACCAGAGAGAACAAAAGAAAGAGACAGATGATCAGAGAAAGAGACAGCAAGCAGGAGATAGGGGGAGGGGGAGAGACAGAGACAGAGAGAACATAGAAAAGAAAGAGAGAAAGAGAGAAAGAGACAGAAAGAGGGGAGGAAGAGGGAGGGAGGGAGAAAGGGAGAGAGGAGGGAGGAGGGAGGGAGGAGGGGGAGAGGAGGGAGAGAGAAGGGAGAAAAAGCAAGCCTGGCTGGTGTAGCTCTGTGGATTGAGTGCAGATTGTGAACCAAAGGGTCGCCAGTTCGATTCCCAGTCAGGGCACATCCCTGGGTCGCAGGCCAGATCCCTAGTGGGGGCCATGTGAGAGGCAACCACACATTGATATTTCTCTTCCTCTCTTTCTCCTTCCCTTCCTCTCTTTCTAAAAATAATTTTTTAAAAAGGAAGGAGGGAAGGAAGGAAGGAAGGAAGGCAGGCAGGCAGGCAAGCAGAATTGGGCATTTCAGGGAAGTAAATGTAATTCCTCTAAATTTTCATTTAGGACAGTCTTGCAAGCAAAATAGCTTTTAGGAATTTCTACTGATGACAATGTCATGGTTTTTATAGATTTCAGCAGACTTTATGATGCTCAGTTTTGAATTGTGTTAAAGATATGTGGAACCCCAGAAGGAAACTCATTATCCCTGGAATTAAATACTTGGGCTAGAAAAGGGGGCTGTGGATGTATTTGAGAGTCTGATGATTTTGAGGCAAATATAATTTTTCCCTTGCAAAAAAACTTGGTGTTAAAAGGATGAAACATTCATAAATATGCTTGCACACTTTGGAGGAAAAAAGAAGGGTTCTCAAGTATTTGAGTGCAATCTTATACGTGAACACGTGCACTCCACGTGTAAAATGTATATTTAGCACCCTAACCAGGGTGGGTCAGTGGGTTGGGCATTGTCCCATAAACCAAAAGTTCACCGGTTCAATTCCTGGTCAGGGTGCACACCTAGCTTGTGGGGTCTGGTCCCTGGTTGGGGTGGATGTGAGAGGCAATTGACCAATGCTTCTCTCTCATATCAATGTTTCTCTCTCTCTCTTCCTCCTTCCCTTCCCCCATCTCTGAAAAAATAAATAAATGAATATGTTTTTAAAAATATATATTTAGCTGGAAGTCTTGAAACTCCCAAAACCCTAAGAGTCAAGTTGTAGCACCATAAAAATGATAAACCTGCATGGAACCCATAAATAATTTTCCATTTATGCAGAAAATTAAGGGACCCAGCCCACTCCTGAAGTATGAATATAAATAGATATTTATAGCAACCATGTGCTCCTGGCAAACATTATTTCAATTTTTACAAAATCCATTGAGATTTAGACACAACTGTTTTAATAAAAAACTTGATATGAAACTATTCTCAGTTCTTCTTGGTTTTTTTTTTTTTCTCTCTGAACAGGTACAATTTTCTTTTTTTTCCTCTTTAACAAGCATCAGTAAAAGTGTTCAAAATGTCACGAGTTACTTTTTCAAATTTCTACCCAGATTAAGTCATATTTTGAAAGCGACAACTCGTCTTTTCTGTACATAGCAATTTTAGAAAGTTTCATACATAGCTTATCCAATTTATTTCAGAGGGTGGCCGGGTGAGGGCTGGGCTGAGGGGTGAGAGCGAAGGGAGGGGGCAATAAATAACACCTCCTACTGCCCATAAGTGCCAATCACCCTCAAGTCGGTGGCACAGGTCTCCATTTTTCAAATGTCAGTAAGCCTTCTATTAAAAAAATATATGGGGCCAAGCGACTGTTATGGTTCTCATTGCTCATGATCTCATTTTCAAATGTTCCTGATCTTTCATTGCTTTGTTGTGTTTTCTGAGCGAGAGACACAACCTCCAGCACGTCCAAGTTCACATCCCGAAATCTCTGATAAAACCATGCTGACACGGTGACATTTGTCACCATTAAAAATGATCTCCCCCAACCAGGAGCCACATCTGAAGGTGTTTCTTTTTCCAATCAAAAATAGATTTTAATCAAGAACAGCAATTTGACATTATAAAAAAATTTCAGAGGAGTAAAAAAATAAACACATAAAAACTTATTAGAACATAAAAAATTGCCCTCCATCCCTGACTGGTGTGGCTCAGTCAGTAGAGCATCATCCCACAGACCGATGGGTCACGGGTTTGATTTCCGGTCACAGCCCACACCTGGGTGGTGAGCCAAGTCCCTGTTTGGGGTGTGCGAGAGGCATCCTATTGATGTTTCTCTTGCATATTAATGTTTCACTCCCTCTCTTTCTCCTTACCTTTCCTTCTCCCTAAAATCAATTTTTAAAAAAATGTTTTTTAAAAACTATATTCCACCACCCAGGAATACACCTAGTTACATTTTCTGGGTGTAGGAGCACATATTTATTCCTGTGCTGTTCAAGTAAACCATCCGATGATCCTACTTTGCAAACTAATGTTTCACTTAAGTATTGTGAATGCTGTTCTATCAATAAATGTTTATTATTTCAATAAATAACAGTGACAAATGTTATTTTGAAAACTGAAAAATAAATTAAACACCAACCACATGGCTCTTAACAACCAAATCATACAATAACCACTATATTTGTTCGTCATAATGTATGCACAATCCCGTTTCTCGCCGTGATAAGCAACTCTGTAAGGAACATCTTCCCAGCTAACTCTTTGCACGTGGCCCTATCGACTGCCTTCGGCTCGATTCCTAACAGTAGCAGCAATAATAATAGAAATGATAACATTTCTGACAGCTGACTTTGTGCCAGGCTCTGACTAAGCACTTCTCATGCATGACTATATGCAATTGTGATACCAATCCCAGTTTTACAGGTTAGGAACCGAGATATGATGAAAATAAGTGCAGACATGCCTCCTTGTAATGCTTTTTGCTTTATTGCACTTCATGATGTCACATTTCTTTTTTCCAAATTGAAGGTAAGGACCTCCATCAGCAACAAGATTACAACTCGATTTATTGTGGTGGTCTGGAACCGAACCCAGAAACCATCTCCAGGGCACACCTGCAACTCGTCTTAGGAAGTGGTATTCCCAGATCTCCCAAATCTGGTTGAATCCAGAACCTCTTCTTTGATACCCAGCCCCCCATACCCTCAAGGGGAAGTTTTCAGCTCAAACAATATTCATGGTTCTCTGTCGAGACTCACCAAATAGCCCTCCAATTAAGCAAAGCCGATTGTCTTCACATATTTGGAGACAAGTTTTCCTGGCTTGCCCAGCCCCCTCCAGAAACCCCCTACCCGTCGTACCACCACCAGCTTTTAAACTCTGCCTTTAAGTCCACTGTAACAGCTCGGAAAACGGTGCTATAAAAATAAGCAAAAGACCTGGGACTCAAATTGAACATAAAAGTAGTTGTAGATACCGTGTCTTGACAAACAGCCTCTCCAAACCACATAAATTGTCCGAAACCTCTTAAACCTTTGCTCTACATCACCACGTAGCATTGCACAGGGAATACCGCAAAGGAACTCCAGGCTAATTGAAAAATCATTCACTGGAGATGCAGTAAGGATCGTGCTCCGCTTCCACGGACGTTTACAGCAACTAGAAACACGTGGAGTCCTGCCTGAACCCAGCCACTGGCTAATCAGCAAACTCAGAGAGACGTCATCGGCTTTTTCTTCCCCTGCATTGCTGGATTTGCATGTAATAATTCACGAGAAATGAAAAAAAAACACTACTCTATAGGGGAGATCCGGCATCCAAGCTCCTTCCGCCTCTGAGTCCCGCTGCTCCCCTTTCAAAGAGAAACTGCACCACTGCCTATGGGAAGCCAGTCTTCACCCAAGCGCCGAGTTTCTAAAACCTATTGTTCCAAGATCATTATCATGGCTTTCCATTAGCAGGACTAAGGAAACGCTTTCCTAAATAACCCTGTCAATGGTTTAAAAAATGTACTTTTGGAAGAAAGGCTCAATATGGTACTGGCAGGGGGATTATATTGATCCTCATTTTGGAGGCGCTCTCCCCCCACTACTTTTTGGAGGGACAATTAATATCGACTGCACCTATCATTAATTTTCCACAGTCAGCAGGGGCTTTTAGGTTTTATAAGCATAATATCAATACGGACTGTCTTGGAAGCCCTTATTTATTTTCTTTTTTTCCTCCTGCATTCAGAGTTCTCTACCCCCACAAGACGATACCTCACTGGTTTAGAGCAATCGGCTACTGGAGAAAGTAGCGTGGATGCTTGTAGGGAGATGGGTTCTCGTTACCCTTCCAGAGGCATCAGGATGTGTGGTTTCATGCTGATGCTTTCACAGCCCCCCTGTCCAGGGGGTGGGGTTGGGGGCTGGGAGCGCAGACAGGAAACGGAAGCGGGGCAGAGGCGGCGCCTCGGCATCCCTCTCTCCTCTTCTGCACCTCGGAACGCAGCATCGTGCACCCCTTCTTTCTTTAAAGCCCCCAAGGAGTACGTTGATTCTCTCCCCAGGGAGCACACCAACACTTCGGGTGTCGTTTTATCCTGTGCTCCCTCTCTGGTCTATCAGATCAGAAATTCTCTGTTCTTTCAAGAATCCCTCACCAATAAGTGGGAAAGGATGGAGTCCGTGCCCTTTGGAGCTACTCAGGAGCTTCCGGGTCTAATATTCAGGGCCCTCCTGTGTCAGGACTCCGGACTTTTCTGGCCACGATACCCCAAGGATACAGGGTTTGATGTCCCAGGAAACATAAACTCATGGGGCCGCTGACTTTGGTCTTATTTCCTTTGGACACTTAAAGTATAAGGTCCAACACAAAATGCCCCTTTTTATTGTAAAATCTCTTATTACAAAATCATAAGCATGTCCTGTAACTTAATAATGTCACACTCAAGCACACCCTATGACATTGTAGGTGAAATGTTCAAATTAAAACTATAAGTTATTATACCCATATTATTGCCCCACCAACCACACTCAGGCAGGCCTTACCTCTGCCGGACCCTGTAGAGATGATACAGTCATTGCCCAAGGGATACTAAGACAGGTCAATAAAATCATCCTCCCACCTTTTTAGCAAAATGCTTGTTCATTCAACAAACGTTTGTTGAGTTCCTATTCTATCCAGGGACTAATGGGATGCTCTGGATGCATGAAAGCTGGATCACATAGGGATCTGGCCTGGAGGAGATTAAAAACCTCTGAACACCATAACGCAAGGTAGAAAGAAATGCTAAGTCATGTAAGAAAAGGGAAAATAAAGCATGGGGCGTGATCAGAGCAGGCAGCATCCCTGACAGTAGACAGCGGAGGCTGTTTTGTTACAAATCTTCAAAGCGGGTGGAATCTAAGCTCCTTTTAGGACTGCATCCCAAAGGGCAGCCAGTGCAACTGGCACTTTGTAGCTAAAACGCTGCCCTGGGATGCCCATTTTGCAAACAGTGAGATAATTTACTGATTTCTGCCTTCCCTCCTGGGTACAATCAACACCTGGGGGCCCAGGCCGGTACATCTAGCAAGCAGACTACAATAAGAAGTGACAAATGCCCTTCCTGCATTTTGGAGCAGCATTCAGACCTAACTGATCTTACTAAGTTCAGCGTCAGAGGACTCGCATGTCCAAAGCAATGCTCTATGTGGTAAGCCCTGTCCCAGGCACCTTGTATGAGCCCACTTTACAGATAAGGACGCTGAGGCTGAAAAGTTCAGCCACACAGCAGGTGAGTGATGGGACCAGACTCTAAATCCTGCATGTCGGATCCCATAGACGGCGTTCTTCCCATGGCATCAGCGGCCAGCACTTCCCTGGCTGGCTTCACAAGGAGCAGCTCCCACTTCCACCCTCACTGCGTATGGGCATTCTCCTGCTTAACCCAGTTTCTGATTTTTGCCTTTTCTCAACAGCCTTGTGACATTGCTGCTCACAACCCAGGGTGACCGTCCCCAGATTCTGCTGGGCAGCAATTTAGATCCACTTCATCCTGTCCAGGTTCTTCTCAGAGACCGACTTCAAAGGTTCCCTGGAAATACACAGCACCAAAGCATTACGGTGTTTAATGGCAATTTAAGCAGTCTAGGCGGTGGTCAAGCTCTCCCACTGTGTAAGGGCATCACGTTCTCCCCAAATGAGGGAGAGCCAGCCAGATCCCACTACAGCAGAATGCGAGGACGGAGAGGGGCAGCCAGCTGTCTGCTGTGCTCCGCAGTCCTGTGCCGTTTAATCTAATAACTAATACAATAGCAAGTGACAGTTTAAACAGGCTACTTGCACCAAATCTGCACATGCTATATGCAAAACAGTGCTGACCCTGGCCTGCTTCCTTAAAGCATGTAGGGTGTAATTATCTCCCACTGTTATAGAAGTAATGACAAGTTACTTAGTACTTTTGAGACTGATAAATAAAATCCTTCTGACGAGTGAGCTGAAAACCTACACTGCTACAAAGGTGCAATATAAAATGCCCCTGTCCCGAAACTCAGCATTTCTTTTCCTAAAGCTGAAAATGATCTCCAGTCCCTTCAAGCGGATTATTCCTGGGCACTCTTAAATATGGTACACCCAACGCAATGAGTTATGCATTGCCCTTTCTGAAAAAGGGAATTCTTCAGGTGCTGGATAGGATAAGTTAATAAAGAAAGAGAGAAAAAAACATGAGGAAAAGAGAAATAGAGAGATGCATCTATGTATTTTATTAACACTGAACTTCAAATAAACATCTGTGGGAGTTTCAATACACTTGACTACACACCATCATCTTTATGTCATAGCTAAGGCCCTGGATTTGGAAAGTGTAGCAGAGATTTATCTGCAGCGATAAAATCTCCAGTTTCTCTCAATTCACATTCATTTCTCCCATCTTTCTTGAAGGAATACTCTCTCCTCCCTCCCCAAGAATCACCGACTCATTCCCTCTTCCAGGCCCCCCTTCTAACCTGTTATTTAACCAAGTTTGACAGGTCTCTAATACTTATTTAGAGCTGCTGGTCACCACTGTCCAACACCTCACCCCCTCACAAATGGGTGTTTGTCACCAGGAAAGAAGGTCTGGATATTAACACAGGCGGTGGCCTCCAGTGCCACCCATGGAAGGAGATGGATAAGAGATGTTGTCATAAATAAATAAAACGTTCTGTAAAGGAGGAATTGCTCTCAACTGACTTAAATATAACTCCAGGTTATAGTGATTTAAAAAAACCATCACATCATTCATGGGAAAAGAAGCAGGAGAACGCCTGTGTTGCTGTGCTGTAAGCATCGCTGGAGAAGTCTGTCCAGGGCTCCTGGATCATAGTCTTGTTCACAATCTGATGCGAGTTATAAATCTGCGTTTGCCAATGTGTGACCCGTGCTTTATATCTAACCTAATATCATGTTGTATTTGGCCTGCACTATGTTAAAATTTTGAGTAAGCTCATGATATAAAATTGAGATATTTTACATAAAGTCCAGAAAATGTGCTTCTCTTGGAAAGTTTAAAGGTTGGACAGTACCAGCCCAGCATGGCCCTGTGGTAACAATTGGCTGATGCTGGGTAGCAACTTTTCCTTATAACAGGGTATTCACTACCCAGCTGGCCACACTCCCCACCAGTCCCAATTGCCCTTTACCTGACTCTGTCACTCATTTGCATGGTCTATGGGCCCATGAGTTCGTGATCCCTGACATAAACGCTTTCTTCCAAGAAATGTTTGTAAGCACAACATTCACTGTAAAGGTCCAGATGTGGATGAACCCTTCATATGGGTAATCACCCATTCTCCAGAGCTTCTTGAGCTTAGCCAAGTCACATCTCTGATCTTCAGCTTCCCTGTCTATAGGGTAAAGGGTGTGCACGATCATCTTTTAGGTCCCTTTCTCCCGCTGTGTTGAAGTGGAAGACAAAAACCTCCTTAAAAATAAAGTATCCTGAGAAAATATTCTCAGGATAAGTGTGGAAAGGTAAGAGTCTCACAGAACATTTTTTTTATTCTGTAGACCAACAAATAAGCCACTAGCAACAGCACATTCAAAGACTCTACGGGGAAAATTGGCTAATCTTTAGACATGCTTCCACCAAATAATCGCCCGTCCTCCCCTCTCAGCCTCGGAGTGTCCACTTTGCACAACAGGCGATCATCTGTCGTTTCTCCGAGAAGCCGGGTGTTTAGGAAAGCCGTGGGAGGAGAAACACAACCAGGGAGAGCTCTCGGTCCTCAATGCCGCCGCATGTGCTGGGGCGGGGAACCGGCGCTCCAGGCCTAATCCGAGCAAGAAGCTCAGGACGTGTCGGAAATTGCTCTGCTGGGCCTCTATCCAGACTTCTTTCCCCCAAATTGTATAAATAGGGCCTAAGTATAAACTCAGCCATTCACGTGATGGCCATTTTCTAATGCGCCAGTAATGTGGTAGGGACATACAAGGAAAACTGTATTTTTTTTGTCCTCCCGCTTACAGAGTCTTAGGCTTTTAATGGCAGAACGGACTTTTAAAAGGCCCGAATGCAGCCCTCTTTCTACAGAGAAGGAAAAATCTTAGCCCAAGACTCAGGATGAGACCCACTGCCCTCAGGCCAATGTGCGTGTTTCTGTGTGTGTGTGCCTCCCCATTTCTAGCGTGGCGTGGGCTGTGGGACCTGATTGCCTGGTCCCACTCTCGCCAGCCGAGCCCCTACTTCCCTTACCTCCACTTCTTCACCTATAAACATGGGGATAATGGTAAGACTTATCTCTTAGGATTGTGTGAGGAAAAAATGACATGATGCATGTAACGTGCCTGGAGCAGGGACCAAAACACAGAATTAAGTACATGCTAACTCATTATTTATTATCAGTTTTGCTTCTGAGTAGAAGTAACTGAAAAACAGTGTAGGGTGCAGCCAGGTGAATCCCAGGTTCAATGTTCAGTGTGGCAGGGAGGGGTGGGGGGGTCTCTGTGCACTCACTATGGGCCTCTGAGCAAGTTACTTGACCAGCATGAGATTTAATTACCAGTCAGTAAAATGCTGCTGGAATTATATGAATAACATGTATGGAAATAATTAGCGCTATGTCTGACATATACAGATACTAAAGAAAAATAGTTCTAATAATTAACCATTAATATTTCCTTAATGTTTGCAAACTTTTCAGTTAAAGGTTAAATGATGTCTTGAAATCACACTTTTTTCCTGCAAACCAGCACCAGTGACAAGGACTAATATTTGCTGAGTGTTTACTATCTGTAAGGCACTGTGTCAAATGTATTGCGCATATTGACTGAATCTTCATAGCATCACTCTGAAATACGTCATATTATTATTATTATCCCCATTTTACAGATAAGGAGACTGAGGTTTGGAAAAATAATGAAGCACATGCAGCTAATAATTGCAAAAGCTGAAATTTAAACCAGGCATCAAACCCAACAGTTGATCTCCTGCATCTTCAAGGAAACAAAATCTATTCTCCTAATAAGCTTCGTAGTTGCCCATTCCTGCCACAGGGTTTAGAAATAAACTGGCAGAGATACTAAAATGATGAAGTTAAACTTAATTTCTCTCATGTTAAAAACCACTGACAAAGGGTTTCCTCGCAAACGTGACAGCCGAGACACATTGGCATGTGGAATATTAACTGCACCAAATCAAATAATCTCCCCTAAACCATCAAGCACCATTTGGAATATTGTCCTTGTCAGAATGAATGACTTCCATTTGTTGAGCACCTTCCGACATGCCAAGGGCCACTTAGGAGCCTCTGAGATGTCATTTGATCCTAATGTCACACAGGTGCTAAATGATCGAGTCAGCATTTGCCTGGAGTCCATCCCATTCTGGGCCCAAACTCTGTGTCCTAGGAGTCAGAGCAGAATGCGCAGAAGTTAACAGAGAAGGTCCTGCAAGCAGATGCCTGCCTTCCCAAGCCGGGTCCTCATCCTGCTGGTTTTACGGCCTTGGGAAAACTAACCCAAACACAACCGCATGCAGGCCACTTACAGAAGGGCTACTCAGAGTGTGGTCCATCACCCATGCCAGTCTGCATCCTGTATGTCACCAGGCCATGGTCAGGTAAATACTGAAACTGACCATAGGATAGAGTAATTTTTACGTACATTAACTCAAATTATAGTAAGACAATAGGGCTTGTACTCTCTATCCCATCTTAAACTTATTTTTCTTTTTTTTAAAGATTTCATGTATTTGTTTTTAGAGAGAGAAAGAGGAAGGGAAAAAGAGAGGAAGAGAAACATCAAGATGTGGTTGCCTCTCTAGCGCCCTCCACTGGGGACCCGGCCTGCAACCCAGGCATGTGACCTGACCGGGAATCAAACTGGCAATGCTTTGCTTTGCTGCAGGCTGGCACTCACTCCGCTGAGCCATACCAGCCATGGCATTTCTTCATATAATTCTTTGCTCCACTGTCCCTCCACTTTCTACAAAGGTACCCAAAAATTTCAGCAGCATCAAGAAGATAAATTCTAAGACATAGGATGCTGGTCACTTTATGGACCAAAACGTGACTCTTTCCAAGCCCTGGCTGATGATCTACAGGGAGAAACCCTGAGGAAGTTCTGAGGGTTTTGCTGGATTAGATCAATGGGCTTCTAGGACACCCATTAGCAGAAATGGTAGAAAACAATTTGATCCCTCAACTTTTTCTGGCATACCCTGGCCAATGTTATATTTTCTAGTTATAAAGTCCTTTGCCTTAATCTTTCTGTGTCCTTCCCTTTAGAGATAGTATTTAATGTAATTTATCAGAAAGGTGGGGAAAAAAAGCCCTGGCTGGCGTAGCTCAGTGGATTGAGTGTGGGCTGCAAACCAAAGTGTCACAAGTTCGATTCCCAGTCAGGGCACATGCCTGGGTTGCAGGCCATGACCCCCAGCAACCGCACATTGATGTTTCTCTCTCTCTCCTCTCTCTCTCTCTTTCTCCCTTCCATCCCTCTCTAAAAAATAAATAAATAAAATCTTTAAAAAAAAAGAAAGGTGGAGCAAAGATAAATCCGGATAGGAAATCCCAGTTCTCCACTTACTGGTTCTGTGATTAGAGGTGCATTACCTACCATCCCAGAGCCGTGATTTCCCCATCTGAATGAACAAAGTGCTAATGCCTACCTTGGAGGAAGGGTCAAAGGGGATCCAATAATAACCACCCCCCAGACTCAATTCTCCTTCCCCATTCTCATTTGTAAAGCAGGTGACGCAGTTGTTACTAGGGGTAGACAGAGAAAGGGAAATAAAATCTGAGAATCATTCCAATAGGGTTGCTTCACTCTTAATGTTTATTTACAACCAAGACTCCAAAATTTTTGTTAGACCGCAGGAAAATGACAATATGAAGACAGCACTTCCATATCATTCCCTGAAACAAAAAGCCTCTGAGTAAGGCCATCCAGCTAAAGATCCAAGAGAAACATCCAATATGTATTAAACAATCGCTGGGGAAGCACAGCTGCCCAGGACTCTTTGCATATGGGAGGCATGTTGGTCTGCAAGGGGTTTACAAGAAGAAACCAACACCAGAGAGAGAGGCTCCCCCTTCGCTGCTGAATGAAGTGAAAGGGAGGGACCGTCCTTAAAATAAACACTAATAATCTACTGACCAGGACAACCTAAGGGATTTGACCAACTTAAGGGATTTTAAGAAAACTGAATGAACTGCTGCTACACAATAGCATTTAACACAGCATTTGGTTGGTTGTAAATGATTTAGAAGTGGGTCAAAACTTTTGGTTTAATGAGAGTGGCAGGTAACAAAAGATGAAGTCACCTATGAAAAGGCATCCATGGCATCAGAAAACTCACTCCCCATCCCCAAGCCCTAAGACAAAAATACAGTCTCTGCCAGAAAGTGCAGTTTACATTGGGAACACGTTTACAATGGCTGACACCACCAGTCTGAGAAAGGATTACGTTCAGTGTAAATAAGTTAGATTTCAGAAGTTGAGTTCCTCTACCCAAGCTGCTCCTTATTAATTGATACAACCCTAAGACATCTACTAAAAAAATACCTTGTGAGCCACATACCATCTTTATGGAGATCATTAATGTTTCCCCCATAACAGTGCAGTTACTGGTCCCATTATTTTTCTTGATCACCTTCATGCTCCTGACCTGTGACACCAGCTTATCCACAGTTCTGGCTTGTGTTAAAATTACCCTCAGATCCCATTAGTCCCCCTTTCTCCAAATGACAGTCACTCTATGCACCCCACAAAACCACAAAGCTGTCTTCCTTCCCTCTCTCCTCTCCCTTTCCAGTGTGAGATGCACAAAGTAGACTAGAATAAAAGGCTTAAGGGAGAAGAAGTCTTAAAAACTGCCTAAAAATTGGCCTTTGAAGCCTTGCTCCATTCATTAATTCATTTGCTCTCTCACTCATTCATTCAACAAACAGCTTTTGAATGCCTACTCAGCTCCAGGCATGAAGCAAGACGTTCAGGGTACAGAAAACATATTTGCCAATGATGCCTCAGACAAGGGTTTGATCTCCAAAATATATAAAGAACTTACACAACTACACTCTAAGAAGACAAGGAACCCAATTAAAAAATGGGCAAAGGACTTGAACAGACAATTCTCCAAGGAGGACATACAGAAAATCCAAAGACACATGAAATGATGTTCAATATCGCTAGCTATCAGAGAGATGCAAATTAAAACCACAATGAGATACCACTTCACACCAGTCAGAATGGCTATCATAAACAAAGCAACAAACAACATGTGTTAGAGAGGTTGTGGAGAAAAGGGATCCCTAGTGCACTGTTGGTGGGACTGCAGACTGCTACAACCACTATGGAAAGCAGTATGGAACTTCCTCAGAAAACTAAAAATGGATCTGCCTTTTGACCCAGCAATTCCACTGCTGGGACTATATCCTAAGAGCCCTAAAACTCCAATCCAAAAGAACCTATGCACCCCAATGTTCATAGCAGCACAATTTACAACAGCTAAGTACTGGAAGCACCTAGATGCCCATCGGTAAATGAATGGATCAAAAACTACGGTACATTTACACAATGGAGTTCTATGCAGCAGAAGGAAAGAAGGAGCTCCTCCCCTTTGCAACAGCATGGATGGAGCTGGAGAGCATTATGCTAAGCAAAACAAGCCAGGCAGTGAGGGACAAAGACCATATGATCTCACCTTTAACAGGAACCTAAACAACAAAACAAAGAAACAAGCAAAATATAACCAAAGACACTGAAATAGAGAACAGACTGACAGTGACCAGAGGGGAGAGAAGAGGGAATTTCAGGGGAGAATGGGAAGGGTTTAGAGGAACAAATTTAAAGGACACATGAACAAAAACTAGGGGAAGGGTGGAAATGGGAGGGAAGTGGGGAGGGTTGGGTGGGTGGGCTGGATTGGGAGTAAAAGGGAGAAAACTGTACTTGAACAATGATTAAAATAAAAAAATAAAATAAATTAAAAAAAAAGACGTTCAGGGTACAGAGAAGAATAAGGCCTATCTCTGCAGGAACGCACACAGATGAACAGATGACTAAGAAGGATGGCTGGGCTCAGTGGGAGGAGATAGGAGGGCACCTCGCTCACCCAAAAAGAGTCAAAAGAAGAAGCTTCTCTAAGCAAGGTCTAGAAGGATTAGTAGGACTTGCCTGGGAGATGAAAAGGTGGAAGGCACAGGGAAACTCCAATTACAGAGCAGAGACTCACTTGGTTTTGCTCTTTGGTCTATCCCCAGCAACAGCCCAGAGCCTGCCATGCAACAATTATTCCATGCACAGTAAGTGAATGAATCATTGGCACAAAGAAATTCCTACAAGAACCTAATCACTCATAGGCCATCAGTCCCTTAGCAAGAGAGAGGGTGACCCATTTCCATTCCTTTTACAGGCCTCTTGCACAGAAAGCGCCTCATGCTGGCCTCTCTAAAGGGTCTCTAATTCCACTTCTGTCATATGTCACCTCATCTTTGCTTCCAATTGCCTGTCATGAAGAGACAGAAAGAAGGGAAAGAAAATGCTCCTAAATGATAAAATCTGCATGTGACCTCTTCCAATGACCATAATGCCTACTAAAATAACAGTGCATGGGGGCATCCATACATTTAGCAAGGATTTCTCAACCTTGGTACTACTGATACTTTGTTTTCAACAAAGGTCTGTCCTGTACATTGTTAGTTGCTTAGCAAGATCTCTGACCTCTGACCACTGGATGCCAGGAGAAACCCCCAGGTGTGGCAATTAAAATGTCTCCAGACACAGACGACCATCCCCAGGTGGGGCAGTTGAAATCACTCTCAACTGAGAACCACTAAAGATGATAGAGCCCTTGGTAATCCATGCCTGTGGGGTCTCCAACAGACAGATGTGCAACCTCAGAAGATGATCACAGATCCCCAGCATTGAACATGACCTTGGAGCTTGTCCAGCCCAACTCAGATTTTGCCTGCATAGAAAATGAAGCCCAGAGAGGGGAAGTGGCTGCCTGAAGTCCAAGCCACCCATGGTGGCTGAGTCAGCCCCAGGCCTCTTGCCACTCGGACCAGAATATTTCCATCACACAATATTTCCATAGGATATTCTTTTCTGAGTCATTTTAAAAAAGAGTAAAACTTAACATCGACTTAGAATAATAAAGTTACAATAATAATAAATAACAATAACATCTAATACTCACTTAGTAATTACAATACATCAGACACTTTTATAAGAACCCTTTTTGCATTTTTCTCATAACTTTTGACATAACAGTCACAGAAGTCCTGCAAGGTACATATTCCTGGCTCCATTTTTATAAACGAGGGGCAGAAGCTAAAGGCTAAAATACATTAAAGGCAAAACAAAAAAAAATGAAAAATGAAAAACCCCTGCCTCTTGTCCCAGAGCAAGGCAAAAGCAGAGATAACACATGGGGGAACCCAGTTTAGAATACCCTCCACCGTCCCTCTGCCACGCGGCCACAGCTGGCCCTGTTACGAACCCGTGACTGCGGGCCACTCTCCTTCCACTCTTCCGGACTTGCACTGGCTAGAGCTCATGTGAGTTGGGCCTGCTCCACCCTCTGCCCTTCCTGATCACACTTGCATCTGACGTGTGCATTTTCAGGCCACATTTGGTGATGACCTTCAGCAGCTGATGCAGTCCATGTAAGGTAACAAGTATTTGCTGAGCTTCTCCTATGGGCCAAGTTCAAGTCTCGGCATGTCTAGAGAAGCTCACAGTAGTTTATT
Organism: Phyllostomus discolor; assembly: GCF_004126475.2. Taxonomy (NCBI): domain Eukaryota; kingdom Metazoa; phylum Chordata; class Mammalia; order Chiroptera; family Phyllostomidae; genus Phyllostomus; species Phyllostomus discolor. The sequence continues at coordinate 13,526,728 of NC_040903.2, forward strand.
TCTTTTGCAGCACTTGTCCAGTTGGTCATTGTTTGCTGATTTTGCCCAGAGCTCCCATTGGACGGGAAGCTCTGAGAGGGCGTGGATCACGTGTGCCTGGCCATTCTTATAGCCTCCTCTGTGCCTAGCACAGAGCACATGCTAAATGTTGCTCATGAAACCAAACTGAATTGATGGAACCCATGCTCTGGGAGAGGCACACTTTCTTCTTTAATATTCTTATTTGAGAATATTAAAACCTTCATTTTAATAGTAAAAACCTAGGAGCAGAGATTTTTAAGGGATTTGTTCAAAGTCATCAAGCTGGTATGTAGAGGTGGCTCACCAACCGCCCAGGAGTAATACAAAAGATGGTCCAGTTTATTTCTTTTGCAGCACTTGTCCAGAGTAAATAGATATACGACTCCAAAGCCACTGAAGGGAGCAGTGGTTTAAAACGCAGGCTCAGGAGCCAGACTTCCAGGGTACGCACCCCGGTCTATTACTTACTGTCTGTGTGATCCAGGACCAGGCACTCCTTTTCGCCTTAGTTTCCTCATCTGTATAATGGACATATTTAGAATAGCTACCTTAAAGAGTTATTGTGAGCAGCATAAGAGTCAATATACATAAAGTGGTTTAAACATTGCCTAGCACATAATAGCTGATACTTACACAGTGCTCACTGTGTTCATAATAAAGGAGCGAGAAGGAATAAACCAATGTACACACACACATACATACACTACAATTAGAAAACACTACAGGGGTAAATCAAGCGTGGTACAGAGAAGTATCACAGGAGGAAATGATTTTCATTGGCCCCACAGGAAATAATACCCCACATTTAGGTCTTGGCCATTCTATTTAAAGTGGGAAGAATATACCCTCATCTCTAACATAAGCTACCGTTTTTACTAGCATTGAATTCAATTCAGCTTTATATGCTGTTTAAAAAGAAAAGAAAAGAAACACTGTTCCAAAATGCCTTTGAGTAGATGATAGAGAGAAAAGGCACACACACAGACACATGGACGCCATGACTCCAGGCCACGCTGCCGCCCTGTGAAACTGGCGAGGCGGAGTTCTGAGGCCGGGCTTCAGACGGCTGCAGCAGACGGGCCGTGCGGGGCCCGCTGATGAGACGCTTGACTCGGCCTCATATTCATTTGTGCTACATCTAAGCTGCTTTCAAGTCAAGTTTCCCTCAAAAATACTATTCATATCAAAATGGCCAAGTTCAGGCTCTCGTGTCTCAGGATGCTGAGTAATCCATTTTGCCTTCATCTTCCTAAACCGGGGGGTGAGCAGTCTTGGCTAAGTCAGCAGTGCCATAGCCCCATAAATAAATAATTATGTAGGTATCTGTTGGACATGCCAAAAGCTGTATTTCTAAACAACTAAGGAAGCCTCATTATTTTTCCCAGGGCGTACCTCCGAAGTCAGTCCTAAGGCCCTTTTCTTTCGAGGTATTTAAGATGAAAAGAAAATAACACTCCAATGTCTATATTCCATTTTTGTTATTCTAAACTCAGAAGTTGGAAAGGAGTGGTCTTCAATGAACAAATTGCAAGGTAAAACAAAAGAAATGGGAGGGGGTAACTTACAGAATAAATGAAACTTAAAAGACATATCCACCAACGACAACACACGGACCTTATTCAGATCTTTATTCAAACAGTTAAAATAAATGACATTTATAAAATAATTAGAAGTCTTAACACTTACTTTATATTTGATAATAAAATTGTTGTTAATTTTTTTGATGTGTAATGGTATTGTAATGGCCTTTCTTTAAATATAATGAAATAGTTACAGGAGAAATAACGTCTTGGATAGTCTTCAAAGTAATGTGAGAGGAGGAAGTAGACAGTGGATGGTACTGAAGAATCAAGAAACGAGATCAGCCCGTGAATTGTTAATTGTCAAAACTGATAACAGGTATATAATTAGTAGAGAGTACATAGTGGTTTTATGATACTGTTATACTATTTTCAGGCTTTTTATATATTTATTAACAAATATGAAACAGATTAACTTTTAAAGGAGCAAAAAATATATTTTTAGAAAGAAAGTGATTGAGGATAAAGATAGAATGGCGTTTCCTCCCTCTGATCAAAAAATGGCACATATAATCATCAACTGCTGTCTCAGCAGCATGGTGCAACACATCTGGGTGATAACGCAGAACCGTTTCAAAGACAGTGACGTGGTAAACTCTGAACAGCTGTACAGCACATGGCACAGCCTGCCTTCTGGCACTGTAGCTTGTAGCCATGACTACTTCTTCCCCCTCCTCCTCCTCCAGTAGGTTGTAATCACCACGAGGTCAACCATCACTAAGTCTGGGTTTTGCTGTCACTCTGCCTCTCGAGGAACCATACCTAATATGTGGGACATGGCAAATGCGTGAAAAATACTTGTTGAAACCACTGAAGCAATGTGTGTGCTTCTGTGGGGCCAATAAATTGAATCTAATAATTTTTTCATCATTTTCATATAGAACAGTGTAATTTTTAAAAACTTCTGAAAAATGAGTGAGTTTGGCAGGCACATCATCACATGGCTTATGGGTATTTCCTAAAGTATTGTAATGGTAGGCAAGAGTTATATATTTATGTTTAATATTTACTAAGATGAAAGCAATTGCATTTACATAGATGCTATGGTTTAGGAAGGCTACAATGACTATGACTTACATTTGAAATAAATTTATTAAGTATTCATACTATTGGTAAGGTACTATGGCAAAATTTCTTGAAGGTCCTACTCAAAGGCTGAAAGAACTGTAGGCTTAAATGACAGAATCCCAGAGACCAGTTACCTATTTGCTTCTCATAAATGCCACTATTGTGTAGCAAAAAGTTTTAGTATGTGGACCCTGGAGTGAGACTGCCGGTGTTCAAATATTGGCTTTAACACTGGCTAGCTGTGTGACCCTTTGCAAGTTACTTACCCTCTCTGTGCTTCAGTTTCCTCATATATAAAATGGGGGCAACAATAGTGCCTATCTCCAGTGGTTATCATGACGATTACACTTAAACCATTTAGGAGAAAAAAATATATTGTATTATATATCCACAAGAATAGCTAAAATGAAAAAGATTGACAATACCAACTTATAGCACAAATGTGGACTGCTAGAATTCTCATATATTGCTAGTAAGAGTGCAAACTGGCTCAACAACTTTGGAAAACTATGTGACAGTATTTGTTAAACACATGCCTACTCTAAGGCCCTGAAACTCCACTCCTGGGTTTATACCTAGGAGAACAGAGCATATATTTCCACTTAAGTCATGTATGAAAATGCTTCTATTTTTTTTTAGTGATATTAGCCCCACACTGGAAACAATGCCAACTGTCTATCAACAGGAAGACCAAATACCTTGTGGTAAATCGATAACATAAAATACTACACAACAAAAAGAATAAAGAATTACTAATGCGGTTAACAGCATGGGTAAATCTAACAGACATTTTGAAGAGCATCACAAGATAGACAAAAGACTAAATAATGTATGGCTCCATTTGCATGGAGTACAAGAACAGACATAACTAATTGATAACAATAGAAGTAATCGCTGGGAGAGGTAACCTCTTGGGTAGGGTATTGACTTGAAAAGGGCACAAGGGAAACTTCTTGAGTGTTAGAATTATTGTACACACATATAAAAGATCCACTGAGCTGTACACTTATTAAGGTCAAAGCACTTATACACTTTATTGTATTTTTAGGCATAGGATCAGAAGTAAACTATAATATAAAGGACTTAGAACAATATCAGGTACATAGTAAGTACTCTGGAAGTGTGTTATTATTTACTCTTATCTTCTAGTTATCTATTCATTTCAAAGAGTCTATAGCATTTCTGAGAGCCTAAACTATGGTATGATGATATAAAAGTTATTACACCGAATACAGTCCCCATCCTAATATGTGGAAAAGTTATTTGAGGAGACCTGTTAACCAGTTCCGGTCACTATTCTGGCAGCATTATAATGCTTTAGCAATTAAGCATAAAGGTTCTGAGGTCAGAGAAAACTGCCTTTGATTCTTGCCTCTGCCACTTACCAGCCTTGGCCATGTAACTTAACATCTAGTATCTCGGTTTATTCTTAATATACAGGTAATAATAGAAGCTGCTTCATAAGATTGCTGTAAGATGCTTATAAAAAGTTAGCCATATCATGGGTAAATCAACAAACAAGTGCTAGTGAGGATGTGGAGAAAGGGAACCCCTTTTGCACTGTTGGTGGGAATGCAGACTGTTGCAGCCACTGCAGAAAACAGTATAGAGATACCTCAAAAAATTAAAAATAGATCTGCCTTTCAACCCAACTATCCCACTTCTGGGAATATATCTAAAGGAACCCAAAGCACTAATTCGAAAGGACATAAACACCCCTGTGTTCATTGCAGCGTTATTTACAATAGCCAGGATATGGAAGCCGCCCAAGTAGGGCTCATCAGTAGATGAGTGGATAAAACAAATACGGGGCATTTACACAGTGGAATACTACCTAGCCATAAAAAAGGAAGAAAATTTTACCCTTTGTGACAGTATGAATGGATTTGGAGAACATTATGCCACGTGGAATCAGCCAGTCAGAGGAAGACAAATACCATATGATTGCACTCACACGTGGAATCTAATGAACAAAATGAACCAACAAGGAAAATGGGGACAGACTCATAGATGGAGAGCAGGCTGACAGCTAAGGCAGGGGGTCAGGGGATGGGGGGATTGAGCAAAAAGGAAAAAGGATTCATAGACACAGACGGCAATGTGGTGATTGCTAGGGGGAGGCAGGTATGAGGGGCCTAAATGGTCACGGACAAAAGTACAATAAATATTAAATCAAAAAAGTTAGCTACTATTACTATTTTTACATTGATTTAATATTTGATTTTCAGATAAAATAATCAGGGCTAAAACTCTATTTTAGAAGCATTCATTATTAGTGAGTTTAGCTATGTTCCCAGGTTCAGCTTCACTGTGATCATCTCAGATGTTTATGCAGACATCACCTAAGAAAAGCTAAATGACCTTTGCAGATCACATGGGACTATGAACTCCAATTTATGTATAGGCATGCTGGTGGAAACCTGTCAATATGGCCAGCAATGATGATTTTATTTCTAAGTCTCTACTCCCAGCAGGGAATGCAGGGAATCCCTAGATGTAGTTTGCACTCATCTTTTGCTTACTGACAGATTCTCCAGTGACCTCAAAAAAAATCAGTGTATGTTTCTGCACATGTGAGTGTGCGTTGCACTCGTATGTGTGCCTTCTTCAACCTTGCCAAACCACCAAAGCCTCCCTCCTCTTTGTAGCTATATCATGCTGTGTGTGTATGTACTTCTGTCGCTGCATATATTGCAAAATAACACCTTTACCCATTTGCCTGGCTGTTATTCCCACAGATCACAAGCTCCTAAAAAGCAGAAGCCACAGCTTGCTCATTCCCTGCCCACCAGAACTTAGCGTGGTGCCCAGTACAAAGTAGATTCTCAACAATATTGGGTTGACCTAAATGTCCAGAACGACCAAGGCTGCTGTTAGCATGGATGGCAGCTTTGTAGAAATCAAAGTTACCCCTTTCTTCCAGCACAAGCAGTCCCACACCAGGACACACAGCTTAGCAAGCTGAGAATGGACTGGATTTTAGCCCTCCTCTTGCTCTCTCCAACCAAGTCCCCTTGTGCAGCCAACAACCTGGGCGAACATAAGGGGATGACCAAAAGAACATAATGACCTTGGAGAGCAAAACAATACAGAGTGCCTGTGGGTTGAGTAGGGGATGACTTACAAAGGGCACAAGGGAACCTTCTGGAGTATTGGAAATACTGTATACATATACGCAAATACACACAAACACAAGTAAAAATACACACCTACACACACACAGATATTATACACACATCACTCTCAGGATTATCTGCAGTCTTTCCTGTAAATCTAACCTCAATATCTTTGTTACTTCTAAATGAGATCACTGAAACTCAAGGGTGCCCAACTAACTAATGGGAAGGCTGGCCTGGGTGCAACAGAGGCGGCCCGGACTTCCCTTTATAGGAGAATCAGTAGCACGCACACTCCATAACCTGGGTACCTACCAAGCCAATGCGATTAACTCAAGGTCAGACTAAGAGTCTGTAAATGATATCTATAATTCAAGGAACACGTACCAGAGCAATCGCCTCTCCTGATCCTGACCTTCCAAGGCTATTTGGATCCAGCTGGCCATTCTAATGCTCTCTCCAGTGAGGCCAGAGAAAGTGGATTCCCAGTCTAGAGCCAGACACCATCCTAACTGCTCACCCCAAGGGTGACCGTCCTTCTGGAGTCTCCAAACTAGAAGAATCTTTCTATACATGCTGCTGGCTTGAGTTGTTCCTTTTGGCTCTTTTTGTCTTGTTCTCCCTCTAGTTGTGGTTATGAAAGCAAATGGCTACATTTGGCAATGGATCCATCTCCAGTTTAATTTCTATTTAAACCTTGTAAGTGCCCCCCAGACACCGCACTGAGATGGGCATTCCAGGATCCAAATAGAGCCAGTGATGTACGGCAGAAGCTGGCAAATCCTTCCTCTTAACTCCTCCGGCTGGGGAATTCCCCACAGAACACTGGCAGCCTTACCTCACGCTGCCACTGCGATTTAATAGCGAAGAGCCACAGTGAGGTCTTGTCTTACACAACTTAATTACACTCGTGAAACAGACAACTGTGCATTTACTGGTCCACCATTACATATTATCATAAGCAATTTAAACTCAGCTTCGCTTGTCCAAATATACGGACAAAATATGTCCTGTCATCCCAAAGCTTTAATGTTCCTTCTATAACTGTGAATCATCAGCAGATCCTCAGAAATTCATTCTGCTTTCCAATTGGAAGCATATCTTAAAGGAGGAAAAGTCCGAATGTGCAACGCTTCTGATAGTAAACTTGTCCACCTGCAATCCAACATAAATTAAGGAGCCATACTTTAGTGATTCAATTATACCACCGAGTAATTGAAAATATGCAATTACAAGGAGTCGAGGTTCTTATGAGAAATATAATGTCTGCATTCCAGATTCCCTAGTATTTGATTTATAATTGGAATATTGAAATAATCTTCTACATTTGAGAGAATTGCTCCCTTCTGGATAGTTCTAGAATCTGAATACTTAGGGCTACAGAGACCCTTGGAGATTATCTTGCTTAAGCCCTTGTTTTATGTACAAGGAAATGGAGGCTCAAAGATTAATCAGCTTATAAAATGCAAAGCGAGGCCTCAAAAAGAGGCCTTCTGACTCCAATTCAGAAAATTTACCATCATGGTCAAATTCACGGTCTCTGGAATTGAACAGAATTCAACTTTAAGGATATCCAAGCCACTTAATCTTCCTACGCCTTTGTTTCTTTTTCTCAAAGATGGTAACTTCTAGAGCATCTAGAGACTGTTATCTAGTTAAATAAAGATGCTTTTGTTTCTCTGTTAAATTAAGATGACAACTCCTAAGCAACTGGCAATAAATAGAGAGCAACTCCTAGAGTTGCTGACAGAGTGTGTTTTCTGAAAGACTTTGCATAGTGTTAGGGGCACAGAAGTGTACCCAGTAAAAAGTTAGCTGCCGCCGCCACCACCACCACCACCACCACCACCACCACCATCATGCCCAGTGTTAGTCACTGTACCATTCCGTACTCCTTGATCTAAATCCCATTGATACTCTCAATATCTAACCAACAATCTGGCCATGATATAGTGTGGTTACTATTCTACAATAGCCAGAATATCTTTCCATCTTACCCCAAAGACAGTGTCTATTGCAGCATACTTCATTCGAAAATCTGGACCCCTGTTCATTTAAAGGACAACATGCTAGCCAACCACGAAACATCCAATGCTTGATTCATTTCCTGGGCTGTATGCTGAGTAGGTATGATTGAATCCGGTACACCACTTCATCGTAGTCTTCCTACTCTAGCTATCTCAACTCAAACGCATGCACAGACCTGCCATGTTAGCTCTCTAACCAACAGCTGTAGACACTGCGTCTCAATATGCAAATATTTTTAAATCACAAATGATTATTCCCATCATTGACCTCCATTCTGTCTCTTGACAAAAGAAGCCATAGGTCCTTTGAAACCCCAAATAAGCACATGTGATCAACTGCTAATTTAGCAATAAACAGAAAATTGACTTCAAATCATCTCTCTGTCACTCTAATTGATTAACAGTCACATGAAAATTGATAACATGATTTTCAGCAACAGAGCGTGTGGCACAAGCTCGTCGGTTCTATTGGCTTTGGATATTGACTTCCTTCCAAATAAAGCTTTTTAAAAGTACATTAGTGAGTCCACTAATAATCTTAAAAAGCGGTCTAATTACAATAATGAACTCCATACAATGAGTTAATGCAATACTGGAGCTTACAGATCCGCGTCTCTCACTGAAATAAAAACAAAGTTTAAATTCTCTTAAATATATAGCACAATCACAGTTTTGTTACCAGGACTGAATAAACACCTATTGTCCTCTTTGCTTCTCTAGCAGTCTAGCAATATATGCTCACATGATATCTATCTGACCTAAACTTTTCCCCAAATCCATGATTCTCGTCTTTATATAAAATTAATCTGAAGCTACTGACCCGCTAGTGTTCACGTGGCTCAATTAGGTACCATTCTTAATAAGTAGAAGGTTAAAAAAAACCTAATGAGGGAGGTCCTGAATATTTCTCAATTGAGAAAGTTACTATAGCAGAATTTAGCTCCAATTCACATTGGCAGTTGGGCAGTAGACACTGGAATTATAATGGGGTATGCTAGCTAAGTTTTGCTGTGCTGAACATTCTGTTTGCTCCTCCAGAGCCATGTTTCATCCTTCGCTACTACCTGTACCCACAAAAACTAACCTTTAAAGACTGTGTCCACAGGCTTCCTTGTCTTCCACTTCTGGCTGGATTGAGATATTGGGAGCCACTAACACCAGATCCAAGGCCAGGAGGAAAACGAGGTGAGTATTTTTCCTCCAGCTCCCTCCCAGCCAGACACAGGTTGAAAGGGGCTGCATTCCTCCCTCCAAGGCTGCACTGCATCTACCAGCTAGCACTCCAGTTCTCTGGCTTCCAGAACAAGCTCCCTCCCCCGGCATCTCCAGGTCTAGGGATGGTCCTGCCCCTGCACTGCGGCTAGCCTTACCGATTCATCACTTGTTGATTTCACTTAACCCTTTTCATGCCCTTGAAAAGTCTCCTCATTAAACTCTTATCCCATTCAAGAGTACCATCAGTTATGTGCCAGAATCCTGGCTGATATGTTTACCTTCCAATAACCCAGTGGTCCTCTCTCCACTGGGGGTTACAAACACCTTTGAAAACCTAAACTTAAAAAAAGTTGTAGAGACCACTCTCTGCCAAAATGCACATTCATATGCATGTGAACTGTCTGATACATTTCAAAGAGCTGAGAGACATGTTAAAACACATGCATGGATCCCAAAGCACAAACCCCTACTGAGGCAAGCTGATTTAAAAAACAGTTTTTGTTTTCACGAGTGAACTCTATGGCTACCATGTTGCTCTTTAAAGAGTCTTACTTTGGTAATCAGATTGTAGTGTATAAAGTCATAAGAAAGCACCCCATACCTAAAAAAAAAAACACCCTCCGAATAAAGAACGAATATAAAGATATTTACATGCTACATCTTTATTCTATTCTATGCTACATCTTTAATTTTACTTCTGTCCTTGATTTTCATATCATGTGTTTATCACATACACCCTTTGAATGTTTCTCCATTAACCAATGTTTTACCTAGTTGTAAAGTTTTTTACTCAGCATTTCAAGTGCCATCTGGACTATTGATAAGTAAATGTCTTTAAAAATCTCTCAAAGAGACTTCTTAAAGTTTTGCCATCTAGCAGACCCACACCGCATTCCAAAGCCTGATCCCCAAGGAGGCTGCTATGTATTCAGCTGTTTCTATATTAACACGAGTGGCTTCATATTATTAAAAATGTATACACCAAGTTTCCCCAAAAGAAACATGTACGGATTGTGATGAAAAATAAATTCCACTTCAAATAGTCACCATCTCTGCCTATCTGCCTTCCCCATGGTCCAGCAAGAGCATTTTCTCTAAAAAAAAAAAAATGAAAGCTGAAGTCCCACACTCCAGTGCGCTTGGATCTCCTAAGGTCTCTATCAGCAGCTATTAAAATTTAAAGGGCACTGCATAATACTCGACTTTATAAAACACATGCTACTTGTATTCCTCAAACTACTGGCAGCTTAAGTTATTCTGTGTGGTTCAGAGGAAACAAAACAACCGGTGCAATAGTCAGCAGGCCATATGAATGTCAACCGAAGACCATATCGTGGTGGGGGGAGCGGGACCTTAGTTGATGTTTTCTTTCTAACGTCAATCATTTTAATGACCCTGCACTTAAACGCCATCTTTTTAAATAACTCATTTAAATACCATGATATATCATATATAAACTCATAGGTGTCCTGTGAGCATATAAATTAATTTTTTAGCCCTCAAACTAAGATTAGCATAAAAGATACCCCTTAGGGGTTATAATTTTAAAGAATACATGGACACATAAACTCCATAGTTTACCTAGTTTATTAGTAGTAGAGTGCCTCTATCATCCTACATTATTTTATTAACAAGGATCTCCGTGACGATTTTGGCAACTATCTTTAACACTAATCATGAGCAATACTGAGAGAGTGTTTGACTCTAAAGTGTTCTTTTTGTTGCTCAGGGTTCCCTAATCTGCTGTGAAGCTACTGTCTTGTAGCTGCCTGGAGCCAGCAAACTGTGATGACTCCCCTACACCCCTTCCTCACACTGATCCTCTCCCACTGAATCAAGTGATGACTTCCGCTGAATCTTAAAATAATGAATATGTGCCTGCATTCAGAAGTCCGAAGGAGAGCTCTCTTCTTGTCTCTAACTCACCTAAGGACTCCACCCCGAGTCCATTCAACATGGTTGCCAAATTAATGTTCCCCAAAGCACAGCCCTGATGGTACCCCCATTCCAAGCCATCTTGTTCAAAGCCCTGCAAAGGCTCTTCCTGTCCTACTGAAAACAGTTTTTGAATGCTATAGCCTAGAATGCAGAGCCCTCAATAATCTGGTACCGGCTTTTCTCTGACTTCTACTTTTCCGCTCTGTGCTCCTATGGGTTCCAAATGAATTACATCACATTCCTTGGAAGTACCTTGTGCCTTTTCTCATCTCTACTCTCCACCAATACAGAACACCTTTTCTAACACAGTTCCAACGTTACTCACCCACGACACATTACACCATCTTTTCTACACCTTCCTACCCACCTCTCTCCAGCCCAACCCCAGGGATTTATCAGGTAGTACTTTACCTACTTGTAAACTACTAGAACCATTTTGCCTATGTGTAAAATAGAGCTGGTAATGATAAGTAGTAATGAGGGGTATTAAATATGTAAGACACTTAAAGTACTGATATGATTTCTGTGGCGGCTGTTGTGGTTATTGCTTTTATCTTAAACCAGTTATTATGTGGTAAGAAACTTGAAAACGAGGTGTGATTTTATTTATTTTGTGCCTCCTACTGCTCCTACCGCCATATAAATAACTTAGGAAGGAGTAGAGACATATGAAAGAAACTTCACGTCCTCAATTCTGGGACAAAGAAAGCCAAGTGTTTCCGAATCTGAGTATGTCATCTATGGAGATCAATTTGGCCTGGAAATGCCATATGTGTACATGGGCTTTCCTTTAACAAAGGGTGTTAAATTGGGTCACCGCACTGTCACTGACTGAATCCTCAGACACGTCAACCATAACGACTAGGCTAAGCTCTTTTGAGCAAGATGGCAGTGAGTATAACAAGGACCCCTGCCGCTTTCACCAAAGGAACCGAGTCTGTCTTTGAATAGGGCCTATCTCCTCCTTTTCAGCTCTCCCGGGCACTCCCTTACAGAGAAAGCAAATGAGATGCCACATTGTCATCTCGGTCTGCAGCTTCTCACAAAGCCTTTCTCTTTTAAAAGACCTTGAGGGTCAGATTCTAATCGGAGTTGTATGGTGATGAGTCTCTTAAAAGAACCACTCTGATACCTGCAAGAACAGCAGAAAGGACTAGGAAATACAACCTCATTAGTCAAAATCGTGGCCACTGCACAGGAAACTCAAGTTGAAGCAGAGCAGCCATTTTGTATTTGTTTTACTAAGCAATACACACCCCAGAACTATCCACCTAGCATGAACAGTTTTTTGTTCTGTCAAAAGATTGTTTCTTTACCAAATGCTCAGAGTGGAGAATTTGGGCTGAGGCATATTCAGCTGCTCTGAGACATTTTAGGCATCGAGCACATTCAGCTTGCAGAACCTCTGAGCCGAGAGAGCGCTGGGTGCATCTCAGAGTGACATGCGGTGACACAGAGTTCCACCAGAGCACAGGGCACCCAGTTAATTGGCAAGACTGGTCACTAGAAAGCACACTTCCCTCTCCAGCAGTTAGGAGGCCACTTGGGCAACATTCAAAGAAACATTTTCAGTGGACAAAAGTTGCAAAACTCCTTGCGTACAGCTCACACGGCAACTAAGAAAAACTCCTTATTTGCACTTATCTTTTGCACTTCCCAGGAGGTGCTGTTGGAGGGATAAAGGTAAGCCTTTCCACACAGGCAAGTATTTTAAGCCCTACTGAGCACAGAAGTTCTCAGGGGGAACTACCCACAGACTTCAGGGTCACTGCTTCCTAATTTCCCTGGGTGGTACCCGATGAGTCAGCAAAAACCTACTTCCTCTTTCTTGCACAGAAGGGATCATCCCAGTTCCAGGAATGAGGATTGAAGCAGGGGACCTCAGCACCACTCACTAGCTATGCAAACTGGGGCAAGTTCCTGGGCTCACTAAGCCTTAGTTTCTTCTTCACGGTGGTCATTATGTTATATGAAAATGGGAATACATATACACGTAGTTTTATCATTTGGTAGTATAAAGTATTCTTTTAAAAAAAAAAGATTTTATTTATTTATTTTTACAGAGGGAAGGGAGGGAGAAAGAGAGAGAGAGAGAAGCGTCAATGTGCGGTTGCTGGGGGTCATGGCCTGCAACCCAGGCATGTACCCTGACTGGGAATTGAACCGCAACACTTTGGTTCACAGCCCATGCTCAATCCACTGAGCTACGCCAGCCAGGGCATGTATTCTTAAGTTAATGATTAGTTTAGATACTGAGTAAAGATATACCAGCCCTCTCTCTCAAAACGCCTTGTTCTGGTCGGTGCCACTGGATTTCACACTATGTATTAATTTCCTAGGGCTGCCATAACAAAGTGCCACCAACTAGATAGCTTAAAACAAGAGAAATTTATCCTCTCCAAGTTACAGAAGCTAGGAGCCCAGAATCAAGGTGTCAGTAGGGCCATGCGCTCTCTTAAGACTTAATTTCTCTAGGAGAGCAATTATTCTGTGATGGTTAATTTTATGAAACACCGGGGCCACGAGGTACCCTGATGTTTGGTTAAACATTATTTCTGAGTGTGTCTGTGAGGGTGTTCCTGTATGCTATTAACATTCCAATCAGTAGACTGAGTAAAGTAGATTGCCCTTCCAAATGTGAATGGGCGTCATCTAGTCCATTGAGGGCCTGGATAGAACAAAAGGACAGAGGAAAAGCAAATTTGTTCTCTCTGTCTGCTTGAGTGGAGACATCAGTCTTCTTCTGCCCTTGAACTAGAACTGAAACCATTGGGTCTCCTGGTCCTCAGGCCTTTGTACTCATATTGAACCTACACCACAAGCTTTCCTGGGTCATCAGCTTGAAGATGGCAAACTCTGAACCTTCTCAGCCTCCCTACTCAAAAGAGCTGGCTTCTTATAATAAATCTCATGTGTGTGCACACATGTACATGTATACACACATGCATACGTGTATACATACACATATATGTACGTGTGCATATAGTTAACTTAGATATTTATTATTTATAGATGTATTTTATATTTATATATGTAACATGTAAAGATGTGTCCTATTGTTTCTGTTTCTCTAGAAAATTCTAACACACTGTTCTTGCCTCTCTTAGCTTCTGATGTGTGTCGGCAATCCCTGGCATTCCTTGGCTTGTAAATGCATTGCTCTAAATGCATCGCTCTAATTTCTGCCTCTGTCTTCACATTGTCTTCTTCCTTGTGCATCTGTATCCAAATTTTATTCTTCTTATAAGGACACCAGTAATTGGATAAGGGCCCACCCTGATACAGTATGATCTCATCTTAACTTGATTAAATACACAAAGTCTCTACTTCCGTATAAGGTCATACTCATGGATTCTGGCAGTTAAGACTCTATTACATCTTTTGGGAAAACACAATTCAATCTATAACAAGTGCATTAGGCATCTTCTGAATGCATAGTCTAAAACTAGCACAACTAGCAACATATGAATTATATCACATAGCCTGGTCAAACAGAAGACCCGTATTCGTTAGCATCAATTACCAAATATTTTAATTATTTGGTTTTTGACTGATTCGCAGGGCAATAGTTGTCATGGTTTAATTGGTGGTGTCAAGCACTATTCTTGGCATATATTAAGATTTCAATTAGTGTCAAATGAACATACACCATGAATGGATAAACATATAAACTATAGAGAATAGTAAATGCAGACTAAGAGCACATCCTGGATATTCCAAAATAATCCCAATTACACATATGTTGGCCTCATAACTTCCCCGGCGCAGGTCAGAAAAGATGTCCCGATATTGATTCAGAAAAGAGGCTCGCTAAAATATAAGAGTAAGAATAAAAGACAATGTTCTGTTCCTCAAAATTTTCCTTTCCCCTCAGAAATTTCTCCTCTGCGTGAATAACAGCCAAAAGTTCTTGATCCTTCATGATCAACTCTTTTCCTCCACACTCCCCATTCACTAATGTATAACCTTGTCCGTTTAAATTTTTCCACATCTCTCAAATCAACCTTGGCTTCCCCAACTCCACACCTCATGGTGTGTCAGATTGGCTTTGTTAATCCTTCTTCTACCAGACTCCTTGCTCTAAAATGCAAATGTGATCATTCACTGGCTTAAATTACCTCAGTCACTGTCTACTGCCCTTGGGATAAAATCCAAAATCCTTAGCATGCCATATGTGGCGGGCACTGTTGGCTGTGTGTTCATCAAAACTCATTTCTTCTTCTCCTGGGCACACAGTTCAAGTTCACTGCCCAGCCTCCCTTGCAGTTAGGTATGACCATTTGAGTGAGTTTCCAGACAATAGAACGTGAAAGGAAATGACAAGCGCTATTTTCAACTTGATCCATAAAAATCGCTCATGCTATCCCCCAGCCTGCCACTAGAGGCAGATGGTCCACTGCAGAGCTCTGGGGCCTAGGTAATGGTAGAGCCAAAGGTAGAAGAAATATGCATTTCTGGATTAATATTGAAAACTACTTGCTACATGAGTGAGATATTAATTTATATTGTATTAAGTTGTGGAGTTTGATGGTTGTTTATTACAGCATTGAGCTTAGTCTGACCAGTACATAATTTGAGGCTCTTAATTTTCTGAGCCCTACCTACTTCTCCCATCTCATCATTCATTCATTACCCCTTTCCATCCCGTACCACCATTCTGCCTCAGTGAATTACCATGATTTCCCAAACTCATTATGTCCCTCTTGACTTTCGGTCCATTAGAGTGATGCTTTGATGCTTTTCACTGCCCCATCTCTTAGCCTGATTTATTTTCCTTCATTGCACTTATCACTACTTGAAATATTATGTACATATTTGTTTACTCTCTCTCTCCCACTAGAAATTAAGCCCCTTGAAGAGGACCTTTAATCACTGCAATCTTATATGCCCAGCACCTTGATTAACCTGTTTTAAAGTGGACCCTTGAATACGTTTCTTGAACAAATGGATAAATAACAACTAACAATTTCAAGTGTTCGCAATGTGCCCTGCACTGTGTTAACAGATACATATTTTAATCCTCACAAGAACCCTTTCAGAAGGTACTATTCTGTATCCTCATTTTACACATAATAAAACCTAAGGCTTAGGAAGATTAAGCTCTTTGTTAGATTGCACAACTAGTAAGTAACTGAGTCAAGATTTGAACCCAGGCAGAGGATAAAGATCCCTTGCCCTTAACCACTAGATTAAAAAAACATTAAATGCTTTGTAATAAGTCCTTCTCAGCCACCAGGAAAAGTACCCAGGTTCTGGCAATCAGCAAGCCTATCCCAGGCCACTTGAAAGGCTCAGCCACCATCCAGAGATTCTATTCATGAACACACACAGAGAAGCTATACACTCTCTCATGCTTAATGTCACTCTTAATCTTACAGAGCAGAAAGTTAATAATATCATTCCTTGAAGGTAACATAAACACTTAAAATGTTTTCTTTCCAACTCCTCAGACTTTACACTTCACTTCCTTCCTTTTCTGGTTCACTGTCATTGAACTTAGTGGCAAATGGGCAAATATATATCTCCAGACCATACTAAGCACGTCTTTTGATGTGCTCAAGTTCCAAAATGAATGTCACTCACGTTACAACCTCTCAGGTGCTTAGAAGTATTAACAATTTCCCTTTTCCTTTGCTATTTTTTTTCTGCAGGCTATCTCTTCTGTAATACTTCAATCTCTCTTCGTATAGGAAGTCATGCCCTCTAATCCATTTATCATTCTCGTCATCCTTGCTGGCAGTATTTTCTTTTCATCTCTTTTTAAAAGCAAAATGGGGCTCTAACAAACACACTCATACAGATGCACACTCCCCAGTCTCAGGCATCTCAGGACCAGTCTTTCCATCAGAATCCCTTCCTGACAGCAGTGAAATCATTATTGGCCTCTCTCTTCTGCTCAGATCTCTAGTCAACTCTCCAGTCAACTCTCCTTCTCTCCCTAGATTTATTTTCTCTCATTTTTGCCCAGTTATCTTCAATGGCCACAATGGTTCTTTGACCTGTTACGATATTTTTAAAACTCAAGAGTTACAAAGAGTGATGAATGTAATAAGCAATGCAACTATAAATGGCCTCCTGCAGCCCCTTGTGAAAACCAGGGTTTGGACAGGGTTCAAGCCAATCTTTCCAATATTGACAATGTGCGCCTCATCCCAAATGGTGCCTATGAGAACATTGTCTACATCCAACCTGAGCCTAGGTAATTTATGAAAAAGAGAACATTTTGTATTGCTATTCAATGCTTGTTACATGGACACATTGATTTTCACAAGTCTCTTACCTTAACTTTTCCACCCCCAAGAAAATTCTGGTATTGGTATGTTCCCCTTTCCTGAATTCTTGGGGAGAATATATATATGTATATAATATATAGAGAATATTATATATATATACTCTATATATATAATTTCTTGGATTCTTGGAGAGAGAGAGAGAAAGAAAGAACCTGAGAATGTCCAAAGATGAGATGTATTCTGAAAAAGCTTAAAAAAAAAGGTAAAGCATGGGGTAGAGGGATAAGTCAGTAGCTTCCTACAGTGGATTTGGGGGGAATTCTGTGATAGAATGGAAAAGAGATAAGTATTGAAGATAATGGTTGTTGTCTAAAAGACAAGAGAGGAACAGAGGAAAGCCATGGGTACTACACATGTTGGAGAGAAAATAATGGAAACTCAAGTCAAATGTTAATGACCATTCTCCTTTGACTTTGATCCTTGCCAAGACTGTTCCATAAGAGGTTTGGCTTTATAAAAGGTATATGTAAGTTCGTTTCCACTTTCTCAAATCCAAAAGGATCTACTTTCTGAGACACTGGCTCCCAGCTGTAGCTCCTGCCCACCCACACATTTCCGTCTAGCATTAGCCAGTACACCTAGGAGACTCATTCTCCTGCTGGGAAGGGGACAAGGTGGAAGCACTTCAACAAAACCAAACCAGTAGCTGGAGAATTACCCACAAACTTGATTTTCTGAATTCTATGAAGAATATGCCTCATCAGGGACTGACTGTGTGGAGAATTACATATTTCTGTGGTTTCTAATATTTATTCTATAATTTTTCTGAAGATTTTTTTCATGAACTACCCCCTTCTTAGCTCTTTGAGAACCCTTGGAATAGATAGTATGATTTTGCTGATTTGTCGGGTAATTTAGTGCTTAGAGTATTCTTTTATTTAGCCTCTTTTCTAGCTTTCTGACTCTCCCACCAAAGATCTCTTCAACTTGAGCTCCTCAAAGCTTGTCCTCCCCGTAATTTAGTTACAGGGGTAGGCCAAGTAATTGCTAATTAATTCCCTCACATCGCAGTTTTCTAGTGGTCTGGCTTCCCTCTTCACACGCAGTGGGCTGTCTGGCCCCTTGTTCTCCTTCAATTGCTAATCCTATTGCTTAGAAGAAATATTTTGCCCTGGCTGGAGTAACTAAGTGGATGGAGTGTGGGCTTCAAACCAAAGTGTTGCAGGTTTGATTCCCAGTCAGGGTACATGCCTGGGTTGCAGGCCATGACCCCCAGCAACCGTACATTGATGTTTCTCTCTCTCTCTCTATCTCCCTCCCTTCCCTCTCTAAAGATCAATAAATAAAACCTTAAAAAAAAAAGAAATATTTTGGTTGTGGTTGGTACTGCGGAAACTATCTGGGCAAAATGGGAATTATACAAGGCAAGTCTGATTCTTAAATACTCATTGACAACTAACTTACTTCAAAAGCAATTTTATCAGCCTCGCTACCAAATCCAACAAACATTTTACTTAGAACCTAGTCTATTCACAAAACTCTATCATTCATTCAAATACTGTATTCAATACCAGATAGTATACTAAGAATGGGGAATAGGATGAAAGATATGGTTCCTACCCTCTTGGAAAGCACTGAGAAGGAAATACCTTTGGATTGAGAAAAATGGAACATATGTTTAAAAAGACCATTTTCTATAAATCATGATATCAGTAATAATGGCTGCTATTTATTGTGTATTTACTCTATGTAGGATGTCTTTATGCTAAGGGTTCTATGGCCATTCTCTCTTTTGATACTCACCACAGCCATATGGGTTAAGTGCTATTGTCACCCCCATTTTTTA
This sequence comes from Phyllostomus discolor, assembly GCF_004126475.2. Lineage (NCBI taxonomy): Eukaryota > Metazoa > Chordata > Mammalia > Chiroptera > Phyllostomidae > Phyllostomus > Phyllostomus discolor. Next base: position 13,545,772 of record NC_040903.2, read on the forward strand.
CAGATAAGAATATGGAGGGTTAAGAAAATTAAGGTATTAACCCAAATCATACAGCCCACCAGGGGCCGAGCTAGAATTCATACATACAGTGTCTGCATTCTCCATTTCTAAGAATGAGTGTGTCTGGCTGGTAGTAGGCTTACAGTAGATGCCTGGTTGATTGTCAGTAAGAAGAAGGGCTGGGAAGACAACAGCATGGCTGAAGTTGCAAGTTTGAGTCAGGGAGCAATGGAAGCAGGACATGGGCATGTGGGCCAAGGGAGTAGCCTTGAACTTCTCTGGGGTAAGAGTGAGCATTAAAACCTGCAGAGTAGGGGAAAGGTAGGGAGGCTTTTGAGCAGGGCAGAAGCTTGATGAATGTGTCAACTTGGACAACCATTCTCAGTAGTGATGCGCACAATGAACTGAAAACTGGAGACCTTGAGACTTGATTAGAGGAAAGTAATAATACTCTGGGGTGGGGGTGATAATAATTAATTAAATGAAGAGCATGGGCATCACATAAAAAACAATGGGCAAGACTTGGATATTGGAGTTTATTAAAGGGTGTAAACAATGATTCTGAGGCTCTAAAACTAATGACTCTTATAGCTATTATTGAAAATAACATGAGAAAAAAGTGTCAGTTTGAGATTGACAGGATAGTTGGTACATAGTAGGTATTCAGATGTTCTTACAATGAATAAAACAAAGGATGAATGAATGAATGAATGAATGGGGTCTTTCAGAAAAGCTGAGTTTAGGGGGATGGAAGAGCCTTCCAAGTAGAATCAGATTCCATATCATTTTCCCTAAAAATAATCTATATTTTCTGAGCTCTTGAATTTTTTAACTTGCCTCTGTTATAGCCAAACATACTAATTGCTCCTCCCTTTCTCCATATTCTCTTTAAAACTCTCTGAGCTATTTTAGATAATGTAGTAAATAAACATTCAATTTATAAAAGTAATTCCAAAGAAACCTTTCTGTCATGCAGTCAGATTTTATTTTTTCAGTCCAGCAGAATTTCTCATTCTCTAAATTCTCTGGTAACGAGAAGGTCCAACCAATGCCACTACCCAGTTAATACAACATTTTCTAACTCTTCTTCAGATTATAAAACAAACAGAGGACCCTAAGGGTTACCCAAATAATCTAAGGAGTTAGTTTTGTGTCATGCACTGAACATAAAGCATATGTAAAACAGGCAAAATAGAAGAGGAAATGGAATATTTGTGAAAAGGCATATACCTAAAAGACTAGGCCCCAGCTTTGACGACCACCACCACACTGCCTAAATAAAAGATAAAAGATAAGGGGCAAAAGGAAAATAAAAAGCAAACTCTGACTGGTGTGACTCAGTGGACTGAGTGCCGGCCTGTGAACCAAAGGGTCACCAGTTCAATTCCCAGTCAGGGCACATGCCTGGGTTGCAGGCCGAGTCCCCAATAGGGGGTGCTTGAGAGGCAACCACACATTGATGTTTCTCTCCCTTTCTTTCTCCCTCCCTTCCCCTCTCTAAAAATAAATAAATAAAATCTTAAAAAAAAGAGTAAGACAGGGTTTATCAATCCTAAATCTCTTAGACCATTAAACATGGAATTTTAGATGGATCCGTCCTTCCAAACACTATATTTATAGTGAATAAGAATGAGGTCTCAAAATTAGACAGACCTGGGTTTGAACCTCAAACACTTTCACCATTAACTGAGTGACATGGTACAAGATACCTTGCTTCTCTGTGCCTCAGTTTCCTCATTTGTAATTTAGAAATTAAGGCCTCTGGTTATTTGTGAGTACTAAATGAGATAATGTGCTTAATTCTCGGCATTTGACTGGCACACCGTAAGTTGCTCAATAAACCACGGCCCATTATTTAGAATGTTATCATCCTGTGCTTAGCACCAAGGTGGGAAAAAGAAATTTTTGCCTTGTTCCTCCAATCCCCCATTCCCAGCAGCCTCAGCCGACAAACCTCTGGGTGTAACCCGCTTCAGTCGTCAGAATACCATGAAGACATGAAGGGAGCAAGAGAAAGTGTGGAGTAAATTAGAAAAATAGACCATCACTGCTCTAGCATTACGGCGGCTCTGGATTAAGGAGATTTGGGTCATCAGTTACTCAAAGTAGCGTTGAATTATCTAATGGAGAGAGGATTAGAGGATAGAACCAGCTGTTTTGAGGTACTGGAATTGTAAGAATCTGAGTGTGATTCTCAGAAGAGATAGCCTGAGGGGGAAAGAAAGGCTCATTTTTATACGCACAGCATTATTTGCTGCTGAGGATAGGTGGTCTCGGGAAGAAATGAAATGCATTCCCTCTTAATATCCTCTTTAAAAACAAACAGACCAGCCAACCACTAGCTGGGTGCTGAGAACACAGGTTTGTTAGAGGAAGTTGCCCATGGGAGATACCAGCCTGACACTGAAAACGGAGGGTTTTGTGGAGGAGATTATTCCACTTGAATTTCCAAGTTTATGTTACGCATATGTCCATTTAGTGTTTTTAAACGCTATATTCTTCTCTCTGTCTAATCTTATCTGTACTCCTGAAAAAGTTACACTGGAGTGTGGTGGGCGTTTGAAGAGATCTTCTCAATTGAATGAAAATTTTACATAATTTACATTTTGCATACATATTTAACTCTCATGGTAAAAACATAATCTCACTCAACTGGCAAAAGAGTAACTATTATCATACTTTATTAATAGTATGAAAAACCCTACTTAACTAAAGAAATGAAATCCCTTTAGGACTCAAAGTCAGTACATAACACCTAGCAATTGTGCTATAAGGTATATTTCTCAAGATATCCAAATCCGTCGGTCATGAAGGAGTAATGCTTTTAAGCAGGCAGATGACCCCATGTAGCAATAACTATAGGAGTAATAGTATTAATGTGGTAGTAACAGTGGTAATGGTAATAGGCATATATTACTAAACTGCACCAGGCATAGTTCTAAAGGAGTTAGAACTCCTTTAGAACTGTTTAGAACAGTTTAGAACTGTTATATGTGTCAACATGTTTGATCTTCACAACCTTATGAATTAAGTTCTATTGCCATCCCGTTCACAGATGAGGAAGTTGAGGCACAACAAGCAGATTAAAGATTGCCTCAATCACACAGTTATTAAGTAGCAGAGCTGGAATTTAAACCAAGAAAAACTTGAGAGCCTGAGACTTGTAATACTTCTCTAAACATGCCTCACTTGGATGGCAACAAGGAAGGTGAGCTTGAATTCCAGCCCATATCTGTGGGATCCCAGAATGTAGCCTCTGAGCATGAGACCTCAGTTCTTTTTCAGGAGGTCTCTCTCCCTGTCCTTTGGGCAAATGATGTCTTGAGGAACCCATCTCGTGAGTTCAGAGTATATAATTAGCCACCTTCATCCAAAAGGTACTATAAATTAGGTCTGGGTAGCGACAAAAAATAAAGTGAATGCATATCAGGAAAGTGGCACCATAGGCCTTAGTTGAGAATCTTGCTACTTTCCACTCTGTAAATGGGAAGTATAGTAAGAAGGAAGGAAGGAGAAGAGGGGAAAAAAAAATGTTTATTGAGCAACTACTAAATGCCAAGAGCACTCAACTATAAATGTTGAGCACTTTATATATAAGAACTTATTTCACCAGTGTTCTAAATTCAGAAAAAGAGGCACAAAGGTGATTTTTTAAAAAGACAGAGTTACACCAAATTTACAGAAAGATTAAGACAACTAGATTGACTTGGTAGGAAAAGTAAGCTACTCATTTTGCAGATCAGGGACCTTAGTTGGGAGAGCTTCTGTGGAATGCCCCAACAGTGGCATTAAGTTAATGTTAAATCCAAACTGGACCAGTCCACTGGATTTTCCTTGGCCCCAGTCTCCAGGTTTTCACCCGATTCCACAGGAAGGCATCTTTGCTGTGCCCCCTCTTTCCCCACTGGTGCCTGGCACCAGATCCCATCTCAGCTGGAATTTTCTGTTCCCAGGATTGATTATTGACAACGTCATCAGTTTCAATTGGGAAATACCCCTTGATACATCTCAGCTGGAATTTTCTGTTCCCAGGATTGATTATTGACAACGTCATCAGTTTCAATTGGGAAATACCCCTTGATACGCCGAACCCAAGGGAGCTGTGGTGGGTACTGAACTTCACTTTCTAATGTACATAAGAGATTTTGCTTGCTCTCGCCCTTTCTTTGGGGAGAAGAGGGCAGATGCTATTAACTGCATAGTTTCACTCCCATTTTATAGATGAGAAGACTGAGGTTCAAATAAATGAGTACATTTTCCTAAGTTTACTTGGCTAGGAAGTGGCAGATTTAGGTATCAGCTGTAGGATAGCTAAGCAAACGTTTCACAGGTGGCAAGGAAATGCGTACATTTATATTTACATGCCTTTCCCCTTGGATCAAAAATAATACTCTCTGGGTTACCAATTCTTTTTCTGTCAGGTGTGTTCTGCCTGGGCTGGCAGAAAGGCCAATCTCCTTCCAACACGGAGAGAAGTCCCTGATTTGGTTCTTACTTGCACAATTAGGAAAATTATTATGGCATAAAGAATAAATTGTCCCCTCGTTGTTTAGTTTATTTCTCCTTTGCTTTTCTTAGAATAATAAAGGGATAATGTCTTCTTTGTGCTCACATGCAATGTGCAGGGCTCTGTTTCCCTGACAAGGTAGAGAGCAGTATTAGCCATTAAATGGAAAAGGGAAGCCCCCAGTTCTTTGTTGATATGTTGCCAATAGAGCCAGCAGAGGGGACCTTATAGGACAGGGACCTAATTTTTCCTAGAATGACTCTAGAGCCGGCTAGATTTGAGTAGAACCAGCTGTGTGACTTTGAACAATTTATCGGACATCCCAAGCCTCAATATGCTGACCCTTCAGCTGAGAAAAAGAATACCACCCACTGCATAGGGTGGTTGGGGGGCACACGAAGTATTTAGTTCTTGCACCCATTAGAATGGCTACTATGAAAAGCAAACTGACAAGTGCTGGCCACAATGGGGGGAACTGGAACACTTGCGCTTTGCTGCTGGGAATGGAAAATGGTGCCACTGTGAAAAACGGTATGGCGATGTCTCAAAAAACTAAAAATAAAATTACCATATGAAGAACTGAAAGCAGGACCTCAAAGAGATCGTTTATACCCACGTTCATAGCAGCGTATTCACAACAGCCACAGTTGGGAGCAACTTGAGCTTCCCTCGATGGATGAGTGGATAAGCAAAAGCAGTAAGCACTTGCAATGGAATACTACTCGGTCTTAAACAGGAAGAAAATCTGACACCTGCTACAACATAAATGAACCTTGAAGACATTATATTCTGTGAGATGAGCCAGTCACAAAAAGATGACTATTGTGTGATTTCAGTTACACAAAATACCTGGAGGAATTAAATTTAAAAAGAAAGTAGAAAGAAGAGGCCGGAGGAAGGGGAAATGGGGAGCTTTTATTTAGTGGCTAGTTCCAGTTTTGCAAGAGGAAGGAGTTCTGGAGACGGATGGTGGTGATATTCGCACGACAATGTGAATAGACAGGGCCCGGCAGAAGTAAGACCTGCTTGCGTGTGCTTGGTAGGGTAATAACCCTGGGGTACTAATCCACAGTTTTAATTTGAACATTCCACCTAAAATGCCATATGGTGGGCTTGAGTGTGACATTGTTATGTTACAGAATTACATGCTTGTGATTTTATAATAAAAGATTTTTGAATAAAAAGGGGGTATTATTTGTGCTGAACCCTGTACTTAATACACTTAAAATACACTTAAAAATGGTTGAGATAGATTTTTTTTGAAAAGCCATAGGAACAGCCAACTTTGGGGAGCAATGACATAACTGAAAATGCTTGAAGTGAAAAAAGAAGAAATAGCCAGCATAGGACTGGCCCACTGCAATCGTTCAGTGAATGTTGAGCTGTGGGTAAAGACGGCGCAAAGGTGGTGGAAGTAGTCATGTGACATTGCAGGGGAGGTGCGTCTCCCCTCCTTAGAAGAGCTTGGCTCCCTGAGAGAAAGATGCATGCTTTCCATCTCAGAATGCAAAGCAGCACTGAATGGATTGGCTTCTTCTGCACAAGAGGAGCCTCCATGGGAACTGAATACAGGTAGCGATTTGAGCAGACCCAGCATGATGGCAGCAAGGCACAGCACTTGGGGAATTGCTCCAGCAATTGGACAGGCGTGTTTTAATTAGGTTGTTTGGTTGGTGGTTCCCAAAGCAATGGGCTCTGGGCGCTAGTGGGGAGGGGCATGCATGTATGTGTACATGAGCATGTACATGCAGGAGAGAGAGAGACTGAGAGAGCGAGAAGACTCACCGATTGATCGGTGAGAAGGGAAGTGATCTGCTATACAGAGCTATTGGGCTCTGAGTGCGTGATTCAAAACACAGAGAAGCAACTCCTACGCTTTTGGATCTCAGGATCCTGTGGCACCTTCCTGTGGCAGCCAGTGAGGAGCCCTGCCCTCGAGGGCTGGCCCGGGGGCTGGCCCGTCACTCCCACACTCCCTCAGCTGACTCTGCTTGTTTTGTGAAGTCTAGGCAGGTCAGCGAGTCGAGCACATCTCATGGTCCAAGGCTAATAATAACAATAATAAACCTCCAAGAACAAAATTGACTGAAAAGAATAAAATTTTTAACGTGAGACAGTTCTCTACAGTTCTCTAGCATTTCTATCTCGGATCATGTTGGGGAAGGTTGAACACAATTTTATTGAGAAATCAATTGTAATTGGCACTCTGCATGATCCCTGGCAGAGGACACTGATGACAGGCTCTCCTGAAATCTGCAAGCTAATTGACTTCTGCTGCCTGCACGCACCCTCACACACAAGCTCAAACAAGGGGCCCCTCTGCCCACCACCTCCCCAGGAAGACATAGATTTTACTACCCACTCCTCCTGTTTATGAGACAAACAATAAATTGGGAAAAGCAAAGAGAGGAGTTCAGGGCAACTCGTGAACATACGGTTGTGTTGTGGAGACACAAATAACAATGCAGATGAGAGTGCGTGCTCAGGACGATGGGCTTCTAGAATACAGATGACTAGAGAGAAGGGAAAAAAATAACTGCATATAGGGTGGTGGGAGGCTAGCGGTGTTACAAATGTTTTTTTATCTGTGTTGTGCCAATATGACCCCATCAAAAAAAAATCTCTTTCTAAACTCTTGTTATACGTTTATTCCCACCAAGCCCCACCACTTTCACCAAAGGGAACATGCCGATGCTCTGGCTATCCAAGGGAGCGAGGAGTGTCGGAACAAAACGCATAAGGAGCTACCAGGAGCCAAAAATACAAATGTGCTTTTTAATGCAATGCTATCCTGACCTTTGCAAGGGGAGCAGCAGCTGGCCTCACCATACACATGGATTACAGGACCTTCCTCAGAATTTATCCAATGTAGCGATGCACATCTGCCCAAAGTATCATTTATTTTTGCGGGAACTGCAATGTTGGAAGTTCAAGGCTCACCCAGGTGTACCTCGGGATGCATTGTCCCATGACAAGCCTGAACGCGTTGCTTTCGAATGTTACTCTAAACAGCCGCCAGTTTGAAGCTTCATGCGTAGCAATTCATCTTCCTGACAAGCACCCTGAGCCTCTCGTGAGGTGTTCTTTGGTGTGGGAGAGAGAGAAGGAACAGCCACAGTCATTTTTCCTCCTCCCAAGTGCCAGCTGCATTTGACTCCGTCCCTATGCTTAGCACTCCCCAGTCCCCCATCCTGGGCACAGCTGTGGCTGTCACACACTCTTGACAGGGGTCACTTCCCTGAAAAGTCTAAGGGCACTTTCCAGGCAGCCTCCAAGGCGCAACAACAGCAAAATGTCGCCAGCTTCCCGACTGCCGTTACATGCTGGATCCGGCGCCCTGCAGAGGATTTTCCTCCCATCCTCCCCTACGGGGTTCTCGGTTTTCTTTAACCCCTGTAATAAGGATCCCTTTTTTCAACGTTATTCCCAGCAGACATCAAAATCTAGGGCAACATGGCCTAAAATGATCATTTCCTTCAAAGTCATAGCAATCCCTAAAGTCACTGGGGGCCCCATCTCTCACGACCCTGCTCTACAGGGAGTGAATATGGGCTCTTCTCTCGGCACCTCCAGCTATTCCATACCCCGTGCACCTTGGACTCTGCCTCGGGCTCCCGGCCCCCAGGAAACCCTCGGCACCTGCCTCCCAGAAGGGCGCCTCACAGACCCACTCCTCCCAGACTCCTGAGCGCGTGCCAGCAGCGTGTGGCTTGAAGCTCTGAAGATCCACATGGAGAAAGACCGAACTTCATCTGACTAAAGCCAGGAAGTGAAAAAGCAAACAAACAAAAAAAAGGTTACCATAAACAAACACAAAGGTTGGGAGTATTTGCCAGTTGCACAAACAGACCTTGGAAACTGGCTCGCTTTCATTTTGCAAAGCACATCACTACGGAGCACGGTTTCAGGAAATATATGCCGTTAAAGAATATTACAAGCAGCTTACCGCAGTAATACCTGTAATTTTTCATTCATTTTAATATGCCTGTTTTTCACATTTAGAACTTCGAGTAACTCTACCTTACTATGTTCTCTTGGCTGATGTGCTTATATAACCAGATAAACATCTGTCTAATACTAGGTTGTGTTGTTTTTAAAAGTACTTTTGTGGAACAACACACACAAAACAAAAAATATCACTATAAAAAGTACATTTTAATACTTAAGGCTTTCTAAGTTTGGGGAAAGATGTTATTTTTAAAAAAGAAATTTTATGGAAATGCTTTCAGGCTGTCAGTGAGCAGCAATGTTCCAGCCACCAGGACATTTCAAATCAAATCATCCTTTCGGCCAGGTGAGAGGGAAGGGGCAGAGTTTCATGGGATCTTGCTTGGAAATCTTTACACAAATGTGTAAAAAAATCATAGCAATGAGTACAAAGTAGTAAAAATAACATTTGTTGAGTGTCCATGATAGGCCAGGCACTGCACACCAGTGCTTTAGACAAATTAGCCCGTTTCAGCTTAACACAAACACTGGGAGGACAGGGTACTCAGCCTGCATTCATCACTACCGTAATCCTCGCAAACCTCCTCACGGCATACTTTTCTTTGTCCTAAAAATTAAAGAAAAAGAGGGCCAAAGAGTTACAGGGTGTGTTAAACACGACCCAGGGATTCCACCCAGAGCCCCCTCCTTCTAGAATCCACACTCTTGCCCACCATGCAAACACAGGAGTGATATACTTTCTCCGAAAGCTGACCCAGGCTTCCCTGTTCCAGCCTTAAATGGGCGAAGGCCGTTGAGGTGACTGTGCCGAAGTGCAGCCCCCTTGGCTGGGGTCCAGGTGCAGCCTGACAACTGGATTCCACCCATGCAGGCAACCCGGGGCCGGGGGTAGGGGTTTGCTGTACGCACTCAACTAGGCAAGTTTGGCCAAAAGGAGGTGTGGGCAAGTGTCTTAGAAACTGCATACAGTTTATGGCCACAAGCATCCCATTTCTACTTCTTTGATGCTCACACCGGCCATCAGAGGAGGAGGAAGATAATCTATCCCTCTATTACCAAGAACTGCTCTCAGCACAACCGATGCACTTGCTTCTCCTTTAGAGAGGAACAGGAGAAACATCACATACCAAGCCTTGGTACTGCTGGAGGGTTTGATGAAGCAAGAGACTTCAAGCTGCTGGGTCAGCTTGTGTGGCCCTTTGGATCAGGGCTCTGAGACATCCTGGTCTTTGTGGCCCTTCTCTTGGAGCTGTTGCTCTATAGTGATGCTCACAAATGACACCTAGGACAGGCTTAGAGGTGAAATAGAAACCAAGAGAAAGGAGGCCAGTTAGGTCTCCCCAGTGTGGGGTGTGGATTGTAGAGCCCTCAGCCACCTTCTCTCGGCCCAGCCAGACGGCCAGACCCTGTCCTTCACAGAGTTTGGGGCAGGGAGCGGAGCCTCCATGATGATTTCAGTGTGATTTACTTCACCTGGGCATCTATATCATCTTCAAGAATCTCACAGGATGAAATGATCATGGCTACAGCAGGTGTGGCCAAGGCTCTGGCACAGAGGACCTGGACCCTACCAAATACACCATGCCACAAAACACATCCTGCCATCTGTTTATGTTCCAGGCACTAAATGGATCCTAGGATAGCATCCCAACATTACTGATGAAAACCTGAGAAACAAGGAAATAGCATGACTTGGCCCTAAGAGAGCAACATTGATGTCTTTCCCTAATGGTATTCAGAATGTGCTATGGGTCACAAGGACGCTACTGTCATGCCTGCAGCAGATTCTCAACTCTTGGTGCCTCCTAAAATTCTGTAAGACATGACAAATATTCAACTCAATCAAGTGTTTCTTTTTTTTTTAAGATTTTATTTATTTATTTTTAGAGAGAGAAAGAGAGAGAGAGAGAGAAAGAAACATCAATGTCCGGTTGCTGGGGGCCATGGCCTGCAACCTAGGCATGTGCCCTGACTGGGAATCGAACCTGCGATGTCTGGTTTGCAGCCCACGCTCAATCCACTGAGCTATGCCAGCCAGGGCTAATCAATCAAGTGTTTCAAAACAGCTTTTGTTTACCCATAAAATGACCCAGGTTGTCCCCACCCAGTTGCCAGCCTCCTCAAGGCCAGCCTGGGGAGGAGGGAATCTGCAAGCCGAACTTCCCTGGCACAGGCGCCCTCTCCCTCTGGGCTCCCGCAGTAGCACAGTGGAGCAGTCCCACGGCAGCTCGCCTCACGCCATAAGCGCTCGTTTGTACGTCTGCCTCGCCCAACAGGCCTGTGGCCCCCACTGGCCAGGCAGAAGTCTGTCATGTGCAGCTCCGCAGCCCTGGTGCCACACAGGCTACCGACAGAGCTTTGCAAACGGTGAGCAAATGTGTAGCGAGGCACCATCACACCCACTGTTTCAGTTTTCTTCTGTGGCCAGACACGAAGTGCCAGGAACTCGAACCACCGCACTGAGTCCCGGTACCAACCCCAATAGTCAGTCAGATGGGCACCTTCCAAACAGGTGACTCGTCTACAAAGGTCTTTAAACCATTTCTGGAAGCAATCTGTGTATCTCTCCAGACGTGGAAATTCTCACCAGTACAAGAAAAAGGCAAAACTACCTTTTAATCCCCATGTCAACATGGGGAACAATGTCAACGAAAAGGAGAAAATATGGCCATCGCTCTCGAATTCTGGATCCTAATACTAATGGTCCAACCTCTTTAAAACCCTCAATGATATCCTCTGATTTGGATGATATTTTCCTCTCCGTCTCCATCTTTCTAGACGGAGAGTCTGTTTTTTTCTTTTTGGCCTTTCTGTGACAGGTCCCCATTCTTCTTAGCCGTTGTCGATGCCCTTTCCCAAGCAGGCCCCTTTGTGCTTCCTGGAGGTTCTGTGCCTGGAACTGCCGACCCCGCCGTAGCCACGACTCGGACCTGGCAGACTTCATGGCAAGGCTGGCAGAGAAGTGAGCAACTAAACAGGCCACGAGTCGACTCCCTCAGGCCTGACGAGAGGGGAACCAAAGTCAGAGGGAGGAGATGAGACCACGTGCCTCGCCTTCCTCCAGCCTATCCGGGGCACGCCGTGTTTTCCTCCGTGGAAACAAAGGACGTTCCCCCATTCTGCCAAGGGCTCAGGATACGGTCCTGGGATCTGGCCCAGGGCATGGCCCCACCACTCGGGAGGCAGGGAGTGACTTCTGCCAAGTCACTTTAACCACCCAATCTCAAGTTCCTCATCTGTAAAATTGGGATAATATTTCTCAACCGACATCCCGGGCTCCTAGCGATAAATATTAATGTCCGCAGAGGGCTTTGAGATCCTGGGGTGAAGGATGAAGCAGAGTGTTATTTTTATGACGTTGCAGCTTCCATAAAGCATCAGATTCAATGAGAAAGAGGAGAGTGGGGGCACTGGGCTGGAACCAGGGATAATGCAGGCAGATGCTGCCAGAGTTTCCCCTCCCGCTAATGCATCTCGACAGTCACCTGCGAGTGTGCTGCTCTCTGGTCCCAGGGCTTTCACTTCTACTGGTGACCTCCTTCAACGCTCCCCCATGCCCCTCTTGCCAGCGCCGGAATCCCTATTCAGCATCGTGTTAATATGGAGCTTCATAACACCGATATGGATCCGTGTATGACAAACATCAGGGGGCCCACCTGGCAGTCTGCTGGCATCAACATGCTGCTCAGTAGGGAATCTGTGTTCGAGACTCGGGAGTGGGCCGCCCTTCCGCAGCTGGCCAGATGCCCACATCCGAGCTGCCCGAGCAGCAACACCCCCCACCCTGCCCTCCTCCCCTCCCAGGAGAGGCCGCCCAGGCCCCCAGGCACCAAAAAGGAGCAGAGACTGCTGTGCACAGACCTCTGGGAGCAGAAAAGAAGCTGATTTCATTTTAGGACAGAAGCTTAGCAGAAGCATCCAATAAGGACAAAGAACTTGAGAATATAATTCAATGGTAATAAGAGAGAAGGGAAGGGCACTGTTACAATGTGATGCCATGGCACTATAACAAGACAGTCACCGTTCACCCCTGACATGTGCAGACAGACTTTGGAGACATGGTGGAGGGGTGGGGACCAGGACCCCGAGGCAGGGTAGGGCGCAGGAGCTGTAAGTCCGTTGCTCATTGCAATAATTCCACTGCCTAGGGTCAGAGGGGAAGCAGCAAGGAGAGGAGGGAATGGGAGTCCCTCCTCCCTCAGTTCCCCTGACGTGAGCCGGGGCGTCAGAGCTGCCCCAGGTGAGCCAGCCAGGACAGTCAGATCTGGTTTGACTTGTCCGGGAGCAGAGGGCAGTAGCCGGGGTTGCCAGAAGACACCATGGAAGCTCTGGCTGGCATAGCTCAGTGGATTGAGCGCGGACTGGGAACCAAAGTGTCGCAGGTTCGATTCCCCGCCAGGGTACATGCCTGAGTTGCAGGCCATAACCCCCAGCAAACGCACATTGATGTTTCTCTCTCTCTCTTTCTCCCTCCCTTCCCTCTCTAAAAATAAATAAATAAAATCTTAAAAAAAAAAAGACACCGTGGAGTGAGATTCTGCAAAACACTGGATGAAAAGCCCGCCCGGGATGTCCATACACACACAAGGCAGCTGTCACCTCCCGCGTGACCCTCCACGGTCCCGTGGGCTTTTGTAACAGCTCCCCTACTTCATAGTGCACCCCCGAGCCTTCCTTTCCCCCCAGATTTCATCTACATCACACACTGCTCTTTCTTATTTTTTTAAGTGCCAACATGTATGTCTTGCTAACAGTAAAATGGCTGTGCCTGCTGCCTGTTTCCTTTCACAACTGCCCCCGTGGGCCTCACATACAGCCCAGGTTAGTGGGTGTGAGGGTTCTAAAAATAAGAAAAAAATAAAGATCATCACTCAATAACACAAAGGTTTTAGAGATTTTTGTCCCAGCAGATAATTAAGAAAGTGGTGCATCAAGCCCTTTAAAGGATGGATTCAGGGACACCTGTTTAGGGGGAATGTTTATTCCCCACTTACTTTGTTTCCACGGGGGAACACTGTTTTCCTCCCTCCACCCCAGGGCGGAAGGGGCTTACAAGATTGACAGGTTTGCGTGCTTGAGCTAGGTTACACCTTCAGCTAAGGTTACGCCTCGAGCTAACCTTTCATGTGAATTAACTGCTTGACTCCTTCAGAAGGCACTGTAATATTTGAGCAAATTGCCTTTCCTAGGTTACAAGTGAGGAAACTGGGACTTGAGAAGGTTAGGAAGCCAGTGACAAAAAAGGACAAAAGCCAACAGCAGTCTCACACGTTTGCCTCTGTACTTTGCTGGGTTCATCACACGTTTACTGTGAAACCCCCGTGAACAGGGCCTTCCGCAAGGCCTTGGAAACCCAGATTAGAAATCAATACCCTCAGTGGGTGGGCTGGAATGGGAGTAAAAGGGAGAAAACTGTACTTGAACAATGATTAAAATTAAAAAAAATTAAAAAAAGAAATCAATACCCTCGATCCCTACTCAGAAGCTCTAGGAAAAATCTGCCTGTTGGATTCGCACCAACCCTGGAATTAAAAAATCTGATTTCCAACGCAGGTGGGCTTCAGCCTCCGGTTTCCACAGAATCCCAAGCTACTACTTCGCCGCTCTTTGCCTTTGGCCTCCACAGGTGGCCACCAAAGCTTTACGCCGAGCTTCTGAGACTCGTTACTGACAGAAAACACAGGGAGAAAGGGCTGAAGCTGAGCTCTGAGCTTGGGGCACGTATGTCTGGAGAACAAGTGGAGTGAAAATCACCTTCCACAACTACTCAGTGAGTGAAATAGCCGTTTATGTTTTGGGTTGTTGTGGTGGTTGGTGGCAACCACCATTTGCATTGCTCGTTTGCAAAAAAAAAAAAAAAAAAAGAAAAACACGAAAAGAAAGAATATTATATTTAAAAATTTGTTCTAGCCAAAAGAGAATTTTAAAGGTAGAATTATGACCCTCTAAAAAAAGAGCTGACACAAATCTCTATTAGCGCAATGGTAACACCATGCTATCAATGCCCTGTTCGTGCGGCCCTCTGTCCGTCTCCAAACACCCGATAAATGGAGCGAGCATTTTATTCAGGGGTCTGTTCCTGCATGAGCGAGAGGACAGTTTGTATGCAGGGAGCACCCATTAGTGCTAATGGGAGCTACAGATGTAAATCCCCAGGCACTGCGAGGGGAAAAGGTCCCCTGGGATTTTCCGCCAAGAACCCATCCGCTGTGATAGGTACTTGGGAGCCGGCAAGTCCCTCCTCATTAGTACAGCTCCACTCTGGGAATGATTTGTAACCTCACCCTAAGAGGGAGAGACTGAACAAGTCTTTCTTCGCCGTGACATCCACAGCCTCCCCTGTTTTTTTGCCTTTAGATATTGTGCCACTGAAACCTCGTCTAAGACAAATGCCATTTTAATTTGCTTTAGGCGGTGAAGGCCAGCACACATTTCGGCGGAGAAAGTTATGCGTTTTAATTGCTTTATGAAGACATAGCATATGCCCTGACACAGTTAAATGATTAACAGATTACTCCAAATGCCTTTGGCATAGAATATCTATACGTTCATTAGCCAGAACAATTTATCTTCTTGATAAAACTAAAATTACTTATACAGCAGGTTTACTTTCCATGATTAATAAATGATAAAAATCTAAATTATCCATCTGAAATGTTTCTTTTTGGCCATTAATCTCACATTTATCAGCTTCTGTGATACATATTAGTAATACAAAAATTCAATTCTCCAAGTATTTTAATTCGCTAAGAAAACAAAACACATTTAATGCAAAAAAAAGCACATCTTAATTAATATAAGAAATTCCATAGTGATTCCTAAATAGGGAGTAAAAAGACAGAGCTAGCTTTAAATATGCTTCACAAAGATAGATAAACAGAATCTGTGGCATAGTGAGGCATCAACATTCTCCCAAAGCAGTTGCTTGCTCAAATAGATTTCCAGTAGCAAGACATCAGAATTAATGGACAGTTTGGTATCACTCTGTATGTGCTCAAAAGGACGAAATGAAGATCGAGCTCATAAGCAGAACTGGGAACACAGTGATCTAAAATCCACTAAAGGTCAAAATGCAAGCGCTGCCCATGTCCAGGGAAGGGAGCTTCCCAGGCACTGGTTTAGCTGGAGGGGATTACATCCTTCTGTCAGCTTTTTAAAATGTTTAAGACCGTCTGTCCTCCAATTAAACTGATCAAGGGAGTCCAGGATGGTTTGTTAGCGACTCGGCTTTGGAGAACACTCATTAAAAGTCCTGAGGCTGGTGACGGACTTCCCGTCTCATTCCCTTCCCTTCTGCTGTCAGCGGCTCCTGTCTCTGAATTCCAACTGCCAGAGTGACTGTGGAGGCTGCGCCACGCTTCCCCCGCTGCCAGGAAAGGAGGAGAAAGGCATCTGCCATGGCCCCGAGTCACCTGTTACTTACCTTGGTGACTCACTCTCCCTGAGGGGCCAAAACAGAAGCTCCTGGAAGAATGTGTGAGTGTGTGTGCATGGCGTGCATGCTCACCTGTGCTCACAGGTGGGTCTGGAGCCCTCCTGGGTGTCTGACGCACTGCTGGGCACAGGGCACATGGTGCTAGTGAGGAAACCTCTGTCTCACCCTTCAGGGAGCCACCATTTAAGGATGGGACAGACCAATAGAGAGGGAATTGTATACAATGTGACAGATGTCAAGGAAGGAAAAACCAGGGGTTATTGTTATAAACATCTAAGTCAGATTTGTAAAATGGGGAAGAAGGAAGCAGGACACACCTCTGGAAGAGGTGACAGACAAAACCAACAAGCTAACCGAAGATGGGAAGGCTGTTCCAGTCAGAGGCGAACAGCATTTTGCCAAAGCCCAGAGGTGCAAAAGAACCCTCATCTACTCATCCCTTCACTGTTCACCTGTTGTTCACTGAGCACCTACTATGTGCTGGGCACTACCCACAGTGGCCGGGATCGAGTGGGGTATGACAGAACCGGCCCTGCCCTCACGGAGTTCACCTTCCAGTGGACTTCAGGAATTACACATTACGTCTGCGTGGAGCACTGTGGGCAAGCAAGGGATGGGAGCATAGCTTAGCCACTTAGGATCTGGATCTCATGCTGGTGCCACCGTGTGTGCGCGTGCATGTGCACAGTGGGAGGTGTGCGGTATCAGAAAAGGACCTCACAGACCAGGCCTGAATCAAAGTCCACGGAAAGGTGTGTAGTAATGTTTACCCAGCCACGGCCCAACCAAAGTGCTTATGTGAGCAGCATATTCTGCCCTGGATGGTGACACTGGAACTTCCCCTACGTACCCAGCTTTCCCCCACACCATCCATCACTCCAGGTCCTCTACTTCATCACAACACTCATCATACCAGCATGGTATCTCATCCCACAGTCCAGCCTGTGATGGTGACGGCTCCACCAGAACCACCTCCCACAACCAGGCTTAGGGAGACAAGCATGGAGTCAGGGTCAGACCTGCATTCCAAACTGGGCGAGGTGCTCGGTCCTGACAGTAGTAACCACACCTGGCATCTTTTCCTGGTACCTGCTGTGCGTTCATTCATTCAAACTTCACAACAATGCTCCCAAGGTAAGTACTATTATAATTTCCATTTTACAAAGAAGGAAATGAAGGCAAAGAAAGGTTCAGTGTCTTGCACGTGACCACACGACTAGCAAAATGGTAGTGCCTAGAGCCAACCACAGGAAACATTACCCAGTCCTAAACCTTACTTCTCTCAAGCACCTCGGTTTCCTCAGCTTCCAAGTGGACACAGAAACTCTGATGTTTGGTAAGGAACGAATGAGTCACCTCCGTGCTGAGCGCAGTACACCCTCAAGAAGGGCTGATTTTCTCTGTCACGGTACTACCCAGTTCTAGACCCCGGGTCAAATCTGTGCTTTTCGTAAAGACTTTTCCAGACACTCACATGTCCCTTCTTTGAAACCCCCCACAGAGTAGCCTCTCTGCCATTAACGTTGGCTCCGGTCACACTGTTTTGTGTCGTGATTGAATTATCTCAAGCTTCCTTGGTGCCGGGCCAACAACACGGCGTGTTTCGTGGGCTTGCCTTCACCAGCATCTTCCCCAGAAGCGAGGGCATTGCTAAGGGCACGCATGGGTTTTCGAAGTGAGTTGGCGGGATAAAGAATAAATAAATACTACAGACATCTCCTTGTGGAATAAATACATTTGGCAGAGAATCAAGTCATTTATAAATAAATCAAAACATTATAAATAATTTATACATTTTAAATATGTATAAAATCATAAGTTTATATATATATATATATATATATATATATATATATATATCTCCATCCATACTGTAGATTCCAAGGAACTTAACTTTCAAGTTATCAGATCTTTTATTTAAATTCTCTTTTTGCCTTAAGTTTCCATTTTCTTTTACGATCCAAAGACAAAAACTCCTGGGTCAACAGAGGGGAAAAAAGGGGCTAATTGCTCAACAAATTTGAATGTGGGTGTTAATTTTTCACTCTCTAAAGCGTGAGATGCCTTCCTACACTGAAGTCAATGACTTTCCCTTAGGAGGAAGCAAACACATTAATAAAATGCATAAATACTCTCTACTGGCAATACATTTTAAGAATAATTGACCTCATCAAGTCAGAGTGTGCAAGTGGCTTCAGATCTCATGCCCTGTAAACGCTGAAAGACAGGCAAGGCTGTGTGGCTAGGCAGAAGGCACGGTGCCTCTGCAGTCAGGCTTGGCTTTGGGCTGCCGTTTCACCCCTTTCTGCCTGTGTGACTTCCCTGATTATCAGCTTGCTATCAGTGTCAGAATTTTGATAAGGAAGAAGCTTGTCACTGTAAAGCATGCTATTAGTACACGGTATTACTGCCATAAAAAGGGCCAGGAACCAATCAAAATGACCGGGATTAGAAATATGAAATATATTAAGTACAAAAGAGGGAAGTCAGTGGTCAGTGAGGGATATAGCTGGGCATTCTTCACTGAGTGCATTTCTGAGGTTTGTTGGCAAAGCGCAGCCCCTGTGACATATGGAAGGAACTTGGAACCCGAAGGACACGTGGAAAGGTTTTCTCACCAGCGGACATGCCACACGGAACTCTATCAGGGTGCAGAATGCTCTCCAGAAAAACAAAAATCTTTGCAAGCGCCTATACCCTAGTCATGATGGCACAGTATCCAGCAATTGGTCTGTGCAAGGCAGTAAAGAACCCTCTTTGTTTTATCCACTGGAGTGCTTCGTGGATCAGGAAATGGGGTATTAGAGAGAAAAGATCACACACAGACCTTACTGTCTTCTGTGGAGACCTCTGGTCCTCAAACAACAAAGCAAAACAGAGAGTACTTAGATTCCAGAAACCACAAAATTAGCGGGAGGCGGGGGGGAAGGTAGCAGCTCCAATCTGCTTGTTTGTGGGACAGCAGATTCATTTCTTAAAGGATGGACCCTAACCCTCTGTCAGGCTAGCCCAGTGATCAACAAACTATGGTCCGTGAGCCAAATCCAGGGGACCTGCCTATATTTGTATGACCCATCATCAGTTAAGAATGCCTTTTATATTTTTAAATGATTGAAAACAACATTAAAAGAATACCATTTTGTCACATATGGAAATCATGTGAAATTAAAGTTTGATTGGACCACAGCCATGCTCATTTGCTTCCTTGTTGCCTATGGTCTCTTTCATGCTACTGGGGCAGACTTGAGTAATTGCCACAGAGACTCTGTGGCTGGCAAAGCCCAAAGTATTTACTCTCTTGTCCTTTACGGAATAATTTTGCCAACCCCTCCCCTAGGCCAATCACGATTTCTTTCAGTTTGTGAAACTGACCTAACTGGCCTAGCTAGTCCATGGGCAAACTCTTTCTGACGTTAAGAATGGATGTCTAATGAGCCCATCTCTGTTAGCTTCTAGAACTCTACAACTCTCTCTTCATTCTTGCCCAAATCTTTACACTTCAGTTTTCTCAGTCTCCCTGTAAGATGGTTTCCATAATCCCTGGACTATCAGTACTCTGTTTCCTCATCCAGTGACGAACTGAAGGAACCAGATATGGAAAGACATGACTGGAACTTACTATGAATATTGGAAGGCTCCTGCCGATTATACTTTGTAATATTACACAGTTTCTTGTGTCGATAATGCTTTATTTTTCCTGTTCCAAATTGCCTGCTTTTTTTCCCTACCAAACTGGGTCAATTTTATAGGTACATTATAATTTTTATAGGTATATTATAATCTGCACTCATGTCTAAATGACAAATGCATCATTCCTATTGCATTCACGTGAACTGGCATTTTAAAATAGTCTAACTGTCTGAAAAAGATACCTAATTTATCAGAGCACTATTCAGGATGTGCCTACATTGTTTCAGAATAAATCCTGGGAAGCAATAAGGTAGAAGAGGAAGGGCATCAAACTCAAGCGTGATTTCACAGAGTGTCTAAACGAATTGTTTGACCTTAGGCAGGTCACAGCCCCTCTCTGAACTTGCTTCTTTGATTGACAATACAAACAAGTTAGCTTACATCACGGGGAGCTTGCCCATTCTCACGTTCCCTAATTCTAGAAACATAACTCACCTATGGATTCTAATTAATTATTTAGCATCATTTAAAAATTTGAAATATTAAATGGCAGTTTGAATCAGAATTATTTAAGTTTTTGTTTTGCTTTGGTGTAGCCTGAAAAGCAGGAAGGCCTAATGTTATTGGCCACTGAGGAATAAGGCTCAAAGTGAGGGGAGGTAGGACAATGGTTTTTCATTAGAAAGTATTTTTTAAATACTTGAACTTTTAAAATAAATATAAGCATACACTTTGATTTTTTAAATTTAAATTAAAGCTTAAAATGTACTTTAGATTACTTCCAATTCATATCTTTCTTGATGGAGCTTAATATACTCTTGAATTTTAGACATGCATATTGATTTTATTTTTTAATTGAATTTATTGGGGCACATTGGTTAATAAAGGTTTCAGGTGTACATCAACTGTATATTGTGTTATGTGTTCACCACCCCAACTCATCTCTCTCCATCATCACTTAACCCTCTATACTCTCTTCCATCTCCCCTTCGCCCACCCCCTCTGATAATCACCATGCTGTTGGTCGGCTGTGTCCATGAGTTTTTTTCTCAATCCCTTCACCTTTTTCACCTAGCCCCACATCTGTCCTCCCCACTGACGGCTGTCTGTCTGTTCTCTCTCTATGAGCCTGTTTCTGTTTTGTTTGTTAGTTTATTTTATTCATTAGTTCCACATGTGAGTGAAACCATATGGTACCTCTTTCTCTGATTGGCTTATTTCACTTAGCATAGTGTGCTGCAGGTCTATCCATGCTGTCTTGAAAGGTAAGATTTTCTTCTTTTTACGGTCAAGTAGTATTCCATTGTGTAAATGTACCACAGCTGTTTTATCCTCTCATCTACTGGTGGGAACTTGCTGCTTCCAGATCTTGGTGATTGTAAATAATGCTGCAATGAACATAGGGGTGCATATATTCTTTCAAATCAGTTTTTCAAGTCTCTTCTCATATACTCCCAGAAGTGGAATCGCTGGGTCATAAGGTAGTTCCATTTTTAATTTTTGGAGGTATCTCCATACTGCTTTGCACAGTGGCTACACCAATCTGCATTCCCACCAACATCTTGTGCATGGGAGCTCCCCTTTCTCCACATCCTCGCCAGCACTTGTTGTTTGCTAATTCATTGATGGTAGCCATTCTGACCGGTGTGAGATGAAATCTCGCTGTGGTTTTAAATTTCATTTCTCCAATGGTTCGTGAAGTTGAGCACCTTTTCATATGTCTGCTGGACACACGTATGTCCTCTTTGAGAAATTAGATGGATTTTACACACAGTTTACAAGGGTCATTGAGAAGACCGAGTAGGGTGAGATGACCTTAATGTCTCTTCCAATGCCAGGTTCTGTATTCAGTCCCTCTCTCCATTCATTTCCTTCCAAACAATTCTTAGTTCATGAGCAAGCTCTCCTTCCTGGGAACTAGGCAGGTGGAAAGTTTCAACTTTCAAAGTTCATTTATATTTGAGTACTCTCAGAACAAAATAAAAAAAATAATGAGATTAAAATAAAAATATTTTATTTCTTCAAAACCTCAAAAAATCATTTAAAACAGATCTTGCATGAAATTTATCCCTTTAGGCTAAAATAAAGCATTAGAGTTTTGTTGTTTTTTTTTTGTTAAGGGAAACATTCCTTCAAACTGAAAGAAAACAGATCTGCAATGGAAATAGGAACGCAGGCTCCGCATTTGCAGCCATCTAATATAACATTAGGATTCTGCATTTGTGAATTGCTCCAATTTTATGTGCTTATATTATTCAACAGGAATAGCATTTCTTATTTTTGTAGATTTTTTCGCTGATTTAATTGGTGATATAATTACTTGCTCTTATAAATCTGAAAATTAAGAATTCAAACACACTCATAAAGAGAGAAAGTTGATTCTTAATGGCTTCGCCACTTTCCCCAGTGTGCCGCCCTCCCATCGGGGCCAATCTGCAGGCCCTGTGCACCCAGCGATCAAAGCTTTCTAAACTGCGCTTCTTGAAAAGCACATATGAACTTCCCTGGGTGACCTCAAGCAGCCCCAACATTTTGAACCATGGTTTTCTTAAAGGCTCCCAGTGTCCTAACAGACTGAGGCTGACTGAGCCTTGCTCAGGGATGCTAGAGAAACTCAATGACTCCTCAGGAAGCCCATCATTCCCAGGGAGACCAGACCAGGAAAAAACATGGGCACAGGGCAGCTACACAGGGCATTGCTGGCCAAGTCAAGGGAAAGAGGTGGAAGTTCCTTAAAACACTCAGACTTGCAATGTCTAATTTGCATTTAGTTGCAGATGGAAGTCCAGCTAGAGCTGTAGGTAAGAGAAGTGTGAACAATAGCTCCAAAGCTCCAAGTATAGCAAGGAGGCCGCAGTGTCTTTTAAAATGCTCCGTGATGTCTTCTCTCATTCCACACACAAAGGTGACCCAAAAAACTTTTATTTGTCTGAGAAACATTTCCAGAGTATTTTGGCGAGTGGTAGATTTCATCTATAATAAATATGTGTGTGCGTGTGTGTTTATATGGGTGGAGCGAAGTGAGTAAACTGTTCATAGGAGTCGGGAGTGGAAACATCAAGCACTATTGGGAGCTTATATTCACAAGCATTGTCTTATTTCTGCTTTTTCTTGTCTTAAACCCTGACTCCCTCCTTAACTCACTCTTATTCGTGTAAATCCAAACTCCCAATAACTGAAACCAGTCTTGGGTGGAAAGAACCAACGTGCTCTGAGCACATAGTATGTGCAGATTCTTTGGAGATCATAGAGATATGATGACTGATGATGATGATGAGGATGAGGATGATGAGGATGATATTCTTTTACTTAATCCTCATGGCAGCGTTATGAGGCAGCTACTGTTACTATCATCATTTTACAGATGGGGAACGCACCGAGGTTAGCACAAATAGGCTAAGTACATTGTCAAGGTCTCACAGCTTCTAAGAGGTGGAGCCAGAATTTGGATCATTAACTTGGACTAGCGTTAAACTGGCCTTTCCTCTTCACAGCCAATTGCAAGGACTTGTTAGCCAGCTGGGCGTCTCCATCTGTGCAAGGTGAGCCTGATGGAATGAAGGAGAGAGGGCAGAGAAAAGCTGTGGTGTCTTTAAAGTACCCCCGACGGCTCTGTGGGTGTCCAGCCCACACCCAAAGAGATGTGAAGACAGCATGTGGCCCAGATGCCCAAACTGTCCTCCTCACCCTTGCAGAGGGCTCCATTAACGCAAATCGTTGCCGGGAGCAGACGTGGATTGGCCCCACAAACACTAAGAAGGGAGGATCCCAACAAGGATTTCCAGTGACTGGGAAATACTGGGAAAGGAATTCGATTTCCTCTCACAAGGGACCAGAAACACGGACCTTTGGAACCAGAACGACCTGAGAAGACATCACTCACTAACACCTGTGTGAGCCTGGGCACCCTACAGAGAACCAAGTTCTCCACCCTTCACTTTCCCAGTCTGTGAATGGGAGTGATTGCCTATTTATAGCTTAGGTTTGGTGGGAGAATTAAATGTAAACTAGCACATATGTCAGCAGCTTTTACCTCGGTCCCCTTCCCCCCATTTCTCTGATTATATACTTCTTTACATCATCTTTCTCCACGGAACTTATCTCTCCTACTTGATCCTCTTCCTTCCTTTCCCTCTCTCAGCTTCCTATAGTGAAGTCTGCCTTGGTCTTCCACTCCTCCACAGAATTCTTCGAACTCTTGAATAAAGCCTTCTCCCTGGGGTGACTCCCACTGACTGAAACTATTTGCCCAGAGCAGTGGGATACAAATAATTGGATGCTTTGGCCCTTAAGCATCTGCTGACCAAGTGTCTCCTAATCCCCAAATCTGCACAGAGAGACATTTGGGTGCTTTGAAGCACGGTATGAATGAAGTATAATGAAAAGGAAGCTCCCGCCTTCGCGAAGGGGCAGGGGTGGCTTTCCTGGAAAGCAGAAGGAAGGGAGAGCCTGCCGGCACCCTTCATGGGTTGCAGCTTTTGGCGTTGGAGACACCTAAGTGAGCCCTCGAGAGCACTCTCTTCCCTTCAGATCCCCAAAGCCAAGAGCAGTCACAGGCGAGAGAGAAATGCACCATTTCCCTAGAGGGGAAGGCGAGTACTCCGCCCTCTGAAGAAACCTTCAGGTTTGGATGAACCCATCTCTACCTCATATATCAGGGAACAGGGCTTGTCATCAAATAATACATCATGTTTTGAAAATACTCTGTACCATGACTGGTGTGTTTCTTAAAAACAAGAAAATCGCCATACCAGCTTGACATTATAGACTAAGCAAAGTAGGAATCCATTCTACTTGGATTGCAAAGTGTGATTGGTGATGGTCTCCACCAGAGTCATCCCCTAAGGCAAGAGGTCAAGGTCAAGCATCCCACTTTTGCTTAGCAACTTCTTGAAACTGACGCCCATGAAATTTTCAAACAATTCTCAGACGTATTTTCATATTAAGAGATGTCCCACAACATAGTTGGTGGATAAACTGGAAGAAAGAATCAATTTTGTAATATATTACTATATTAGTTTTGTCCCGATTGTCAAATACCACAACCAGAGGCAGGGGCAGCTTTTCACCCAAGACAGTAGCTGATGAAGGAATGAGACCTAGAATGGGTACCACGTCACTTTGACTAGTTTCCTTACAGATCTCCACGTCCTTCTCATATTTTTTATGTCATAGTTCCCAAGAGTCATGTAATATAACTTCAACATTACCGATACGACCAGAGGTACAATACTTGTAGTGGGTTTGCTGGGATCAATGCCTTCCCTTGCTCCTTACCCCACACTACGCTTCTGCTGCTCCCATAACCATTAACATGCCCTAAGCTCCTGCAAGAGCCAGGCCCACTGTGCATCCCTTTGCATTCACTATCTGATTTAACCCTATGGGACACCTATTAATTTTATTGTCATTTTACAGATGAGAAAGCCAAAGCATGGAGAGATAAAATAGCCCAAGGTGAGACAGCCAATCCGTGGAAGAGTCAGCCCTCACACCCAGACCCAGAGTAGCAACTAAGCCAGCCCACTCCAATCACAACTTATCTATTAATTGCCTATCCTTACAAAATAGTATTTTTACTAACTCCTGCCTCTTTAATTGAAACTCACATGGAATACATAATAAAAATCACTGGTCACTTTTTTTTAAATGTTTTTTATTTTTTTTTTCAATTACAGTTTGCATTCAATATTATTTTGTATTAGTTTCAGATGTACAGCATAGTGGTTAGACAATCACCAGTTCAATGCAAGTCTACAGAGATGAAATTTCTATGGAGTCATCCACCCAGAAATGGGGGCAGAGGCAGAGAAAGACACAGGGTGTTTTCCTCTGCCCTGCACTACCTTAGTTAGCTCCAGGTAGGTTTTGTTTCTGTTTTAGTCTCTCTCTTTCACATTGGAGGCCTTCCAGTAACCCCTGGTCATCTGCTGCGTTTAAGAGGACAAGATCCAAGGCTGACAGGCGGTTTCAGGAGCATGGGAAAGACAAGTGGTGGGCTCTCCTGCGGTGTGCCATGGACAACTGTTGGCTTTCACAGGAGGCTTCTTCTATTAAAGGGGTCAGTTTCCCCAGAAAGGAGTCCTTCCCTCCGCTCTCTGGCAGAACATAAGGTAAGCTGTCGAGACGTTGGAAGAGAAGAGGGAACTGGGGTCTCGCTGTTCAGTATGCAGACTTTCATTGGAAACTTCCTTATTTTCATTCTTGTGTGTTACCTGTCTCTCCACGGTTGCTCACATCCAACTCTTATCTGGTGCAACTTGATTAGGATGTGAACTATCCGATTTCTGCCTTGGACCAGAGGCATGTGGTCTCTTCTTTCTCTGTACACGTTCAGCCTGTTCACCTACGTTCCGTTCTGCCCCTCGACCTCACCTTCTAAGATTCCTGGTACGTCCGATTCCTGAGCATTTCCAGAATTTGGCAGGGTGAAATGGCCTGCTTTTTGTTGATTCCTCCCCCCTCCAAACTTAAATTCCATTCTCATTTTTAATGCTGTGCCAAGTGAGTTACCGTTTGTTTGTTCTCGTTTGATCTCTCATAATGTAGTTGCCATTTGTTCACCGGTGTCATCTCTTCTTTTATGCTCTCCGTCCTCTGAGGTTTAAACCTTTTTTATATTTTACTGTCTTCTATTGAGTTTCAGGTACCATATTTAACCCAAAGTATATTTTCCACCACTTTCACTGAATAGTATATCGAAAAGCATTCTTCCCTGCATAAAATATTTAAAATACTATTTTCCTATATCATAGTATACCTAACCATTAACCTATAACTGGAAATTTAAGATGAGTCCAACAACATTAAAATAAACACCCGTTCACGTGAAGGTATATCTTTGTCTCTGGTGACCTCCTTAACATCTCTTTCTAGAATAATCAGTCAAGTTTTTTTTTTTAAATTTAAGCTATTGACACATGTTATCTAGCTATTTCCGGGAAGGTGGTACTAATTTACCACCCCAAAAGGCAGAGGTGGTAGCCATCTGAGATTCACCCCGTCACCAGCAACATCACTGCTTCTCAAAATCTCTACCAGTTGTGCCTCGTTATGTTTTAGTTTGTATTTCTCTGCTGACAAATATGACAACTTTTTTCATGCATTCATCAACAACATATCTCCTGCTAATTGCTCATAAATGAAACTCATTTTTAGCTTACTTCTTGTTTGTCTGAACTCTTAATTTGTTAAATATATCAAGCCTTTTAGGCCTGATTTGTCAAAACTACTTTCCATTTTACTATTAGTTGTTGGTCGGTTGGTTTATTACATTTCTGACAGAGGATTCTTACATTTTTACATAATGAAAAGTATCATTTCTTTGCTCTGTGCTTAGAGAGCCTTGCCATTCCAAAATCAGATAAATATTAATCTATATTTTCTCCTTTCATTTCTATTTTTGAATTTTACATTTTACTGTTTTCCCTCTGAGACTTAATTAGTAGTACCTTTTCCCCAGTCAGTAAACCAGGTGAGTCAACAATACTTACTGCATAGTTGTCAGTTCCTGCACTAACATGTAATCTAATCTTGACCCCATTCCCATCTGAAACTCTCATTTTCACTAAAGCCTGCTTCAGGTCTATTTCAACCCCATTTGTCTGCTGATTCTTGCTCCATAACAACTTGTTTCAATGATCATAACTTTATAGTGCATTATAATACCTACTAAAGAAAAGCCTGCTTTATTGCTCTTCTTTTTAAGTATGTTTTTTAGCTCTTTAACTCTATTTATTATTCAAGATGAACTGTAGAATTTTGGTCAAGCTTCTAAAACACAACAGTAGCAACATGATTTTTATTAGAATTACCTTAAATACGTATTCTCATTTGAGAAGAATTAAGGTTTTGACAGTATTCATCCCTCTTTTCTAGGAAGATGACAGCTTTTTCCCATGTATGCAATCCTTTTATGTCTTCTATTAATTTTTTTACCATTTTCTGCATACAGAGTGTTATTACTTAATGAGTTTATTCCTAAATAGTTTATATTTTAATGCTGTTTTGAATGATTTTTATCTTTCTATTTTCTAACAGGTTACCACTACTATACCAGAAAGTTATTTACTTTTATATATTTATTTTATGTTGTATAAACCAACTCAAATCTCATTTTTTCTAATTGTTCAGTTTTTCTGAATATATATGTTCTCCTATTTAGACAATAATTTTACCTGATAATGTGATCATTTTTGTCTCCTCTTTTCTACATCCTACTTCTGTCCCAAGTATTGGGAGGCTGGCAGGAATGAAATTGTGAACAGCATTGTCATGATCTTGGTCTAAACGGAAACACCTTCACAGTGAGAATAATAACCGCTGATTTTTACTGAGTGCTTTCAATATGCTAGTCACTTTGCCAAGGGATTTATTTATACTACTTCTTTTAATCTTCATATTCATTTCAAAAGAAAGTAACTTGTAATCCCATTTCAAAGGTAGCAAAATGAAGGCTTTAAAGCAGAAATATACCCAACTGCATCCAAGTAGTCAATGGCGAAGCAGGATCTAACCTCACATGGGTCTGACTCCAGAGCTCATTCTTGTGAGTCCTGTAACTACATTCTAGAACTTCAGGTAAGTGTGACTTAGTGATAGGAGTTTTTAAAGGCGACTGTGAGAGTTTTTTGCTTTTTTGCATTTTGTTGTTGTTGTTAAGAAAGGAGATAGGAGAAAGAAGATTAGATTGATCCTAGGCATATGAAATTTACAGATAAAGAATACATTAACGATGCAGGCAAAGTACAGCATAAGATGCACCCCCATAGTTCCCCAAGGTCTGTGTGAACACCAAGATCGAGTACCAAAGGACAGAGACTATTTCAAAGACCTATGCACCTACGAGTTTATTATTATTCCCTCACAAATAACAAAGTTGTATGTATCATGTGAACCCTTGACCATTTCAGCTTCCAAAAATTTCTCAAGAAAATATTTGGGCCTCCTTCGTTCAGATCTCTGAATCACTGAACCTTTAATTCACCCACAAGGTGGGGTTGAGGTAATGCGGGCTATTTAAGTCACGTCTTGGCAAGGAGTTGTTGCAGGAGACGGTGGGCCTCCTCCCCCGGAGTGGAAAAAGGACTCCAGCAATGCTAAAAATAAAGTCTCTTGGAGTGTTACACACAATTATGTATTTCTGCAGCATCTCTCCGGATTACTGACTGCGTAATAGCCCTGCTGGACTCCCACAACTGCACGAAAGCCAGGCCCGAAGCGTGGTATCAGCATGGAGGAGCGTGAACACCCTGCGTTTTCCCCAGACACTCTCACGGCTGGGGCTGCAGGGAGAACCTCTTCCTCAGAACCAACGACACAGCACATTTCAGCTTTAAATGTCACACTTTCCAAAGAAGGGGACAATTGATTGAGGCATTAAGCAGTCATTTAAAGACCCCTCCTCTTTTTTTTTTTTTTACAAACTTCGGGAAAGTTAATCCTTGACCAGGGAACAGAGAGACAGCTTGATGTGGGAAAACAAGCACCCAAGTTCAGCTCAGACCCCTGTTCTAGTCCTGGTCCTGCCGGGCAGGGCTCTGAGCCTGTCAGCCCCCAGCTTCTGCACTTGACAGTTGGTAATAACACTGCTGCCATTTCCTTCCTGAGGCTTCCATGAGATTGAAAACTGAAATACACTTGACATGTGTAAGGAAAGATCCAACAGTTTCTAGGACGCTCTCCCTAAAGAGCAGTCATATTTATTGCTCACCGGAACTCCTCTGAAAAAGACAAACAGTCATCAGCAGTGATGGAGTTCTGCTGAGAGCCAGCCCGTTTCCATTTCAATTCAAAGCCCCGGAGGCAGCAAACTTGCAATCCAAGCACTCCCCACCGCAGCCCCCAGCCTCCACTAATTGACTGTTTCCCCAACACATGGGGTGAGCATTTGAACAGAAGCATCAGGCTATGCTGATCACATTATCCTATCAGGCGGAGACAATCACAATTTAAAGGCTAAAGGAGAAATGACCTATTTTACATGGACTTTCTGAGGGGCTTTGGGGAGAGATGTCACGTGATCCAAGGATGACTCGGTAACTCGAGCTTTGGGCCACTACAGGGCTCCGTCTTCCCCTCAGCCCCTCAGCCAGCCATTCCTTTATGCACTGCACAGTGGCTCTGTGTACTGGGGACTGAGCTTAAATTGAGCTTGAGACAGGGGCCATGGAATGATTGAGTAGAGAATTAGATAGAAAATTGTGGCTTTTGCGCCCCAAGTGAGAATCGCTGCATTCAACCAGCTGCTACAGCTTGAGCATTTCTCACTTCTTTTGACATTTTTTTCAGGGGAACTTGATGTAAAACATATTTGTCTCTTTAGATACTCAAGGGCTGCCTTTTCCCCTCAACCTTCTTGGAAAATCTGCCCTCCGCCTCTCGCCTCTCAAACGTGCTTTAGCCATCGTCGGCGTGAATTGTAAGCTACAGAAGTGAATGCTCCAGAAGGAGTTTGAGAAGAAAAAAGTGTAAGTCGGACTCGCTGGAGGTTCCTCAGGCCTCTGTTAGAATAACCAGTCACGAAGGCGGCTCACAGGGGAGCAGGAGGCTGAAGGCAAAAGGCAAAGACACCGCGGGGAGAATTTGTTTCTCATATTGTTGGGTTTTTTTTTTGGACTTTTACACAAAACTGGTCCTTTCCCAAGAGGTGCTCGAAATTGACTCAAATTTAAAAACTGTAAAATCCCTGAATTCATTGATTTGCAATTGTTCATTCACACATAAGCACCACTGGTTGTCCTAGATCAGGCACTGGTTATACGTGGCAAACTTGATTTCAACACGCACGGCTTAAGTCTATTCTATGCCTGGTGCTGTGCTAGGCCCTGAGACAAGCAGGGAAGTGAATAAGATCAGATGCTAGTCTCCAGGAATTGGCACATAACTCTGACCCATGACGGTAAAAAAAAAAAAAAAAACTACCAGAAGAGCAACATCAAGCCCTTTGACAGCCCGCTTAAAGGATCTACAGCTTTTTTAAATTAAGCCCTTTGAGCGTGGTCTCAGTTCAGGATTAGCCAAATACCTCAGCTGCAAGACCTCCGACTCCATTCCCAGTCTAATGCCACCCAGACGTGAGAGCCTCCTCCCAGCCTCGCTGTCCATCACACACCATGGCACAACCAGCCACTCGCCAGTTTTCAACGTGTGCCCAGTATTTACTCTTCTGGTTCTTGATTCCTAAGGCTCCCTCTGACTATAATGCCTGTTCACCCTCCCCACCTAGAAAGCCCTAAGATTCAGCTCAGTGATGTGTGGGTAAAAACGAAAAATGCGATGTCACCCCAAGGTCTCTCCCTTCCTGGCAAGTCACCGATACGTGAATTTAAGAAGTATATGAAACAATTCACCGTCCTTGATCCATGAAGCCATTTCTGATACCCTGAGGTGTTATTTTTCTTGGTCCTCTGAACTTTGACCCCACACGCTCAGACTGCTTCTGGAGCACTGAACATGCCATCGGTTGTTTATTTACTAGTTTGTCCTTCCAAGTAGAGTGGGTACAACTCTCGGGCAAGGTCTGCATCCTTCAAATTTTTATTGTGTTTAACAGTTCCATGACTATATGTGTCAACCAGTATTCCAAGTGCATTACATGTGTTTACTCTCGCAACAACACTATGAGATAGATACTATTATTATCTCATTTTGCCCTTGAGGGAACTGAGACTAGAGTTTAAGTTAAATGCAGGGTCAAACAGCTGGTAAGCAGTGATCCAGGATATGAATCAGTCTTTTCAGTGCTACATTAGGCTATTTTTATTTATCACTGTACCCCCAGGGCTTTGCCCAGAGGTCCAGTATCTAGAATGCCGAGCTCAATACGCGGGTGTTAGCTGATTGAATAAGTGAGCGGCTGATCACTGGTTAGCCCTGGCTAGATCCTCTTCAGCTACAGAAGTTAAGAGTAATGAGCAGAGTTGGAGAAGGTTCACAGAAACTCAAGAAGATGGAAATGAAGAATTGCACCTCAGGATTTAGGTTGCTTAGCCTTGAGAAGCAGAAGCTGAGGGCTGCTTTCATAATGATCTTCAAGGCCGGGAAGGCTGATTCCTGAGGACAGTGACTGAGCTGTTTTTCTCCACCTCCAGGAAGAACGGAGAGGTGGAACTGGCCTCAAGCTGCAACAGGCGTGGCTTAAATCCACCCCCAGGAAGAATTTCCTTAGGCTAAGAATTGTGTGTTAGACCTAGGGATGAGCTATACAGAGAAGCTATGCAAGGTCATCTGCCTGTAGCTTTGTGGACTTGCTTCTGCTCTGAGTGAGGAGCATGTGGGTTGAAAACAAGGACATGTCACCCTAAGGTCCCCTGTAGACTTACAAGCCTATGGTGTTTGAATCTCAAACATGCATCAAACATGTCACCTTCCTTGGCCAAATGAATGAATGAATGAATCCAACATAATTTAAAGGCAACAACCAATAATTACAACCAGCAAGGAAAGGGGTCTTTCCAAACATACCACTGTGCCAGAAACATAACAAAAAGGAAAAAATGGAATTTGTTTTCTGATGAACCTAACTCTTAGAGCTTCTACTTCAAGCCATTGCTGCTGGGTCCAACAGTCTCTTAAATAAAGTTACAACTGGTCAGGCTAAATCCTCAGGCACTTGAACTTTGACCCATAATCATGATTTCTTCATTGGATATATGGCACCAGTGTCTTGCAGCAGATTTCTATAAACATGAAGTACACTGAACTTTTACTTAGGAGATGGGTAGTGTGTTTCACATGTTTGAACACCCATTGTGTGCAAAGCACATCCACATTTAAGTGGAGGAAACAACTCCGAGAGGTGAGGACTTGCCTGAGGTCACACAGCTAAGACTAGTGGACCTTCCCCAGTCGGGCCTTCTAGGTTCCAGGCCTACCGTTTCCCATACACCGTGGCCTATGGGGCACAGACCTGCCGGGCACTGGGCCAGCCTTGCTAGAGGCCTCCTTCACCACATGCAACCTCTGCTGGGAGCTGTGGAGTTGGCCTGCAACACCTTGACAAACCCATTTAGTCCTGCAACCTTAGGAGACCAGCTGAACCCAGAGACATGCACGAGAGACTGCTCTCCATACCCCAAGTAAAGCCTATCCACCGACACTGAAGTCGCAGAGCCTGGAGTCTAACTCGGGGTTTTACGGCTCGCAAAATGCACTCTTCCTTGAACACCTGGCTCTCAGGCCACCTGCTCTGTGAGATCTTCCCTGTCCCCTTGCTCTACATGGATGGACATAATCCTAGGGTACTTACAAGCTCTGGATCCTGGCTTCCCGTGCCCCATGTACTTGTTAAGTGATCTTAATCTCTCTGAAACTTCCTCATCTACAAAATGAGGACACTATTTGTATCTCCCTAATGTCACCATGGTGAAGATTCTATGAGTTAATATAAATCAAATGCTTAAAACAGCTCTTGGCACAAAGTAAGCTCTTGGTCAGTTAACTCTCCCTGATATTATCATCTCCTCTGGGTTTCCTGAGTCCTCACAGGGTTTTGTTTATCTTCCTGGTATTAAAAAAAAAATCTATATTATTCATTTTTCTTATAACTCTCCTCCAAGCCACTATTTTGTTAGTTATTATCCACTCCATCATGAGACCAGAGACCACCTTCTTCTCTGGTTATCTCTTCTCAGATGGTGGCATCTACAGCCACCTAACCACCCTAAAGAGAAACCTGGGGGTCTTTTGACTCTTCCCACGCCCTTATACCCTGCACCATCACTCACTGAATCCAGGGACTGGGGTCTTCTAGATATTTTTGAATCTACCATCTTGTTCCCACAGTCCAGCCAGCCCTCACTGAAAGTTGGTGAAACAGCTTCTTAACTGGGTTTCCGGCCTCTAGTCTTGTTGTACTTTAATTTATCCTCATGCTAAAGCCAGAATGACATTATCCTCCTTAAAATTTTTTGATATGTCTACTTATGACCCAACTATGGCTCTTCACTGCTATTTAAAGTTGTTTGGACTGACCACACAGTTCCTTTGTCTTCCCGCCTCCTTTAACGCATCTCCACCACTTCTACTCACCCTAAAAGGCTAGTGCCAAAGGGAAGCTGGCTGCTCAACACAAGCTTTGGAATCTCTCCCCTCCTTGCCTCTAACATGTTATGGCGTAAACAGTTATTTGTCTGGCTTAACTCCTTGTCTTTGTTTAGTTCTGGTGTTACCCTTCCATGCAACCCCCTAGACTTGGGGCATTTGTTTACTATCCTACAAGTGTAATGGCCTGCTGTGCTCTCCCTTTCATGACCTCAAGTTCAAGGACAGTATTTCTGATCACGTTCTCATCCACTTAAGTGTGGATGTGCTTTTTACACAGTAGGTATTCAAAAAAAAAACAACAACAACATTAAATGGCTGATCTTATTAAATAGATAATAGATAGGTGGTAGCTGACATGTACAATGTATGCTATAGTCACTAAACAGTACTTCCTGAAGTGTGCTGCTAAGTACTTTCCATAAATTAACTCATTTAATCCTCAAAGCAACTTCATAAGGAAGGTAGGGTGATTATCTCCCTTCCACGAGGGAGAACACTTAAGCACGGGATGGTTAGAAACTTCGCTAATGTTCTATAGCTAGAATTTGATGATGCCAAGGTTAAAGTGCAAAAGTCTGGCTCTAGATCTCATTCTTGACCTCTGTGCTATGGTTCCTGTCCAGACGGGTGGCCTACAGTAAAAAAACAGACACAGATAATATACTCCAGCTTCAACTTTACCGACGAGAAAGCCGAGGCACAGGAAGTTCATGGCGAAGCAATCCAGGGAACAGAAAGAAAGCTGAGCAGGGAGATCATCATCCCTGCTCCCTACCAACCTGCAATGGAACTCAGGTTAACAATTCAGGCCCCCTCAGCCTCAGTTCTTCAAGTGTATACTCAAGGCCAGGTCACATCTCAGCTCCCTTCCAGATGAAATTTGCAATTCCCTTCAGGAAAGCAAACATTATCAAGGGTTGAGTGTGTGCCAGGCTCGGTGCTAAGTGCAGAGACACAAAGACAAGATGCATCTCTGTCCTTGAGGAATTCATCTTCTTGTGGGGGAGTCAGGCACAGACAGACGATATCGATAGACTAGTGCACACTGCAGTTACATCGGTTATTTTAAAGGGAACTGACCCAAGATAAAACATCATCTAGAAATGAGCTGTTTGCCCCTCCACAACATCTTTCAACTGACAACTGTGCAGAACAATGAAGCATCTCCAAGTCTCCTCCCATCTTCCCTCTGAGGCCTCACCCAAGCACGAGCACCTTCCCTTACAAGTGAAGAAGCAAAGGTGCTGCCTTCAGTAAGCTTGCCCATGGTCAGGTGGTCACCTGACAGCACAAGCCACTGCTACTTCCATGTATGAACTTCTCCCTGAGCTGAGGAAGGCTGTGCAAGACAGAACCATGGACTTGGACGCAGCCACTATTAGTTTCCCAGTACAAATTATATGCTTAAACGGATCTTCGGGTTTACAGCTGATTCTAGAGACTATAGCTAGTTCATTTCCAGCTCCATGGGAAAGCTGGTTCATTGAAGGCAAACAGGATCCAATTCAAATACATTCTGAAGATGTGAGTAAGCAAGGCACTGTTGCCCAACTCCTAATTTACTTTAGAAAATGCTATTATGTCTTTTCTAATGTCTTGAGGACCAAATTTCATCACATCATTGTGAGATGAGGGAGCTAAAATATGTATGATCAAAACATAATTTGAAAGTATACTCAGAGAGGCAGCCTTATGTAAGAGGCTTCAGGCTGGAGTGGGTCCACATCCCTCTTCAGCATCTTGGTAGCCACGTGAACTTGGACACATTCCCTGATATGTCTGAGCCTCAGTTTCCCCATATATATAATAGCAATAGAGCATATCTGTCTGCCAGAGTAGTTAAAAGGGTTAGAAACGTAGCTTAGTGACTGGTAGAGAGCTAAGGGTTAAAAAATAAACTATTAAAGAACATTTTATTAAAGTCTTAATAATTCAGAGATTGATTATTCCATTAGAAGATCGGAATGCTTTTCCCTTTCTTCCTCTTGCTTCCTGCCTGCCCACGTCACAGCTGCTCCTAAGCTATTATTCCATAAGATAAAAAATGAGATAAAATTCAATTTAGATGGCACAGCAACCTAAATGGCAAGAACACAGACATGGGAGTCAAATGGTCCTGGACAAGAATACTGAATGGCTTTGGACAGGCTATGTAACTCCCTTGAGTCTTGATTTCTTCATCTGCAAAATGAGGAATAATCATATCTCTCTTCTAGGCTTCTTAGAAAGATTGGGGGTGGTGTACCCCTGGCATTGTGATTGGTCAATTGTAGTTAGGTGGGAAAGTATTAGATCAATAAGAAACGTACTACTTAGCTAAATTCAAGTATGGGCATCAATCACAATTGGTTTTTAAAACTTCCCCCAACTCCATCACTTCCATGGATGGCCAAAATCAGTCATTGTCATAACCAAGGTCTCACATCTAGTGCCATCAGATTTAAAATGTCCTGCCTTAGGGACAGATTGAGTGTCAGCTTGAAGTGGGATGATTCTGTGCATGTGGGGACCCAGCATGGCAATACAGGTGATGGAAGAGTGGGGGCAGCAGGGAGGCCTCACAGGACACTGGAGGGCCAGAGGCAGGAGACACTGGAGCTAACACCTTGTGACATCATTTCCAAGGGTCAGGGAGGCCAAATGAGAGACCAGTTTGCCCCTTTCATAACCACTGCCTCCACTGGCTATAGGAAGAGCTTAGGTCATCACCAGGCAAATGACAGGGGTTGACCAGCTGTGCAGGATTAAATCTTTGGAGACAGAGGCAAGGAGCACAAAGAATATTTTCAACTGAAAAGCTAAAAGTTCATGGGATGCTCACATTGATAGGACACAGAAACATTTGGATTTCATGTCTCTCATTTAAATATTTTATTCACAGAGCTCTCTGAGTCATCACTTCACATCCTTCCTCCCTTCATCACCCTTAGAAGTAAAGACTACATATAAGATGCCAACTTTCCAAAAGAAAACATGCAACAAAAGACAAAAATCCAGAAGTCACACCCATGCACCATAAAATATCTAAATATTTGTTTAGACCCTTCCTGGGGACCCAACATGACAGCCTCAAAGTAGCACACAGTGATTTATTTTGTCTCCCTCCCTGCTTCGTAAAGAATGCTCCCACTCAAAGTGGGAGGACTTCAACTTCATGACTGGCGACAGGATGTT
This sequence comes from Phyllostomus discolor, assembly GCF_004126475.2. NCBI lineage: Eukaryota > Metazoa > Chordata > Mammalia > Chiroptera > Phyllostomidae > Phyllostomus > Phyllostomus discolor. The sequence goes on from NC_040903.2 coordinate 13,582,512, forward strand.
TTTTCTGAAGCTCCTCACTTAATACCATCACACTGCTCAGAAGGCAACACACCTGTCAATATCACTACCACACATGCTGAAATTTCTATAGAAAAGGAGAAATCTTATGAAAAGTTGTCTTCCTTCATAAAAGGGAGAATTATCTTTCAATAAAATTGATGTTCAAAATTAACCATTGTAAATCACCAGTTTTATATGAACCTTTCTGCCGTAGACAAAATGGAAGATCCCAGGTCCAGTTTAGCTCCCACCGCCCCCTAAGAAATTCTTCATGCACAGAAGTGTTCTTTTTTCCATAAGGCAGCAGCATTTAAAACATGGAAAAAAAAAAAAAACCTCTGGCATCGCTCTTCAATATTGTTGTCTAATTAAATGGCAATGGAGTGGATGCGTAAAAATATGCATTAGAGGTGTGTAATGTGTAATGGGAAGAAGAGTAATCAAAGCCATTCAACAAGATTTAGGAAGGGATTTCAGTTGGCAGCTTCCGAGACAGGAGCATATAATTTTGCTAATTTGAAATAGGTATTATAACGTATAAACATTACTGCTTTGTATATTTTAATGAAAACTGCCTCTCCACCAAAATGAATCTTTTCACGTGAACTCTCTGCATGCCACGGAGCTTCTACCTATTATGAGTTCAGCATAAATAAGAGAGGCATGCAAGCCGTACTAAAAGAATGGTCAACTCATTAAAACAGGTTAAAACCAAGCCCCTATTCCAAGCTACCACAACACCATAAAGGAAGGCTGATGACAGGTGTTGTATTAAATTTTTATCCCGCGGTGAGCTTAGGCTCACACACACCAAATCTGCATGTTTCCTTTGATATACACCTGCAACTTGTTAATTCAAGGGCCTTTATTAAAGAAGTATAAATTTAGTAACACCTATAGATTTGTAAGACCCTATTAGCTTGCTCAACAATCCAGCGTAAATTCATCTGTAGTCTTATTTGCATGGCTTAAAAGAAACAGAAACTGATGATGGCTTCTCCCAAATGGAGGTGACTGCAGACAATGCAATTCCGCAAAGAGACGGAAGTGAATTACCCTGACCTGGGCTGAAAGAGTTGAGAGATCTGCGTCCGTCTGGAGCTGAGGACATCACTTACCGGCCAGCTCGCTTCTCGCTGAAGTCCTTTCTTCCAGTCTTCGTCCAGCCTGGGGGAGGCCTCATCCATTGCTGATGCTGCTTGCACAACCTGGGTTCGCCAGTGGCTGTTACTCTCTTTCGTGGCAAGCCTTTAGCAAAGCGGCAGCGAGGGCAGTTCAGGGGCAGACTGTCATGGAGAAAACGCCATGCCACAGGATGAGGGCTCGGGCAGGAAGAAGCCGCATGGGAACACATTTGGGACACGTGGGGTCACCCTGACAGCTGCCAGCTGGCCAGGTGGGAGGCCATCTCAGCCACTGAGCACCCAAAGATTAGGGAACACCAAGCTCCAGGGTCAGTGGACAATGGGTCATTTTTATGCTTCCGGTGTAAAGGTCAGAGGAGGGAAGTGAAGGCTCTCTCTGCCCTGGAAATATGCATTTCTATGTGTGCTCTGTCTTCTCATCCCAACACACACACACACACACACACACACAGAATTTGCATCGTTCTGCAAGTTTGCATCAGTGGGCAGGATTATCCTGGAAGAAACAAGCTACTAAACATAGAAGCCACACATTTCATTTGAACACATCTCCCCCAACACCGTATGAGTCACTCACCAGCCAGTAAACATGAATAATAGCAAGCTCTTTTGGGTGAAATTAGATTCTTTCCTGTAGTTGAATCCTGAGCATCTATAGTCCCTGCCCCCTCCCCCAGAGGATATTCTGCAATAGGCATCTCAACCTGACCATGGACCCTCAGCCCGTTCCCCACCATTACCCAGAATGATCAGAGGCATCAGTGTGAATGGAGTCCACAAAACTTGGTGCTCAACTGAACCAAACCCAACCAAGCTCTGTCCTGCTTCATTATTGTTTCTGTCACAGAATGATGCTCTCTCCTGTGGTTCTGAGTTCATTACCTATAGTTTTAACATATGCAGCTGGGGATAATTCATGGCACCTACTTTTATTTTTTTTTTAGTTAGAGCAGTGGTTCTCCAACTTGATTGCACAGTAAGATAGAGAAAAACCAACTAGGAAGCTTTGTAAATATACTGTTGCTGAGACCTCATCCCAGAAATTCTGATTTCATTGGTTTAGGGCAGGGCCTAAGACACTGGTATATGTTTAAAAACCTCTCTGGATAATTTTATTGAGCATAAAGAAGTAGAATCACAAAACTCAGTCTTATGTAATTCTTCTCTAATCACTCAACTGACACTTGAATCCCCACGATCTTTCCAGTATCCATACAAACAATGATCTTATCACCAATGATGGTAAACTCACTACCTCCTAAGAGAATCCTGTTCCTTGGTTGACAGCTTTGTCTCAGAATGAAGTAACGTTCTTCTCTCTAAACCTTCCATGGCTGTACTATTTTTTAACTTCATAGGAATAAGACAAAAGCCTATTCTGTAGGACAACCCTTCAGAGATCCAAACACATTAGTTGCCCACACCCTCAAACCTCTGCTACCATGTCTCTTTTCCATGTTATATCTTGCTAGTTCCTTCAGGAAACTATGTAATATGGTGTCATTCTCAAAATATAGTCCACTCTCTGTAGTGAAAGTGATTATAATATTCCAGAAGCAATAGTAATATCCCCACTATGATCTACCAGTGCATATACAGCCTACTGATCACATGCCTTGTTTGAAAACTCCTCCCAACGATAACCACCATGATGATGATAAGAGCAGCCAGCATTTGCTGAGCACAGCCCTAGGTACCCACCACTGGGTTAGGCGCTGCATTAACCTTACCGTGTTGATACTTCATAAGCATTCTATGAAGTCATCATTATGCTCCTGACTCACAGATAAAAATCCAAGAGAGACAAAGGCATTTGCCTAGGTGATGGGCCAGGAGTTAGCCTCTAACTCCAAGGCCTGTGTTCTTGATCCCTACCTACTTCATGCTAGTCAGTGCCCTTTCAAGGATGCAGTCTCGGGTCCCACTGCCTATTTACACCTCACTGATACAGCATCACAATCACATAGTACACATAGGTTTGTTCTCATCTTCAGACTATATAGAAACATGTTTTGTAGACTATAAGTTGCCATAAAAAGCTAACTTGACACGATTGCCTTTTTGATAATCATAAGACTCTACCTGTCACCTTACGTCTAGCAAAGCAGATACATACAAAATCCATCCTTTACTTGTTTGCCTCCTCTCCTACTGTGAATATTCAAATACCCCTTCAAGGGTTACCCTGAGTGTAAGACCAAAAGGTCAGAGGAGCAAGGGTCCAGAAAATTGTCCTAGAGACCAGACTCAATGGAAGACTCCCCAATCATCTGGTTTGCCCCAACTCCTCTAAATCCTTGTCACAGTGTTGAACTCTGTCCTTGAACTGTGTTCTCCCAAGGACATAACTGTCTTCCTGGCCAAAGACATAAATTCCTGGTGTCACAGGAATTAAAAAAAAAAACCTGGTAGCAATTAGTTTTACCATTTGAATCACACCATATACAAGGCAGTTGAACCAGTTCCCATGGAAAGCAGTGCACAAAGTCTTTGACATCAAACACACCTTGGCCTGACTAGCTGCTCCCATTATTACCTAGCACTGTATCCCTGGGAAAGTTACCCAACCTCTCTGGTCCCTAGTGTCCACACCTATAAAAGAGACATATTGTCATCTCAGGTATATTATTATTAATCAAAGCTGATTCCCCTCTATTCTAGGAACACAGCAAAACTGCATTTCTCTAAGTCCCTTAAGATTAGGCATTAGGCATTTCTCTAAGTCCCTTAAGATCAGTCATAGCCATGACTTGTTTGGGGCAATGAAATATAAGAAAAATGGCATATATCCCCCTCCAGGTGGAGGCCTTAATCATTGCACTTGACTCTTAGCCCACTCTGGCCCTAACTTCAGTGACTGCAAAGCATGTGTTGTTGATAAGACATGCATTGATATCAAAGTATATCAAATGCTGAGCCCATTCACAGAAAACAATTGCCTTGTAGAGTTATTGTAACCAACAGCAGACATTATGGGAATAAGAAATAAATTTCTAGGATTATTTGTTCCATCACTATAACCTAGCCTACCCTGACCAATACACTATCCTCAATATTTAGACTTGTTGTGAGAATAATGAAATAATCTACTAGAGCATTTATCACAAGCATCATGTAAGTCTAAAATATTATTTTAAATAGATTTCATTACTAGCCCGGCTTGTTCAACCCACATCCTACATATTCCACTATGCCCTCCTTCTTTTACAGTCTGGGTTTTTCCTGCTTACGAGTGAATAGCATTAAGCTTGACTTTCTACAGATGATGTAGAAATATGAATTTTAAAAAGAAAGGCTAGAAGTGTTCAATAATGCAGCATCACTCTGTCTCAGAATGCAAACTCAGAATAGCATGACTATAATGCTACTTATCACTTCACAAGGAAATTAATGAAAGCAAAACGAAGCATCAAGTAATCAATGAAGCTCAGGGTGAATTCACTACTGATAAAGTGCACGTCTCCAAAATATAAACATAATGAGAACACACATGAATACAGGAGCTTATTAACTCTCATAGCTTTTATTCACTATTCTTAAATCGAGCAATCAAAAAGGAATTAGTTTTGTTTCTGTCTTTGTTAAATGTTTTCATCGAAAGAAGTTTCATCTCTGAAAACCAAGTGTAAGAAGAGCATGAATAACACTGGCCAGCAATGACATTTCACAACACAAATCTGCTCTGAGATGCCACTGGGAGAAGCTATTTTTCCTAGTGGTTTTCCAATTCAAGTGGCGATGACTATGCCCTGTGCTGGGCACTGAACTGTGTTCTCCCAAAGACACATGTTGGAGTCTTAGCCCCCCGTACTTCAGAATGTGATCTTATTTGACATCGGATCTGCACAAAGGTCATCAACCTAAAACAAAGTCAGTGGGGTGGACCTTAGTCCAATATGACTAGTGTCCTTATAAAAAGCAGGGAAAGTGGACAGAAGTACAGACACACACAGGGAGGGCGCCACATGAAGATGAGGGCAGAGGTGAGAGTGACACATCCATAAGCCAAGGAACGGCAGACATTGTCAGCAAATCACTGTTTTTGCCTTGAGATAGGCAGCTTATTAAGAATATGCTGACTAGTAAGAAATAGAAAGCGTTTTAGAATTTGTAACATTTTCCTCGTGGAAAAGTTGCATACAGAAATAAAAAGGAAAAATCTATATAAAATGCATCACCAGTCAGCCCTCCCTTGACTTTCAGGGAAATTCCTTTAACTTATACAATAAAAAACATGTTAATACTTCACTTCAAAAATCAAAAGGCTGCAAATATAAAGGTTTTTCCAAGTGAATTAAACTGTAAGTAGTATTCTCTGATGCTAAAATATGGCACTTTGACCTGTTCTATTAGATGCAGATATTCGGTCTAGAAATGAAAGGAAGCCTGGGGTGGAGGGGGCAGGGGTCACTGATGGAAAGAAGTGCAGAGCCAAGGCGTCCCCAGGCGTGGAAGACAGGTGATGGTCAGTTCCCACTGCGAGGATTTTCCACACACATTCACTTCACACCTGGGTTAGAAGTTTTAGGAGTTTCTATGCACACACACAACCCCTTTTATTACACATTCTCACTTTAAATTCTTCTCAACAAAATTTTTCAAGACATTTTCTCACAATCTTTCACTTCTGTTTTTGCCTTTTTTAAATTAGAAACAAATGGTAGGGTGTTTTCAGAAACTTGCTGCACAAAATAAGTATAATAATGGATCAAACCCACAACACCAGAGGTGTCTGTATATTAACCCTAACAAAACAAAAAACAAGCAAACCAAAACAGCTGCCATAAGAGTGATAGGGTTGACAAGGAGGAACTCTGACGTGACCGTCATATTTCAGAAAGGAAAAAAACACCCAGAATATTCTTTCCAGTTCACTCTTTCAGTAGAATAATTAATGCTTGCTATTCCCTCTGTAAAAGAGTCAGACTGGACAACAGTGACGCCCACAGGCTACGCCAACAGAACACGTGGCTGGGAGATTCCTCCCTCATACACCCGCACCCACCCAGTGTGGCTCGCATGGAGCGGGGCTGCACACTTGGCAAGATTCGCTTGTGTTTTTCTCCAATCCTATATGTCTAGTTGTGCCTGTCAATGCCATTACATAGTTGAATTAAAGAGTATATCTATAAAATATGAATTTCAATGGAAAGAGGCTGGTTGCTTTCCATGAAACTAGTCAAATGCATTGGAAAGACCCAATAAAGAAAAATTGCTTTAAAAAATTGTTGTTGTAAGGGAGGGGATCATAAAAATCTACCCAGACTCTCTACTTAGGCCACTGTCTGTAAAGTCTCCATTCACTTGCAAGAACTGTAACTGAAATTTGTAGAGGTTCCATTAGTGATACGGCTTGCTTCCACACAACAAAAAGACTCCAGAGAAAAAGGCCTTGGCTCTCTAGCAAAATAGCGGTGAATAAATGTGCATTTACAGATTTTAAGCAAAAGCCAAATGTTTTGTGGATATACATGATTTATGATCCCCCAACTTAATCAACGTATGTGATTAATCAGTCAACAATGATATTCAACTGAATGCAATAAAAAGGCTTCTATGATAAGCAAGGAAAAAAAGAGAAATGAAAATATAAGATACGATATTGTAGGAAAAGAAAAGGGGAAGCCACGGAGGACTTCTTCTTAACCTGCAAGTAATGAACAAAGATAGAAAGCAATAGACTCAAATTTTCAAACCAGGAAACAGAATCTATTTCAATACCTAAGTCTACTTGTATCACTTACGTGAGAAACAGCCTGGCTGTAACTAAATCTTGTATAAATCTGAGCCACGTAGACTCCAATTAATTACTGCGTGTTATTACCGTGTCTGCCTATAACTATGTAATAATACCAACTGCCTGTAATCGGAAGGATTTAGTAGACATGTATTGATGAAAATCAGATGATTTCATCCACAGTGTCTGAATTACTTGGATATGTTTGAGCCTGAAGCAAAATAATGTAATAAAAAACAACATATAGATGAGAACCTCAATTTTTCTCTACATATGAATCTGTCGCTGATTTGAGAAGAATCAAATCTAAGTCCAACCAGGTGAAGACATTCCATACATCATCCTTCCCAATGCAATATAAAAATAATATTTCCCCTTCCAGTATGCTTATGTACTGTTCCTGACACTGTGATGTCCTGGACATCGGGGGAGCCCAGAGGCACACAGCACTGCCTTAGCACATGGTGAGCACAACAGAGAGTAACTAAAGAGCCTTTCTTGAAAGAGTTGACTTTAAAGACCATCCCAAGTCATAAGCTCCCAGAAAGAATAACCAATGGACTAGTGAGTAGAGAGGGAAAGCAGATCTTCTGAGCAGGATGAATGGGAAATAGGTTATATGGTCGGGTAGAAACATCTTCCCTATTCACCACCCCCCAAAAAAAATCCTCCAGGAGACTGTCATGGGGCTAAAATATCCACCCCCCCCATCATATCTTTTGCTTTTAAAAACTTTTCAGTCACTTTCTGATTTTGAAAATACACCTAGGAGGGGTAGCCTAAAGCGTTATGTGCTAACACTGTCACAAGTGATTTTCCACTTTGGCTTGGAGAGTAAAACTCTTTTCAACCAGGCAAGGAAGACAATGGGACAAAAAGAAGAACCTCAGAAGACGAGAAGGGCTTGGAGGAAAGGAGGTGACAGATTGGAGGAAAGGAGGTGATAGATCACCATAGTCCCTTAGGCACAAATAAATTTAGAAAATACAAGTTCAAAAACTCCTGAAATTGACTTTACCAACCACCAAATTTTCTGAACAAAGACTATTAGAAACTACCCAATTAGTTTACATGTTTGCAACACATTCTACATTCCCATCACTGTCACAAAATATAAATGGTGTTGGGGATGAGTCACATCTCTTCTATCTGTATTTCCTCCTAATCCTAACATTGTAATGAAGGAAAAACCTCGGATACAGTTTGAGGATTTCAAAGTCAAAGCCAAGTAGGATGGGAATTTGGTTGGAAGATGGGCTAAGGACTTGCTCCTCAAACTGTACTGACCAGCAGCAGCCAGGAGCTCATTAGAAATGCGAAATCGCAGGATTTCATGTGCATTTTAATGATGCTGAATCATTAAGTTTAAGAAACAGTGGGCTAGGGAGACTTATCTTAAAAGTCTATTTGCACAGCAAGTTTTATTATTATTTATTATTATTATTATTTTAAACTAGAGTGTGGATTTACATGGCTTAAGAACAGAAAGACTGGTAAACGTTCCAGGGAAGAACTGAGCTCCCCACCAAGACACTGCGTGGTGCTACCCCTAAGGAACCTGCTCGGTGATTTCATGTATAAAGTATGTGAGGACTTTCATAAGCATGATCCAGTGGGTGTGAAAGGCAGGACTCCCCCCCTTAAATCACTCAACTACCTCGACATACATAATAACTATTCCACTTACTACTTCAGAAAAACAGCTGATGACGAGTGAACGACACCTCCTATGAACATTTAGACGACTGATTTTGTATTATAAGTCAATATTGAGTGCCACAAAATGTCAGAAAATACCAAATGAGGAGAAAAGAATCAATAGATAACCTTGGAATTAAATGAGTGATGAATAATCTTTACCAACTACGATAAATTAAACCATGAAAACTGAGTTAAAGTAACATCAAGGATCTGGTTTAAAACCACAAAAAAAAATATATGTAATTTAGAGGTAGGGCCACTTGAGACAAACACGGCTGTTCATTTATTTTTTTCTAGGTAAGCATTATGACAGGAATATAAAATAAGAGCTAAATTCATACTTTCTAGCTTCTGTCTGAACAGCCGTAATTTTTCAAGGTTCCACAACAAACTCCAATTTGCAGATGCAGACCATGTATTAACCTAGCAACCATGAAACTGAGCACACAATTGTTTAACAGTTTCAGGGTGCAGGAAGTAAGGGTAGGGAGACAAATTCTACAATTTATTTAATTCACTTCATTTTAGATTTTACATGTGCCTGTCAGAGCTATCAAATACACAGTAAATGTGTGGACAGACCGAACATCGGAATTCAAATTCAAATGTTTTTCTGGGTCTTAAACTGGCATCAGAGATAAATCCAGTCCTATAACAAATCAAGATAAATGTCTTTCTTTATAAATAAACAGATGCAAAGTGGTGTTCTGAGCCATCACGTTATTGCCCATGGATCCTAAAGGCATGAATTAAAAGCCTACTCTGTGCCAAGAATGGTGCTGGGTGCTAGTGGCTGAGACATGTGGGCAACACACGCACACCTCACTGTCCTATGAGGGAGCCAACCAGGCAAGCAAAGCATTTCAGCCACGAGGAAGAGCTGAGTTGTGGAGAAAGGGACATGCCTGCAAGACCCCAGGGGTCCGCCCCATCCCAGCATCTTGCGCTGATACAGCTCACCCTCAGGAGTCCTGCTCAGACTACAGTGTCCTTGGAGAAGAGTGATATGGAGCCCCTGCCTCAACCCTTAGGACAAAATCTAGGTTGAAGGTTTTGGGTGCAGTGTTTTAAAATACAATAGATTCTGCCCTGGCTGGTGTAGCTCAGTGGATTGAGCATGGGCCTGAGAATCAAAGGGTTGCTGGTTCGATTCCTAGTTAGCGCACATGCCTGGATTGCAGTACAGGTCTCCAGTAGGGGGAGCTCAAGAGACAACCACACATTGATGTTTCTCTCCCTCTCTCCTTCCCTTCCCCTATCTATAAAAAAGGAACTAAAAATAAATAAAATAAAAAAGAAATACAATGGATTCTGAAATGTGTCTACAGCAGTGCAGACCTCAGCACTGTAACAATAATTCATGGTACTCTGACCTCTGAATTCTTTTTGTATTTTACATTCATTTCCAAATCCAAATATCCATGGACATCTATAAGACACTGAGGTCTACACAGACCAATGAACTCTCTTCTGCTAGATTCTAGTCAATGATTTGTATAAACAGACAGGTTGGGGGTGGGGGGAGGCAAGGGCCCTTCTGACCTAATAACCCCACGGTTATTTCCCCAAAGTTTCTCTTCAGAGGCAGGCCAACCAGAGACCAGCAGAGAGGTTAACCACCTTTTGAATGGTGTTTAGCAAAGCTGCCCTCCTTGGGAGCGCTGCCTTCCTTGTAGATGGAGGGACAGGAGCACAGCACGCAGAGATTATAAAGTGCAGCTTCTTTTGGAAGGTTTAGGGGGTGGGTGGGGACTATATTTCTTGGTCTTGGGCAGAAAGAGCGCTATTCAAGACCTCTGGGTTCCTAGCTCACTGGAAGAAACCCTCCAATGTTTCAGCTGCAGATCTGTCTCTCAGGCAGGGCATATGGGTGGCTCTTATTCACTGAGGAACAGCAGAGGAAGCAGAGTGGAAGACTTCTTCTCCAAGAAGCAGCCTACCTGGAGCACAGGTACAATGCCTGTTGTAGATGCAGCTTCTCCTCTAAAGCTGAAGCTGCCACCCCGCCTAAAACAACACTGGGGATCAGGACTGTGGACAAATCTGGAAACCAAATTAAACCAACGCTGTTTTGCAGGTGGTTGTTAAAACATAGCAAGTATATATCCAACCAGGGGCTTGAATCATTTCACAGCTCTAGAATAGTCACCCTTTGTTACAATAGCAGAGTTGGAGGCCAAAGGATATTGAGTTCGTCCTATGTGCCATGTGCTTCAATCTTCAAAACAATGATGTGAGATACTCTCATGACTGTTCTTTTACAGGTGAGGAAACCGAAGCATGGGAAAAATTGAACAGCTTTCCCAAGTTCTCGTGCCTTTGCAGGAGTGAGGCCAGGATCCAGAGTGGGATTCCAGAGCCCATTCTGTTAGCCACACACCCAACTGCCTTCCTCTTCTCATCAGCCTCCACAACGACTGGGATCAGCACCAGATTGAAGGCTCACCCCAGGGACTTTGCCAAGCCACATCGCAGATGTTGACAACATGGGGATCCACCCAAGACAAATGGAAATGACGGGTCCTGAAGGTGTGTGGGAAGGCATGAGAAAAATACATAGAACGGAGAAAGCAGAGCCATCCAACACAAATCCCTCAGGCTTACAGCTGTTGTAAGAAGCTGTAGGCTCTCCTTCTGGTCCAATGGGTACACACAACATTGTTTGTTTTTAACATATACTTAATGCCTTCTTTAAGAAGAAGGAGAGAGAGAAAAAGGAGAAGACTCGTAGGTTTATAATGAGCTAGAATTAGAGCTGCCGCTCTGAAGCCGTGCGTTATTTTTGGCGGAGCGCCCTGCTCTTCTGGAGGCTGATGGTAGGGTGCTCAAGCTCGCTCTAGTAACACAGGCTGGCTGTCCCCAAAGGACCCCAAGGAAAAGGAAGGGAGCTATCTCAAAGTCTTCAGCAGGCAGGGGAGGTTTAACATAAACTCCCATTTAACATTTCCTCCAAAAAGAATCCATTCATTATCTTCGTTTCCGACACGGTATTTATTAATTTTCTTTCATCGGGACCCGTCAGGGCAAATGTCACAACTTGGGGGCGAAATATGGTATGCCTTTTCTTTTCTTCTTAAGGAGATTAAGGCCAATGAATAAAAGAGATGGGGATGTGGCCCCTATATTTAGCTCTCCTTACAACATCATGTCTCACGGGTATTAAAAATAGACCCAAATCACTTGAAGACATCCTGAAAAATCAAAGGCAGCATAGCTTTCCAAGAGGAAGTTTTAAACGTTTTCTGCTTTCTTTCTAGTTGAGGTTTTTAAGGAGCAAATACAATCAGACGGGTTCCCCTTTTCTCAGGGGCCCATCAGGGTAGCTATTGAAGTTTTCTAACACGTTCTGTCTCCTACTCATCAAGCCCTCTGCCTCAGTTCTTTGTGGCCGGAAGTTTAAGAGAAATCTGGGCTGGCCCTGAGTGAAGGTGTGAAATAGTCTGTGTCGAGAAATTCTCTTCTGTTAACAACCTTTTGCCCAGCCGGAGTCCTGACACTCCCAAGGTCCCCAGCAGAGAGAAATCAGCTCAGGTTCAATTCACTGAACAAATATGTGTTGTGTGTGATGTGGCAGGCATCGTGCCAGGCAGGGCAAAGGGTGCAGAGGGGAGAAAAGAATGGCACTTCCTTGTTAGAGAAGGTGCTAGATAATTCCACAAGTAAGTGAAGCTTCCAGACAGCCCAGGCAACAGAATTCAAAGAGAGAGGCGGAATCCTGTTGGACAGTATCAAAATGGGTGCCATGCTGGAGGCAGCATTTGAAACAGACAACAAAGACAAGGATGGGGACGGGGAACTCAAAATACCTGAGCCCCAGTGTGGAAGAAGGTCAGGAATTAGCTTCCTGTAATGTCCCCTCTCAAAATACGTGCCTGGGAAACCCAGAGGTTTTAGAACGAAAGAAAGGAATTTCCAGTTGGAGAAACCATATAAAACTGAGGAATGCAGGCTCTTTCAAATCCCGCAGTTCACGAGCTGTGCAACTTTGGGCAATTTACTCCCCTCCCCTGAGCTTCAATTCTGTCATCCGTAAAATGGGGGTCATACTCCATTGGGCTGATTGAATCATACCATGAATATATGATGCTTGGCTCAGTGCGTGGCACGTGATTTGCGGAATACACCCGATGAGTGCATATAACTCACTATGTGGGGGCTCTTTCGACTGGATCGTATCTCTAAGACGCCTCTAATCACAGGCAGCACCCGCTCCTCTCGCAGAAATTCCTGATTACTATTAGGGTATGGCGAAGGTAAGATACCACGGCCTTTGCTTTTGTAAGTGTCTAATTTCCAGACTTCTCTGTGGCTCACACCACTTTTCAGAGGGAGAAAGAAGACCTCATAGCCACCCCGACTTTCCAGTGACCAAAACCAATATGCAATCACGAAAAAAATACAGGGGTGGGCCCACGTAGGTTCACAATTCTGAGTACACAAAACACAGAGTTTATTCCTGTATTATTATCTATGAATGATTGTATTATTTATTTGTGTTATGACTGTGAACAAACTTTTGCCCACCCCAGTATATGTCTTCTCATGAGACTTGACTTCCATCCATGCCACTGTAGCCCCTCTTGCTTTGGAATCCCTCCCAAAGAGGTCAGTGAAAAGTCGAGGGTCAGTTTCGGACCTAAGGTAAGGGGAATTTTCTGTCCTTGAGGAGGTTAACAGCGAGGGAGCAGAAATAGCAGGGGCAAAAATCAATGTCTGTGGAACAGCAGTGTTTCCTCATGCTTTTGTGTGCATGTGAATCCCATGGGGACCTTGTTCGAGTACAGACTCTGATTCTATAGGTCTGGGGTGGGGCCGGGAATGCGTAAGCTCCCCGGCGACGCCTATGCTATGAGTCCCTGGACTACACTGTGAATAGCAAGAGAATGGTGTTTCTTCAGGGCTTACTGAAGAGTAGGGGAACCAGGCAAGCCCCAAAGGAAAAAAGTGCAACTTGCAGAAGAGGACTATCCAAACAAGACGGCAAGAATACCAGCTGATGCGAGGTGCAGCCAAGCCAGAGACGTGAATACAGAGACACCACGTCCGAGGGGAAGGTTTTCGGAAGAGAGGCCCCAGCTCACGAAGCACCGATGCATTACTCACATTGTGAGTCACTCACAGCCTTTTAGAATTGTTGATGGCAAACATTTTGGAGAGTGCTGCAATAAAGAAATGTGCTCACAGCCATTAACTATGAAGCACTAACTCATTTCAGCAGCCTGACACAAATTATGCTCCACACTTGAAAAATAGCTATTGATCAGTCCCTTCTTTCTCGTACCTTCCAATACTCCAGATCAGCACTTCCATTCACTTCCCCCCACCCCGACCCCCACAGATGCCTTCACACACCTCGTTAGATCCTTCCCAAACCAAACAGCATCCTGGAGACTCTACTTTCTTCTGGACTTTGCCTTTAAAAAATAAGCCAAGAAAAAGGCAAACCAGGGTTACCTCTCTTTGTTTCTCTACAGACCTGCTTCCTATGAACCTCACAAGGTCTTTTATTTTCTGCACTTATTATAGACACAAAGGCAACAAATCAACTGATCTATCATTTCCTGTGTTAGAAGATAAGAAACTAAGAGGGCATGAAAAGGACAGAATACGGCATTCGTCTTTAAACAGCTAAATCAGCTTCAGGAGCCGGCGGAATGGCAATACTCTGAGCACCTTCAAGTGGTTGCTTGAGTGCTGATGAGACCGAAGGAAGCTCATGGTCTCGCAAGCTGGAGCGATGCTCGTCTTCCCTGGCCTCCTTCATAGTCTCAAGAGAAAATGACCAAGTATGTAGAACTCCTGTGGGATAGTGACTGCAGAGATGGATGTCCCCAGTTTGCTGTCCCTCCCCGTATCCACACCCTTAGCCATGTGACTCTATAGCGTCTCCCATGAGAAACCGAATCTATCTCCCCATCCCCTGGATCTTTGTGGCCTTGTCTCTTGCTCTAGCCAGTAGCATGTGTGGATGTGACAGTGCGTGTGACCTGAGCCTGGTGGCCTTGACCACTGCTTCTGCTCTCTTTCTCTCTCGTCTGCCTTCACCAAGAAAATAAGCCTAGGCTAGCCTGACACCAGCTGGAGCAGAGTTAAGGCTATCCTGCCAGCTCCTCGCTGAGCCAGCAGGTGGCCTGAGCAAAAGAATGGGTGCAGCTGAGACAGTCTGAGCCTGGCTTAAACTGACAGGACTGGCCCTTAGACTCGTGAGAAATAAAAATAGTGGTTGCTTCAAGTCACTGAATTTTAAAGTGCTTTGTGATGCAGCACTATTTAACGAACAAACAAACAAAAGAAACAACAAAACTTGATATAGCTTCCCTCGGAAAAGCCACAATAAAAAACCCAGGTATACAAATAGTTCCAACAGGACACTGGCTTTCCTCTGACAAAATTATTAATGAAGACAAACACATTGTAATAACATAATTACATCATTTATAAAACAAAAACCACATTAGGGAATTAGATAATAAAACTACATTTCTATATTGGTTTTCATTTTTCAAAGGGTTTAATCTACTTATTAATAGGCTACATTAACTAGTGCAAATTTTTTTTGAGTTCGCTAGACTACAAATCCAGTTGGTCATTTTTTCTGTCATGCATTCACTTCTTCAGGGTTATGGTGAGCAAAGTTGGGAGCCCAGCACTGTGGGGGTTCCAGAGATGAATCACACAGCAGTCCCTGGTCTCAAATCACTTCAATCTAGTGGGATGAATAAAGGCAAATACTTACACTCATGCTCTTGCTTCCACCTCTACCAATTTAAATCTTACCTATCTTACCAGGTCCAGACAAAGGGTCCTTTCTCTTTCCCATGTTCCCTAACTTCACCTTTATTTTTTTTCATTTAAGTAAACTTTCTCAACTCTGACATCCACATTGTGGGAGGTCAAGAACAGGTTCAGGTAATCCAGGGCAGTCATAAAATTTAAGGTTTAAAAAATGCTTTATGTCAGAGTGTGTTGATTCTATAGGCCCATAGGGAGCCATGGCGGGCTGCTGAGAGAGGGAGTGACATAATCAAAGCTATCACTTAGGAAACAGCATTGAGATGCCTCAGGCCCTCACAGGGCAACGACGAAAGCCCCAGAGTGATGGAGTTCCGGGAGGGAAGAGATGGCCAACTGCAGATTCTGCATAGAGATAAAGCAGGATGAAAAATCCACTGGACTCGCCAAAGAGGTGGCCTCATGATCTCAGAAAGAAAAATTCACTGGAACACAAAAAGGGAATGGGATGAAGTAGGTAAGTGAGAAGTCCAAACTGCCGGTTCCCACCCCCAATCTTTCTAGGGAGGACACGACATGGACTGTTTACAGGGAGGATTTAACGATACAGAGCGTTTGAGGGAAGATTAGAGTCGCCATCCCTCTGATAAATTTCTGTGGTTGGTCTAAAAGACCTGAGAATCCCTAGTCTTTCTCAGAAGTGCCCTCAGGCCATTATGGGAAGAAAAGAGAAGGCTGAGGTCCCAAGGGACACAGGCTGAATGGGCAGGATGCAGACTTCTTGCTCCCATTTCAGCAAGCTTAATCCCACTGATCTTCCTTAGGGGATGAAGTTCCATGCTGAACTTCTTTTGGGAAAATGGGGTTCCTTTGATAGATTTAAAAAATAATAACTATTTGCAAACCAGTAAACCAGACGATTACCATGATCCATGCTAGCTCTAAGATTAAGGAAAAAATACTATACTAATTATCTTCCAAACTTAGCATGAGGAAAAGTCAGGATGAGAGCACCTAACACCTCTTAAGCATATTATAGGTCAGGCAGCATGCTACACATTTTGCTTGGGCCTTCTCATTTAATTCACATCACAGTGCTCTGAAGGAGGAATCATCATCCTCATTCTGCAGACGAGGAAACTGAGGTCGAGAAAGATCAAATAACTGGCCCAGGATCTCAGCCCTAACTCCAGAGCCTGGGCTCTTGGCCACCATGTGATGGCTGTATGCATATTCACGCACACCGAGTGGAGCCTGGTGTTTGTTCATCTGTGAGTTTTCAAGGGCCTCTGAATTTGATTTTCTAGGAGTACACACAGTGGTTAGAAGGTGCTACTCAATGAGGAAGCAGAAAAGATATTTTGAAAGAATGAGATAGGAAAGGAAGGCTAATGTAACTAGAAAGAACTAGAAAAAAAGGATTAGTAAATTAGTGGAGCCCAGAAGTATTGGTGGAAACAGAAATCCTAACTTGGGAGCTATAAAAACTCTCTCTCTCACACACACACATCTATAACCATAAATGCCATTTCTAGAAAGACTATCTACGTAATAGAAAAGGATTCTTTACCCTAGGTTGAAATAGATTTTAATTTGGAGAATCTAAACTCCTTGGTAAGAATTAATTATTAAAATAAAATTATCTAGCCCATCCCATTTAAAGTTCCACCTCTCCCCACTTCCTTATCCCCTTTGCTTTATTTTTCTTCATAGCATTTAATACTACTTCATAATATTATATATTTTACCTATTCCTTTGCTTATTGCCTATCTCTCCCCATCAGCACATAAGTCCTTTGGGCATGGAGGCAGAGTTGATTGTGATTTCTGTATCTCTACCCCCTGCCATAATACCTGGCTCTTAAGAGGCACTCAGGTACTCAATAAATATTTGTTGAACAAATGAATATATTACTTTGCCATGATATTTATAGAATGAGCCTTTATATCTGTGTATACCCATCCCTCCTTATGATAACTGAAACATCAGAGTCCCTCTCAACTGAAAGTCTATTTAGCATTCATATAGCACTTCATATTTAAATCTCACTGTTCAATTATTGATTCCCACAATTGACACTGAAAATAGATGCTGAGTAGTAGCATAGCCCATACCTCTATTCCTCCTGAGCCTCCACAACAGATGTAAGGGATGGGGTGGGAGGGAGGAGCAAGTTCAAGGATGTAGGAGAAGGGGGGTGGGGCACACGGAGCCTCTGTCACTGAAACTCCATTCCCTGGTCTACCTTTGCCTCCTTAGAAGTGGTGGCACAGAGCCAGAGATCCTCCCATCCAGCTGCAGATGAGTACAGAAACCCCACAGAGGAGAAGGACAAGGAAGGAGCCCCAGGAGCCAAGAGAAGGGGTGAGGCGAAAGGGGAGGAGGGGATCCTAGCACTCATCTCACAGCAGGGGTCTCTGACTCTGCCATCTCTGCCATCTGAGCATCCCATCCTTCTTACAAGTGGCAACCAGACAGCACATCCTTCCACACCACTTCTGTGCTTGCCTGGTGCTCAGCTGTCTAGCACAGCCAGTCTGAGCAACTTGGCCTGGGTGCCGGTGCCATCAACTAGCCAGCTGGTCAACCCTACCCATCTGGACCACATGACTCAGCCTTAGGTTTGAAGACCAATGGGCTATATTGTGCATGGAAGTGACCCAATTATGGCGAGAACAAAACCAGATTTTAACTTAAGAGCTTGATATGACCTATTTCACTTCCGATACAGCACGCTGCCATTCACGGTTTCACTTTCCATGGTTTCTCTTCCCACAGTTTCAATTACCTGCAATCAACCATAATCCACAAATATTAAATGGAAAATTCCAGAAATAAACTATTCATAAGTTTTAAATTACGCACTGTTCTGAGTAGCATGATAAAATCTCACACCATCTGCTCCATCCCACTTGGGACATGAAGCTGTCTGGGTTATCAGATCAGTTGAGAGAGAGAGAGAGAGAGGGAGGGAGGGAGAAAAGGACAGAAAGAGAAAGAAAGGGAGTGAAGGAGGGAGGGAGACCATATTTGTGTAACTATTATTATAGTATACTATTATAATTGATCTATTTTATTATTGTTGTTATTCATCTCTTACTGTGCATGCTTTATAAATAAACTTTATCATGCATATGTATGTATAGAAAAGATATAGTAGTCTGGGGTACTATCCAGGGTTTCAGGCATCCGCTCGGAGTCTCAGAACATATCCATCGTGGATAAGGGGGAACCATTATATCTCAACCTGTAGCTCTTAGAAAG